>NC_142480.1:14052121-14355151 GCF_049115385.1 Moschus berezovskii | reverse complement strand
CAGGTTTGCTTTTGTAGGACTCCAGAATTTGCCAGATTATATTTCTTTTTGTCGTACTAATGTCCAAATGACGATGTTCAGTTTGGAAGAGTTTCAATTCACTAATTGGACTATGATTCTGGATGTTAGATACTGTCTCTTTCAAAGTTAACATTGTCTCAAATTTTTCCTAGCAAAAAAAAATGATAACCTATGCTTTTTACTGCATATAAATTATAGTTCAGTAACATTTTAAAACATGAAAATTGTAAAAATTTCATCTCTCAGGTAAATTTTGGTATTCCTCTCCCCATTGTATGATTTCCTCTCTATTCTCTGCATAAATAGGGACTTGTGATTAACATTTTTGATACTCAAGTTTTACTGACCATCTATTAATATGTTGACATGTGAATATGTAACAGTAAAAATGCAAAACATCACAGACACTAGAATCTTGACCCACTTCAAATCCTTGATGTTGCTTCATTGTAGAGTTTCACCCCTGGTTTTCTCTGTAGGCTTTCTGTAAAGGCCAATGCCACAGTTCTCAAGAGTCAATCTGTGGTGGGGCCACCGCCTAATTCAAGTTGATGTCATGTTCCCTCAAGCAAGTCCCTCTCCTGGGGCCATAAGGGGGTGTTCCTGCATCCCTCTCAGACAAAATGGGTCCTCTATGACACCTATTCAAATGAATTATTTTTAACCTTATAGAATTTTGGATCCATAACAATGAAACATTAGTATGAACTATGAGCTAGATCATGGGGATATGCAATTACATTATATGCAACTAAGTGTGAGATAATAAAGTATGTGTTAAAATGGGATTTTATTTGTAATCTATTCTAATCAGCACAATCCAAACAGTATTCATAAGAGAGCCAGCAGCTTAAGCCTTCATGCTAGAATATCTTCTCTAAGCCCGAGCCTATATACCCACTAGACACTTCACACTGGGAAATGGAATCAATTAGTCTGACTTTGCCAATAAATCATTTCACCCGAACTCCTTACACTTCAGCAAGTTTATAAGATAAGTAGGTTAGACTAAATCATTACTTCTTAGTCTAGATGCTCAAACTCATAGGAGACTTCCAAAAAGTAATACTGGGCTGGAAGAGATTTTTATTTCGAAAAGTTTATTTGCTACATCATCTGAATAAAATGTCAAATTTCTTTTTTTCTGAGCTGGAACTACAGTCCTAACTGACCATAATTTTCTCATGTAGATAAGAAATTCTGGTTGGCTTTGGTCAATAAAATCAGAAAACAAATCAATTATTACTTAATCAAGGCAGGGCAGGATATCTTTTAAATTTTGGAGGCCATGGAAACAAAGTTAATTAAAAAGATCTCTGGCAAAGAAAAAAATGCAAATCACAGAGCTAGGTCACTGAAGTATTCTTTTAGCTAATATTCACTGTATATTTACCTGAGCTAGGTTTTCCTCTAGGCCTTAGTATTACAGGGTTAACACTGAGAAGGCCATGGTCACAATCCAATAAAGGAGATAATCTATTAGGTGCCTTCCAACTGGTGTATGCAAAGTCTATTTATCTGTTAATGGGGAAGTTGGTTGGTGGTGGTGTGGTATTTTAATTTATGACTTCCTTCTTAACTGTAGTTAGGATACAAGAAAATTTCAACTTTCTCACAAAATGCACATCTCCTGCCCACTTTTCATAATGATGTCAACTTTCATGCACTCACCAGGCATTCCTCGGTGTACATTTCAGAAATCTAGAACTTATACCTCAAACACAAAGAAATGGAGCATTGAGGGGTCCCTCGTGAGGCTCCAGTCTAAACTAAAGCAAGGACTGAGGCAGTTCAGGATGACGACCAGCCAGCTTTTCTGTGTCCAGGCCTCAGTACAAGTGAATCCTGAGGGAAGAGGGTGATTCTTAGGTCCTAGATAGTATAAAACAGAACCTGCGTGTTTCTTCCCTCTACATAATAAATCTCCGAAAACCACAGACACAGACCTTGGAAGGTTACTAGGTATTGATGGTTCGGTACAGAGCCATCATATGGAGGCCCAGAAAACACCATTTCCCTGACCTGGAGAGCAACAATTTTAAAGTATTGGGCGGAAATGTGGTCTTAGCCAAGTAGACCTCAAACTGCAAATTCTAAGTGGTATTCATTTTAGCGGAAAATAAATTGCTTCCAACAAGACGCTGCTCAACCCTTGAATGGTCAGAGTTTATTACATATATTAAAGGATCGAAGTTTCTTAATCCTCTATTTCCAAATACAGAGTTTAAGCATCATAAAAGAACACGTTTCCCCTCTTAATTTAACTGAGTTTTGATCCAATATGCTTTTTGAAACTTATAATGAAAAACATAGTGACAAATACTCAAATGAAAATACGACGATAGAACACTATCCTCTTACTTTAGACAGTATGTTCCTTTTACATAGGTTCTAACATATCAAAGAAAAGAAACACATATGTATCCATGTAAGCATTCAGAGTTGCTTCCCCTGTAAGTCCTCTATTTGACCTCTAGTCTTCTATAGAAGTTCCATATGGAAAGTCATGGTTCCATTCAAAAGACCAATTCTCTAAATTCATTCATTCCTTCCCCTGGTGAGAGGGCAGGAATTTGTGAGAACATAAGTGCCGATAGGCAGAGGAAAATGCTCTGAAAAATGAAAAACTCTATGAACAAGAATAGAAGGTTCCTGGACTCTGAGTGTAAAACAACCCCTCTTCTAGTCATCTCCCAGTCTGAAATGTCCAGATATGGGTATCTGATAGAGGCCCATAGTTGTCACCAGAAATCTCAATTCCAGCCATCACATATACTCAGAAATGTTGACTTCATCTGCTTGGCTGGCAGAGATTTGCTCTTGGATATAGACTGCTAGAGGGCAAAGTTGTGACGTCTGAAATCACAACCCTCTTGCCCTGGTTCTTTCCCCAGAAAACATTTCTTTTGCTCACTGTCCTGGAATATTTCCCCTGGGGAGATCTATAAGCCAAGGATGACAGGTTGTAGCACATCCATGTCAATGGTAACTGAACACAGTTTAAGAGTAAACTGCCATTACCTATCATGGCTTAATATTTATGTAAATCAAAGAAGCCACCTTCCACTTAACACACACACACAATCATTTTTCCTTTTCTTCTCAGGAATGATGGTGTACCACTCTGGGAGGAGATATTACTAGAGCAGCTAAGGTTATGTTTGAGCAAAATCATTACAAAGGAATGGGAATTTCTTTAAAATATTCTTAAATATAGAAGAAAAATGTTCAATTGTGATACAGCAAAAATACGAATAAGAGATTGTAAAAATAAATAGCAAAAGACCATTTTGACATATTGGATTGACAAAGTTTAGAAACTGTTCTTGGGACAACTTTTATATTGGGCATTTTGGCCATATGTTCCAAAACTTTATAAAGCTCATAATCGCTGATTCAGTAATTCTACATAGGAGCATTTGCTTTAAAGAAATGATTAGATACATACATAAAGATTTATAAATACAAATGTTTACCTGAAGGATTATTGTAATAGAAAAATTATTCTATTTTTTATAGGGATAGGGAGTTGGCTACATAAAATGTGGTATAGCTATGAGAGAATATTATGCAACTATTTTTAAAAGGATATATTCTACCATATCCAATAGCATTCAAAAAAACTTTACTAAACAGTTACTATCTGCCAGACTTACAGTTGTGTACATACGCACACCTCAAATTATATATACATATACATAAAGAAAAGACTATAATGCAATACACTAACAATTTTAGCATTGACTATTATTGTCTTGGTGTGATACATGTAATTTAAAGTTTCATCTTGATTTCCAAGATTTCCAAAAGAAGGCATACTGCTTTTATATGTAGAAGAAACAATGAATCACAATAGTAACACAAGTCAAATTTAACTGAATACTCATTTTGTGCCAGATTGAATATATAAGCACTTTTCAGTAATTATCTCATTTAATTCTCATCAAAACTTTATGAGACTATAATTATTCCCATTTTGAAACTACAGTAGTGGCAGAGTTGGGACTTGAACACAGGACTAACTCCAAAGTTGTATCCCTGACTACCGTTAATCACTAAGGGACACCACATTTCTGAGTTAACTTTCCTGGAATCAAGTTTTCCAAAAATCACTATCTCACATTCAGTCTCAACTGGAAAGAGAAAAATAGAAAATAAAGAGTTTCTGGAATTTCTCTGTACTGAAGGGACAAGCAAGGATCGTACATTAATGCCTATATACAGAACCAAGAAAGATGGTACTGAACGTGCCTGCAGGCAGCAGTGGAGACACAGACGTAGATACCAGACTTGTGGACACGGGGAGGTGGGGAAGGAGAGGGTGGGCCTAACGGGGAGAGCAGCATGGGAATACACACCCTACCATATGTATGTAGCCAGTGCGAATTTGCTGCATGACTCTGGGAACTCAACCTGGGGCTCTGTGACAGCCCAGAAGGATGGGATGGGGTGGGAGGTTGAGGGGAAGTTCAAGAGGGAGGGGGTATATGTACTCTTATGGCTGATTCATGTTGATGTATGGCAGAAACTGTAAAGCAATTTTAAATTTTTAATTAAAAAGTTTTTTTAAAAAAGGACAAGGAATCCTTTTATAGGCTAAGTTTTGGTAGCTGACAATTTTGTAAGCCCATGATAATAATGTAACTAGCTATCTAAATTCACCAAGCAACTCAGACGAGTGGTCCAGGAATCTCTAGAGTACAGTCTGTATGCACTTAGTTCTCTTGCATTACATATGATTGATGGTAAATAAACAGTAATTGTTGACAATGATGATAAAGGAAATTTCAGTGACACAAACCACAGTTCATTTGGGTTTTGCTAAAACTGGAAAATGTCTATGAGCCAGAAGACTGAACCAAGCCTCAAGCAGTGTCAGCCCGGTCAGTGTATACTCAGCAGGTCTTTAAGGCCTCTGATTTAGGGGAAAGACCACATTTTTACATGGATGAACCATCCTAGACATCTATAACATACATTTTAGGAACCACTTCACATATTTTGAAGGAGGCATTCACGCCTTTAAAAATCTACACATTGATCTTTCACTGAATATTTAAAAAAATTTTTTTTAAATCTTAAGTACACACATGTATTTAAATACTTGTCTTTTCATTTAAAGAAGTATTTTATGTTTCTTGTATCCAGATCATAGCTTTATAGCATGGTAAAGTAAATCATTTCTAATTAATTTTTGTCTTTTTCCACTGCTGCTGTAGCCAAACTAGATCAACCATGCAGTGAGACCAGTTACTCTGCAATAACTCATTATAATTGAAAAAATTCAAATGGTCAAATTGGACTCATAGATAATAACCTGTCTTAAATAGACAAATTACCCAGTATCTATTAAAATACCTACACAATTTTGAACTTACTGTAAACTAACCAGGTAAAATTGATGTGGTTGCCACCTTTAATGAGCAAATTAAATTCCGCAGTATTTTGAAAGCTGGCAAGATCTCCACAACCTCTAGCTGTGAGTGAGATATGTGGATGGTCAGCCTTATTCCAAAAAGAGGACACCATGACCTGAATGGTAGAGGAGATACCAGTAAAAAGGGTAGAGATACTCCAGATTTCCCCAGCATAGATCTGGTCTTATTACACCTGCTGAAGAGGATGCAAAGAACTTCTTACACGTAATATGATCAGATAATGATCATAAATGATCAGGTAAGTAACAGCAAAATTAAAAAAGACCTGCAGCATCCTGAAGTTCAAAGCCAAAAGAAATGTGACAATTTAAATAAATTGACAGGAAAATATAAACTTCTCACTTTTTACTAAAGTGATTAAACAGAGTCCAGAATACTCAAAAACATGATCACTAACAAATTTAATAAGTACTTTTCCTTTGAATAGGAAAGAGAGAAAACTAGACATACTGAGTAACTTAAGTCTGAAAAGTTCTTTCAAACACTGCCTATTATTTGGACAGGATAAAATAGATGTAAATTTTTAAAAATTTCATTGAAAAACAATTAACAAACACCTGCTTTAGAAAATAACTATGTAGACTTCATGAAGGTTATGAAGATGAGAGGAACTTATCTAAAACTTGTCATGATTTATGTATCCTTAAACAATAAAAGGTAGCCCCTAAAGATTTAGGTAATTTTTCATAGCTTGCATATTACACACATGTGTTATAGACGGTTACAGAAAAATCTCCCAATCTTATCCATTTGCAAAGTAAAAAATATGATTATTGAGAAAACAGAGGGTAGAGGGAGGGGAACAGATATAAATTTTTCTCTCAGGGCAAATGCTAAGTATTTTCTAACTAGAGTTATTTTTCTTTTTTAAGTCATTAAAGACCTGGTGGCTCAGACGGTAAAGTGTCTGCCTGCAATGTGGGAGACCTGGGTTTGATCCCTGGGTTGGGAAGATGCCCTGGAGAAGGAAATGGCAGCCCACTCCAGTACTCTTGCCTGGAAAATTCCATGGATTGAGGAGCCTGGTAGATTACAGTCCATGGGGTCACAAAGAGTCGGACACGACTGAGCAACTTCACAAAGACATGTTAACCTCTTCTTCAATGTGTTTTCTCTAGAAAGGAAATATATTTTCCAAATCCTATATCCTGTAACTCTTTTCTTCTAAGGGCTTAAAGAATACCATACAGCCCTATATTGGCTTAAGTCATCAGACCTTGCCATACTCTAAACTCAGATAAGCAGGAGAGGATTACCTCAAAAGGAAATTTATATAAAAATGTCAAAGACTTTCTCTCTATAAAATATTTCAAAGACCATAAGGAAAAACATGTCACTATCTTAAAATTCATATGGAAGCTCAAGGGAACTGGAATAGCCAAAACAATCTTGAAAAAGAAGAACAAAGTTGAAGACTCCACATTTCCCAATTAAAACTTACTATGGGTGGCGCTAGTGGTAAAGAATCTGCCTGGCAATGCAGAAGACACAGGAGATGGGGGTTCAATCCCTGGGTCAGGAAGATCCCCTAGAGAAGGGCAAGGCAACCCACTCCAGTATTCTTGCCTGGAAAATCCCATGGACAGAAGAGTCTGGCAGGCAACAGTCCTTAAAGTCGCAAAGAATCGGACACAACTTAGCATGCACATGTAGCCATATGCTACATGCAGATCAGGAAGCAACAGTTAGAACTGGACATGGAACAACAGACTGGTTTCAAATAGGGAAAGGAGTACATCAAGTATTTTCACCCTGCTTATTTAACTTATATGCAGAGTACATCATGAGGAACTCTGGGCTGGATGAAGCACAAGCTGGAATCAAGATCGCTGGGAGAAATATCAATAACCTCAGATATGCAGATAATACCACCCTTATGGCAGAAAGCGAAGAACTAAAGAGCCTCTTGATGAAAGTGAAAGAGGAGAGTGAGAAAGTTGGCTTAAAACTCAACATTCAGAAAACTTTAAGATCATGCATCTGGTCTCATCACTTCATGGAAAATAGATGGGGAAACAGTGGCAATAGTGAAGACGTTATTTTGGGGGGCTCCAAAATCACTGCAGATGGTGATTGCAGCCATGAAATTAAAAGATACTTGTTCCTTGGAAGAAAAGTGATGACCAACTTAGACAGCATATTAAAAAGCAGAGAAATTACTTTGTCAACAAAGGTCCATCTAGTCAAAGCTATGGTTTCTCCAGTAGTCATGGATGGATGTGAGAGTTGGACTGTAAAGAAAGATGAGTGCCAAAGAATTGATTATTTTGAATTGTGGTGTTGGAGAAGACTCTTGAGAGTCCCTTGGACTGCAAGGAGATCCAACCAGTCCATTCTAAAGGAGATCAGTCCTGGGTGTTCATTGGAAGGACTGATGCTGAAGCTGAAACTCCAATATTTTGGCCACCTGATGTGAAGAACTGACTCATTGGAAAAAACCTTGATGCTGGGAACGACTGAAGGCAGGAGGAGAAGGGCATGACAGAGGATGAGATGGTTGGATGGCATCACCGACTCAATGGACATGAGTTTGAGTAAACCTGGGAGTTGGTGATGGACAGGAAGGCCTGGCGTGCTGCAGTCCATGGGGTCGCAAAGAGTCAGACACGTCTGAGCAAATGAACTGAACTGATAGCTAGAGTACAAGATCAAAACAGTGCGGTACTTGCATAAGGAACAGACCAATGGAACACAATAGACAGCCCAAAAATAAACCCTCCCATATATGGTAAAACAATTTACAACAAAGGTGCCAAGACTGTTCAGTAGGAAATGGATAAACAAATGATGGTGAGGTATTTGTGGGTAAAAGAATGACATCGGACCCTTATCTTACACCATACACAAAAGACAATTCAAAATAGATCAAAGACCTCATGAGAGCTAAACCTATAAAAGGCTTAGAAAAAAACTTAGGGGAAAAGCTTATGACATTGATTTGGCAATAATTTCTTGGATAGGACTACCAAAAGTTCAGGCAACAAAAGCAAAAATAAATTTGACTTCATCAAAATTAAAAACTCTTGTGCATCAAAAAACACTATAAATGGATTGAAAAGGTAACCCACAAAATGGGAGAAAATATTTGCAAGTCATATCTAAGAAAGGATTAATATCCAGAATATATAAAGAACTCCTTCAACTCAACAACAAAAAATAATCCAATTTAACAATGGGAACAAGACTTGAATAGACAATTGCTCAAAAAAAAAAAAAATAGATGGCTCATAAGAACATGAAATTGATGCTTTTGAACTGTGTTGCTGGCGAAGACTCTTGAGAGTCCCTTGGACTGCAAGGAGATCCAACCAGTCCATTCTAAAGGAGATCAATCCTGGGTGTTCATTGGAGGGACTGATGCTAAAGCTGAAACTGCAATACTTTGGCCACCTCATGTGACGAGTTGACTCACTGGAAAAGACTCTGATGCTGGGAAGGATTGGGGACGGGAGGAGAAGGGGACGACAGAGAATGAGATGGCTGGATGGCATCACCGACTCGATGGACATGAGTTTGAGTGAACTCCGGGAGCTGGTGATGGACAAGGGAGGCCTGGCGTGCTGTGATTCATGGGTCGCAAAGAGTCAGACACGACTGAGTGACTGAACTGAACTGAAGAACATGAAAAGATGCCCAGCAACACTGATCACTAGGGAAATGCAAATCAAAACCACAATGAGATGACTTCCCTGGTGGTACAGTGGATAAGAATCTGCCTGCAATGCAAGGGACACAGGTTCTTACCTGGTCTGGTAAGATTCCACATGCCACAGAGCAGCTAAGCCCATAAGCCACAGCTACTGAGCCCACATGCCACAACTACTGAAGCCCGTGCACCTAGAGTCTGTGCTCTGCAATGAGAAGCCAGCCCTAAGCAATGAAGTAAGCCCTCACTTGCCGCAACTAGAGAAAGCCCATGCACAGCAGCAAAGACTCACTGCAACCCAAAATACATAAATTATATTTAAAAAAACCACAATGAGATATCACTTCACACCTATTAGAATGGCTGTTATTCAAAAATCAGAAAATAAAAAGAGGAGGCAAGAACATGGAAAACTGGAGCCCTTTTCATTGGTCATGGGAATGCAAGATGGGCAGTCACTCTGAAAACAATATGGTTATTTCCTAAACAAATTAAACATAGAATTAACATATGATCCAGCAATTCTGTTTCTAGATATATACCCAAAGGAATTTAAAAACCAGGGACTTGAACAGATATTTGTATACTCATTATTCAAAATAGCCAAAAGGTGGAAGCAAACCAAATGTCCATAAACAGATGAATGGGTAAACAAAATGTGGTATTTACATACAAGGGAATATCATTCTGACACGTGCTGCAACACAGAAGAAACTTTAAGACATTACGCTAGTGAAATAAGCCAATCACAAAAGAATAAATATTATATGATTCTACTTACACAGGGTACTCAGAGGAATCAAATTCAGAGAGACAGAAGACAGAATGGAGAATTATTATTTAATAGGTACAGAGTTTCAGTTTGGGAAGGTGAAAAAGTTCTGAAGATGGATAGTGGTGATGTTGTCATAACATTGTGAATGTACTTAGTTGAAATTAGCTACACCCCTAAAAGTGATTAAAAGCATGTATGTTTTACCACAGTTTTTAAAAAATGTAAAGTGTGTGTCTTAGTATATTTGGACCGCTGTAACAAGATACCATTAACTGAGTAGCTTATAAACAATATAAATTTATTTCTCACAGTTTTGGAGGCTAGGTATTCCAAGACCAAGACACCAGCAGATCTGGTTTCTGGTGAGGGCCTAATTTCTGGTTCACAGACTACTGTCTTCTGTGTCCTCACATGGCAGAAGAGGCAAGGGAGCTCCCAGGGGTATCTTTTAGAAAGGCACTAATCCCATTCATGAAGACTTCACTCTCATGACTGAATCACCTCCCAAAGGCCCTAAACTGTCACACTGGGGATTGGGTTTCAACATAAGAATTTGGGAAGAACACAAACATTCAGTCTATAATAACATGTCTCTGAGATCACAAGCAAATAAAATTTTGTAAATCTTTTATTTATAAAATTTTCTATGTATTTCCAAACCTAACTTTTAAGTTAAGAGTTCATATATACACTCTTTATCTTTCAAAACTTGACAGTATTTTAGAGAGTCTGTCCTTTGCATAAAGGATTTGTGTGTATAGGAGATTGTGTATGTATATTTGTTGATGTTTAGTCACTAAGTTGTGTCCAACTCCTTGTGACCTCATGAACTGCAGCACGCCATGCTTCCCTGTCCTTCATTATCTTCCGGTGTGTGTTAGTCACTCAGCCGTGTCTGACTCTTTGCGACCCCATGAACTGTAGCCCACCAGCTTCCTCTATCCATGGAATTCCCCAGGCAAAAATACTGGAGTAGGTTGCCATTTTCTTCTCCAGGGGATCTTCCAGGCCCAGGGAACAAACCCGGGTCTCCTGCATTGCAGGTGGATGCCTTACCATCTGAGCTATTAGGGAAGCCATTATCTCCTGGAGTTTGCTCAAACTCCTGTCCATTGAGTCAATGATGCCATCCAACCATCTCATCCTCTGTTGACCCCTTCTTTTCCTGCCCCCAATCTTTCCCAGCATCTGGATCTTTACCAATGAGTTGGCTCTTCGCATCAGGTAGCCAAAGTACTGGAGCTTCAGCATCAGTCTTTGCAATGAATATTCAGGGTTGATTTCCTTTAGGACTGATTGGTTTGGTCTCTTTGCTGTTCAAGGGACTCTCAAGAGTCTTCTCCAGTACCACAATTTGAAGTATCAATTCTTTGGTGCTTAGCCTTATTTATGGTAAAACTCTCACATCCATACTCCAGGGGATCTTCCCAACCCAGGAATAAATATAATTTCCCATGGATTCCTAAAAGTTTTAAATTCTATATTTACTACCCAAATGAACAAGAGCTTTGAGGAAACAAACCACCTGTATGTGTGTTTTTTCTAGGTTTCCAATACCTCTGATGTAACCATAAAAGTTTACCTTTCTTTTCCTGCTCAAAAGTTAATGGCATCCACAGATGAATGGGTCAGTAAACATGGTATATATATACAGCAGAATATTCAGTTCAGTTCAGTTCAGCCATGTCCAACTCTTTGTGACCCCCTGGACTGCAGCATGCCAGGCTTCCCTGTCCATCACCAACTCCTGGAGCCTACTCAAACTCAAGTCCATCACATTGGTGAAGCCATCCAACCATCTCATCCTTTGTCATCTCCTTCTCCTCCCATCTTCAATCTTTCCCAGCATCAGGGTCTTTTCAAATGAGTCGGTTCCCCACATCAGGTGGCCAAAGTATTGGAGTTTCAGCTTCAGTCCTTCCAATGAATATTCAGGACTGATCTCCTTTAGGATGGACTGGTTGGATCTCCTTGCAGTCCAAGGGACTCTCAAGAGTCTTCACCAACACCACAGTTCAAAAGCATCAATTCTTCAGGGCTCAGCTTTCTTTTTAGTCCAACTCTCACATCCACACATGACTATTGGAAAAACCACAGCTTTGACTAGACAGACTTTGACTACTTTGTTGGCAAAATAATGTCTCTGCTTTTTAATATGCTGTCTAGGTTGGTCATAGCTTTTTCTTCCAAGGAGCAAGTGTCTTTTAATTTCATGGCTGCAGTCACCACCTGCAGTGATTTTGGAGATCCCAAAAATAAAGTCTCTCACTGTTTCCATTGTTTCCCCATCTATTTGCCATGAAGGGATGAGACTGGATGCCATGATCTTAGTTTTCTCAATGTTGAGCTTTCAGCCAACTTTTCACTCTCCTCTTTCACTTTCATCAAGAGGCTCTTTAGTTCTTCGCTTTCTGCCATAAGAGAGGTTTCATCTGCATATCTGAGGTTATTTCTCCCAGCAATCTTGATTTCAGATTGTGCTTTATCCAGTCCAGCATTTCGCATGAAGCAGTCTGCATATAAGTTAAATAAGCAGGGTGACGATATACATTCTTGACATACTCCTTTCCCTATTTGGAACCAGTCTGTTGTTCCATGTCTAGTTCTAACTGTTACTTCTTGACCTGCATACAGATTTCTCAGGAGGCTGGTCAGGTGGTCTGGTATTTCCATCTCTTTCAGAATTTTCCACAGTCAAAGGCTTTGGCATAGTCAATAAAGCAAAAGTAGATTCTTTTCTGGAACTCTCTTGCTTTTTCGATGATCCAGAGTATTTGGCAATTGGATCTCTGGTTCCTCTGCCTTTTCTAAATCAAACTTGAACATCTGGACGTTCACGGTTCACATACTGCTGAAGTCTGGCTTAAATATTATTCAGTCTTAATAGGGAAGGAAACTCTGATACATGCTATGAACATGGGTGAATTTTGATGACATTATGATAAGTGAAAGAAGCCAGTCAAAAAAAGAAATGCTGTATGATTCCACTTACATGAGGTATTTAGAATAGTCAAATTCATAGAGACAGAAAGTAGAACGGTAGTTGCCAGGGCTGGTGGGGAGGAAAGAGTAGGAAGTTATTGTTAAGCAGGTAATGGAGATGGATGGTGGTGATGGATATACCATGGTATCAATGTATTTAATAGCACTAAACTGTACACTTGAAAATGGTTAAGATGGTAAGTTTTAAGTTGCACATATTTTACCATAATTTTAAAAATTGGAGGAAAAGTTGAAGGGAGAAGTACAAAAGGCAGTGGACCTTTCAGATCTGGGGCTCAAGAAAGAAGACAGGACTAGAGACAAATACGAAGGAGTCTTTTGTCACTGGAGTATAATTTTGTACCTCTGCCTGGTATACTGTGTACTTGTCTCAGCCTCCATAATAGACTGCTGCTGTGGCTGCTGCTAAGTCACTTCAGTTGTGTCCGACCCTGTACGACCCCCTAGACAGCAGCCCACCAGGCTCCTCTGTCCATGGGGTTCTCCAGGCAAGAACACTGGAGTGGGTTGCCATTTCCTTTTCCAATGCATGAGAGTGAAAAGTGAAAGTAAAGTCTCTCAGTTGTGTCTGACTCTTCACGACCCCATGGACTGTAGCCCACCAGGCTCCTCCGTCCATGGGATTTTCCAGGCAAGAGTACTGGAGTGGGTTGCCATTGCCTTCTCCACATAATAGACTGGAAACTCTTATAGGGCAATGGAATGAACACCTTACTCAGCTCTTTGTCCCATGCAGCATTAGCACATCACCAGAAAAGGGGTTCAATAAATATTTAAAAGAATTTAACCATGTCTGAGCAATAAGAATCTACAATCTTTCTCCATCTGGTCTACCTAGACCTGAAATATACAGATTTCTTCTAAAACCTGGCTAATCATTCTGGGCTATTTGTAAATGGAAGGTCAGAGGTTTATACCTGGACCATCATGTCTTATTCCAGAATCCATTTTACTATGTGATCATTCAGTAAAAAGTACAAACCAGAACCTTCAGCTTTTGGATTCACTTGGCTCCAGACACTCCTTGTACGTCCATCTCTTCTTGAGAATACTAGCACAGGTTTTCACAGCCAAAAATAAGGCACAAGGTCAAGCATATCCTTCTGCAGAGAGAATATTCCCTCCCTTCCTTCTGGAAACACTTCAACTAACCTTGTTTTAGTTTGGCTGCTTTGCCTCATTTCAAAAATATTTCATTATACTCCATAGCCCTTCCCTTGATGCCCTAGTTAATTAAGTTTACATAATTTCCTACTGATTGGTTTTGAACAGCCTGCTCTGGATTTTCTCTCCTTTAATTTTCTGCCTTTACTGACTGCTTAAAATCCTCCACTATCAACCTGGAGAAGTATTTGTAGCTGCAAAATTCACTGTTCTACATAATGAAAAGCAAATCCGTATTGTGATTCTTTAAGACATCTGAGATCATCTTTCCAGGAAACAAAGAGACTGTTAGGTAGAATCCAGCAATAAGCCAGTAATAATAAACGCGAAGAAGTCACTAGTTATAATCTTTCACATACAAAAATGAACCATGGCTCATTTCTTTATTTATAATGTATATAACGGGCTTCCCTGGTGGCTCAGACAGTAAAGAATCTGCCTGCAGTGCGGGAGACCTCGCTTTGATTCCTGCGTTAGGAAGATCCCTTGGAGGATGGCATGGCAACCCACTCCAATATTCTTGCCTGGAGAATCCCCATGGATAGAGGAGCCTAGTGGGCTACAGTCCATGGGGTCACAAAGAGTTGGACACAACTGAGCGACTAAGCATAGCACATAATTTATTTCACATTTACTAAGATCCTTTGCGATTCCTTCTCTGTCCTTAGGAGCTCAGAGGATTAATAAAAAAATTATTAGTATGTGTTTAAAAATTATTGCTCAAGCTGATTTATGTCCCTTCTCAAATAAAACTCTGAACTGACATTTCTGGGTTTTTGTGCCATAACTGAATGGCTTATAAGGTGTTGAAAAATCCATTTATTTTGGCCATCTTAGTGGCTGCTGTGAATTGCAGCACAACCAATGAAAGTTTCCAATAATGAACATGGTCAAAATTAATGGGTCAGCTGTCCCACAAGCTGGTCCATCTGCTGCATATACACAGCCTCAGAGGACAATGAGGGAAAATGAACCCAGAACATCACCACCAATGTCCTAAGATCTCTCACAACCACAACAGGCTTTGAAATTACTCTGAAACTTGCTTTTTCCATGAATTCTTTCATAGAAATAATGTGGCAACAATAAAATGATTTATTTTCATATTTTGGTCATTCTGAACACTGATCAAAGTTTAATGCAGTTTTCTTCTTGCTCATGTAACTCTGAAAAACAAAGTCAAGGGCCCCCGTTCCTCCACTAGCTCATATCAGAACACAAGACAAGTGAGTTTTAGGGTTGCAGCAAATCTCCTTCAAATACACTCAATCCACCAATCACAAATAAGTCTGAAATGGCAAAACCAAACAAATGCATTGTTTTGAAAGTCCTCTCAGGTGACTTTTCTGGTGTGAGATTGCCCCACCCTCTCCTCACCCCAGAGTCTGACCCATGCTGGATCAGCCAGGATTCCTGCCGAGTGACAACCAGTCCTCCCTGGAGGGATCAGTGCTTTATCTCTGGTGATCTTCTCTGTAACTGACAGTCAAATGTGTTGACTTTTCAGAAACATGTTTGTACAAATCTCATTCCAGTATCTTTTATTTCTGTTGAAGATTATCTTGTTTCATATGCCAAGAAACATTGTAAGATGGGAGTTTTCTTTAAAAATTAAAAAAAAAAAATCAGTTTCCACATATGGCCTGAAGATTTTTTTTAACCCAGACATTAATAATCACTTCCTGAAAGCATAGCTGAAGGTCATATTATGCAGTGATGAGATGTCAAGCAAAGGAATACATACATTTCAATTTACAAGCTCACAAACAAGTGTTGGTACTTGGAGGGAAAAAATTCATAGGCGTGGGAATGAAAGATAAGATATGGAACACTGGCTAATTGGTTAATTCACAAGGATAGCTTCTCCTTGGAACAAGCATAATTCCCATTATGATAAGCACTATGCAGGTGTGATGAAAGGAGGCGAGATAAAGTTTGGCAATTAAGTTACTGTTTTCCCCAGTGAATTCTGACTCCAACGAATGGTACCCAAGGAGTGTGATGCAATTACGAAACAAAATTTCTCAGGATTTTGTGGCTGAAGATACTCTGTCAACAATTGACTGAAAACACTCATAATTCATGACAGGCTTCTCAAACACTTTCTGATCATACTCTATTTAAAAAAAAAAACAAAAAACATTTTTAGGCATTGCTTTATTATTATTATTTTAGAATTTATTTATTAATTTTTGGCTGTGCTGGGTCTTCATTGCTGCACTGGCTTTTCTCTGGTTGCCACAAGCAGAGGCTACTCTCTAGTTGTGGTGGGCGGGCTTCTCACTGGTGGCTTCTCTTATGAAGCAGGGACTCTAGGGTGTACAGGCTTCAGAAGCTGTGGCACGTGGGCTCAGTAGTTGCAGCTTCAGGGCACAGACTCAGTAGTTGTGGTGCACGGGCTGAGCTGCCCCATGGCATGTGGGATCTTCCCCGGTCAGGGATCAAACCTCCATTGGCAGGCATATCTTTACCACTGAGCCACCAGGGAAGCCCTCATCATACTCTTTAAGGGAGAGATCAAGATGCCCTTCTTTTTACCTTTGGACCTCAGTGGACATATGTAAGTCAAGTAGCACAGGGTATTTCATGTGATAACAAAACAGTGAAAAGAAAACTAGAAATACGCAAACTAATACTCTCTTTAGGATGCCATGGGGCAGAGGAAGATATGCAGTCCCACAGAAAAGAGCAGGCGGGAATCAAGACGTCCCCAGGACCCTAAGCAGCATCCGTTTTAAAGGAGAAAACTTATTTGATAAACTCCTCTTAAAAGAGTCAAAATAATGATCAAGATTAGATTTCATTTTTCATGCCAGTCTTACATGGTTCCTAATTGTTGTAATATCTTCAGGCTCTGTGCCTAAATTTGGGAGGCAGAACTGCCATCTATTCACCGTCTGGCACAGCTGAGTATAACCTGACCACTTCGGTGGTCCCACATAGGCCTCCTAACAGGCTGGCAAGCTCCTAGCAGGGTTTCCACTGAGCTCAGCGTTTTTTTTCCCCCACTGTTTCATTGCTCTTGAATGCTTTACTGTTTTTTACTACTATCAGTGTTAGAAGTTTTGAATCCTTTCCTGTTCAGTGCATTTGTTGTGTGTGATAACACTTAAGACACTCAGATAAAGGTGAACCTAGAATAAAACAAGATCCATGGGATCAAACTATGAAAATAATAGGATGTTCAAAAACAATGATGAAGGCAAAGACAGAAAAAAACATACAGACGTAGAGCACAGTTTAGAGGGCCACACCGTGTCAGATCAATGGTTCACTCAGTTCAATATCTTCTGGCAGCGGCACCAGGGTGAGTTTTGTGGTAAAGCTTGTCATTCACGCTCTTTGATTTTACCCTCAAAAGGTTAGAAAGACATCCTGAACATATCTAGCTTTCATTAATAATACATTAAGGATCTGGTCATAGCCAGATCCTTGGATCCATCAGTATTTCTATCCAGTAAGTTATTTGTTCTTTCTCTAATTGTTGACATGAATAATTCTTTTATTTATTTTAAAACAACATGGATCCTAGTCCAGACTCTGCCAGTCACTGAGCATTTGATCTTGGGTAAGGTGAATGAACTCCGTATCTGTATCCCCATCTATATAATAAGGGGACATAGGCAAAGTGATTAATGAGGTCCCTCACTACTCTAAAATTTAAAGATTTGGCTACCAAATTTCAAGAGGATGATCACACACCCATCTTTACCTTACACACGCCCACTGTTTTCCAGGCTGTAGTTAGCTTCCTCCACCTTTGTTTTCTCTAGACGCCAAAATAGCAGTTTCTTGTGGTTGAAAGGAACCTCAAAAATCATCTAATACAACTCACAGGATGCTGAATCACATGAACAGAATTCCCTACTAGCAGTCATCTTGCTCCTGTTTGGATACTATTACTGGTGGAGAATTATACAATCTCCCAATGTGGCCCAATTCATTTTCAACCAACTCCAACTGTCAGAAATTATTCTGATATGAATTCAGATATAAATATTGGAACATATCTATCTCCTTGTAACTTCCTGCTTCTTCCCTCTGGGACAAGACAGCCCATCTCTAAACCTTTCTTTTCTATAGGATCTACACGATAGACATTGTAATATGAAAGAAGCTACCACATTCTTCTAAGTCTTCTCTCCAGACCAATCACTGGAGAATATAACTTTTATTCCTATTTCATGGTGTTCAAGCCTTTCATTGGCTGCTTTTCGCTGAACAAACTCTAGGTTGACAGTGTCTGTCTTAGGGTACATCAACCTAGATGAAAACTAAAATTTTAGCCACGGGACAGTTAAGTAGTGAGAACAAATGCATTATATCTTCCCTTGTTTCAAACACCTATTTAGATGTTTCTATTAACATAACTGAGATCATGTAACTTATGAGATTGACACTTTTTAATATTTTTAATGCATTGCTATCCAGTTCTGTGTCCCCCGAACCTCTATTCATTGCTAGATACAAATGGCAGCTGAGAAGCTCAGTGAATCATGGCCACTACAGGTGTTAGAAGACACATCCTTTACTAGCTGTGTAACCACTGGCAAACAAGTTTAATTTCCTGTGCCTTGGTTTTCTCATCTCTAAAATGGAGAGAAGAACAATTCTAAATATCTAAGATATTATAAAAATAAGCCAGTAGATTTAAGTATTATTTTCTTAAAAGAACCATGAAAAACTAATCTGGCAGCTCCTAAAATGGTTAAACATAGAGGTATCATATTACCCAGTATATACACGAGAGAAAAGAAAATATACATCCACCAAGAAATCCCCTTGTATACAAATGTTCTGTGGAAAATTCTGAAAGAGATGGGTATACCAGACCACCTGACCTGCCTCTTGAGAAACCTACATGTAGGTCAGGAAGCAATAGTTAGAACTGGACATGGAACAACAGACTGGTTCCAAAGAGGAAAAGGAGTACATCAAGGCTGTATACTGTCACTCTGCTTATTTAACTTATATGCAGAGTACATCATGAGGAACGCTGGGCTGGAGGAAGCACAAGCTGGAATCAAGACTGCCGGGAGAAATATAAATAACCTCAGATATGCAGATGACACTACCCTTATGGCAGAAAGTGAAGAAGAACTAAAGAGCCTCTTGATGAAAGGGAAAGAGGAGACTGAAAAAGCTGGCTTAAAGCTCAACATTCAGAAAACTAAGATCATGGCATCCGGTCCCACCACTTCATGGCAAATAGATGGGAAACAGTGGAAACAATGGCTGACTTTATTTTTCTGGGCTCCAAAATCACTGCAGATGGTGATTGCAGCCATGAAATTACAAGATGCTTACTCCTTGGAAGGAAAGTTATGACCAACCTAAACAGCATATTTAAAGGCAGAGACATTACTTTGCCAACAAAGGTCCGTCTAGTCAAGGCTATGGTTTTTCCAGTGGTCATGTATGGATGTGAGAGTTGGACTAAAAAGAAAGCTGAGCACTGAAGAATTGATGCTTTTGAACTGTGGTGTTGGAGAAGACTCTTGAGAGTCCCTTGGACTGCAAGGAGATCCAGCCAGTCCATTCTAAAGGAGATCAGTCCTGGGTGTTCACTGGAAGGACTGATGTTGAAGCTGCAACTCCATTATGTTGGCCAACTGATGCGAAGAGCTGACTCATTTGAAAAGACCCTGATGCTGGGAAAGATTGAAGGCAGGAGGAGAAGGGGACAACAGAGGATGAGATGGTTGGATGGCATCATTGACTCGATGGACATGGGTTTAGGTGGACTCCGGGAGTTGGTGATGGACAGGGAGGCCTGACGTGCTGTGGTTCATGGGGTCACAAAGAGTCGGACACGACTGAGCAACTGAACTGAACTGATACAAATGTTCATAGCAGCATTACTTATATTAGCTAAAAGCAGAAACAACTTAAACAGCCAGCAATGATGAATGGATAAACACCATGTGGAATATTCATACAATGGAATATTATTTAGCCTCTAAAAGGAACTGACATGTACAACATGGATGACCCTCAAACATGCTAAGTAAAATAACCCAGACACAAACTACATTTTGCATAAATTCATTTTCGTGAAATGTCCACAACAGGCAAATTCATACAGATGTGAAGTAGATTAGTGGTGGCCAGGCTGAGGGAAGAAGAAACCAGGAAATTACTAAAAATAAATAAAAGGGGAGCATAAAATGTTCTAAAACTGACTGGGAGGATGGCTGCACAACTCAGTGGATCTGAGACACTGAACGCATGCTTTAAATGCATGAACTGTATGGTATATGTGTTATACCTCAATAGAGTTTAAGAACTATGGAAATGTAAGACATTATTTTAATTATTATGTCTCCAGAAAGTAACTGACAGCAACTCTAAGGGTACCACCCTGAATATAAAACTCAGAGGCCATCACTCACATGGGAATTATAATTCTGCTGAACAATTGTGACTGCGGTATACAGTCTGGGGAAGCAGCATGTGTAAACTACATCCAGGGATCAGGCTACACAAATGCCTGTGATCTGAGTACAAAGACATCTACCCTTGGAAATCTAATACGGCCACTGGGAAATGTTCCCATATGCACAAACTTCACTTAGCAGCTGGCATTTATATAGATTATTATTTAACAACTACAGCTAGTAGATTGTTGTGAATTTTTTAAAGTGAACAAGTCTTCCAAATAAACATCGTAGCCTGGAGAATGCTCATTAATTCACTAAACGTATTATGTAACAGCTGAGTCCCAGACCCCAGGAATATAAAGATGAATTGACCCCAGTTTCAGCCCCAGAGAAGTCCTATATGAAGGCAAAGGGAAAAGATAGGAGATGAGATCTAAAAAAGGACTTTTTATTTATGACAATAGAGGGAATCTGAAAAGCTTCCTTGAAACTATCTCAGGGAAACTCAGAATAAAATACAGTGAAGATTCCTTTAAATATATAGCCAAGTTTTCAAGGAAATAATCGAATTCCGCAGAGACCAAAATAAAACATTAAGTTTTAAAAAAAAACAGAAGAGTAAACAAATGACTTGATGCTGAGGATAGTGAGTGTGTAGACATGGTCACGAAAATACAAGGGTTCACACAGGACAGGAGAAGCCAAATAAGAGGGTCTCGAATTAAGGTAAGGAATCTGGACTTTGTCTGGAAGACATAGAGAGTTTTAAAAGGACATAAAGTAAGAGTTGTCAAATTATAGCTCAGGAAACCTGAAAACGGGCTTCCCTGGTGGCTCAGATGGTAAAGCGTCTGCCTGCAATGCGGGAGACCCGGGTTTGATCCCTGGGTCGGGGAGATACCCTGGAGAAGGAAATGGCAACCCACTCCAGTACTCTTGCCTGGAAAATTCCATGGATGGAGGAGCCTGGTAGGCTACAGTCCGTGGGGTCGCAAGGAGTTGGACACGGCTGAGCAACTTCACTTAAACCTGAAAACATGTAGGGAGGCGACAAAGTTAAATTTGCATTTTAGGAAAGTTATTCTTGCAGCAGTATGGCTAGTGGATCTGAGAAAACCAAACCTGAGAAACAGAGACGGTTAGAAGACTCTTGACAACAGCTACATTCACTGAGTCCTCCTGTGACAGCATAAAGCTAACAGCATGGCATATATCAATATCATCTCACTTTATTATAATTGTACCTCTACATAGAGATTCTCCCCCCACTTTATCAATAATGAAACCGAGACACAAAGGATAACTTGCTCAAGTCACATAATCAGCAACTGGTTTGGTAAGATACATTAAGAGTCTGATGCCTTAAATGAAGTTGAGAAAAGGGGTTTCAGAGGTATAATTAAGACGACCTTCTAAGATCTTCAAGAGGAGGGCATGGCAACCCACTCCAGAATTCTGGCCTAGAGAATCCCATGGACAGAGAAGCCTGGAGGACCACAGTCCACAGGGTGGCACGGAGCTGGACACAACTGAAGTGACTTGGCATGTACTCACATACTAACCAATTAGCTCTAGGGAAGAAAGGGAGGTATTTAATTACAAGTAGCAATATCATTGGAGAAGGAAATGGCAACCCACTCCAGTGTTCTTGCCTGGAGAATCCCAGGGACGGGGGAGCCTGGTGGGCTTCTGTCTATGGGGTCACACAGAGTCGGACACGACTGAAGTGACGCAGCAGCAGCAGCAATATCATTATGGGTTATATAATACATGTAACATTACAGAAGAGATATTGAAAATTCTTCACTAAACTAAATATAAAATAACCATATGACACAGCAATTCCACACCTAGGCATACACGCAAATGAACTAAAAAGAGGTGTTCAAACAAATACTTGTACACAAATGCTCATAGGCGCTCTAGTCACAACAGCCAAAATGTGGAAAGAATTCAAGGGCCTATCAACAGGTGAATGGATAAACAAAATGTGGTATATTCATACAGGGGCATATCATTCAGTTATAAAAAGGAATGATGTACTAACACAAGCCACAAGGTGGATGAATCTTAAAAACATTATGCAAAGTGAAAGATACCAGACACCAAAGGCAACATATTGTATGTTTCCGTTATATGAAATATCCAAGATAGGTGAATCCATAGAGACAGAAAGGAGATTAGTGGTTGCCTGGGTAGGAGAGAATGGGAAGGGACAGCTTAATGAATAAGGGGTATCCTTTTGGGGTGAAGAAAATGTTCTAGAACTACATAGTGGTGATTTGGGGGTGGTCACACAACACTTTTAAATGTACTTAATGCCACTGAATGGCACATTTAAAAATTATCACAATGGTAAATTTTATATGTATCTTACAACAATTTTTTAAAAGGAGGACTGGGCTATTGAGGGAACACTTCTATGAAGATATTTAAAAGGTAGAACTGGTAGGGGTGAGGGAGGATGGGAGTGTCATTAAAAAAGCAGTAATTGTAACTTTTAAGAAACATTCGTATTGCAAGAGGGATAGTGGCCTTCCAAGAGCGCTACTCTGGAAAGGATTTCCACTCATTGCACAAAATCATCATTCACAGCACTGACAATATAAGGGCCACACAGGGTCAGGGTTAGACAGAGATAAAGGGCTAGTCCCCACCCCACAGGCTTTTTAAAATCAAACTTACTAAGCAGGATTCACAGAAAATAATAATATACTAATGAAAAATAACCTCAGATAAAATTTAAGAACATGTAATCGACATATACCATGAATTCAGAGGGGGAAGTACTCAGGAAACAGGACAGCTCTTCTGAAATAAGCAAATTGAAACATTATAAGGAACAACTTAATGCAATAGTTAAAAGCGTGGGTTTTTAGGTAGCGCACAGAGGATTTTTAGGGCAGTGAGACAACTATGTTTGATACTTCAATGATGGAAATATGTCCTCATACATTTGTCCAAAGCTACAGAATGTCCAGTATCAACAGTGAACCTTAATACATACTATGGGCTTTGAATAGCAATGATGTATCCTATAGGTTCACTATTGCTAATAGACGTTCCATTCTGTACAGTATCATATTGTAGATAAACCTTCATATTAATCCTATTTTTTTAATATACTGACATTAAAAACTCAGAATTCGACAGAAAGTTAAAAGCTGGCTGGCTGATATACAGAAAGAATGTATCAGCAAAGGGCAGAAAGGCAGTGACTCTCGTCTCCAGATCTACCTATATTTCCCAGATTTATTTTTGCCCTCAGTGCTAACCTACTTCACAATATTAGACAGGCTTTGAAATTTTTCTCTGTGGGTCCAATCTTCTAAGTAAAATATGAAGAAAGCCAACATAAAGCTATTACAAGGGTTATAAGTATATATATAATGTGGAACTGGCACTTCTTGTCAATACCAGGAATCCCAGGCAATAAACAAGCACACTCCTGTTTGTCCTTTAAAAAGTTGATCACCTTCTAACAGGTGGCATTTTATTGGGATAGATTTCAACAGTCAGAGCAAGCAGAGGAAAATAATTGTGATGGTCAGGAACAGTAACTTTCACGGGAGGATGTTCACAGTACATGCAGCCAGCTAAGTCAAGACAACAGAACTGCATATTATAAGGCTGGAGAGATGAGAAAGCAGATGATTAGATCTAAGGGCCTAGTAACATTTTCTCTTCCACCCTTCCTCATCTAAAGAAAGAGCAAAGACTGCCAACACTGTCCCTCAGCAGTGTACGCACGAGTGTGTTTTGCACACACACATACTCTATGCACACTCACTTTACTTGAACTAAATTTGTGAGTTAGGGAACTCCTACTCCAGTCTCCATCTCCATGTGAAACTCAGCAATTCTGGAGTTAAAGCCAGAGGCAGACAACGGTGATGCCAGGAATCTAAAAACCTGTGGTATTTGTCAATGTCAGCTACATCAGGGTACAACTTTAGACCGCACTTCTGAGCTGCAGGACCATGAGCAAGTTAAGTCCTCTCTCAGAGCTTCAGAAGACTCACCTGTGAAATTACTGAGATAACATAAATAAAATACCTAGTGAGTACTTCTCACTTTAGACACCCCACATATGTTACTAACTCTAATTATGTGTATTACAGCCAGATTTTACATTCTGATGTGTAACTCTATTTCAGCACATACAATATTTAGCCACAACAGCCAGCTCAGCCAGCTCAAGATACTTTTTTACTAAAGACAAAATGCAGCGGAAGCCTTCTGTGAATTACCGGAGAGATGAATAACCGCAATTTTCCCCTGAAGATGTGAGTCTTTAAATTGAGTCTTATTGTACTCATTTCCAAAGAAAAGGCTATATTTTAATCACTCTACCTTCCTTGTTTTGAATCTTTAAAAAGGGCACTGTGAATCCCTAGCACAACTACTAAATTCTTTCCATTGCTATAGACGGCAAATACGCAATCTGAGAAAATGGGCAATTTGAGACTATCTAACACAACCAGCTCGGGGACCCTGCACAAAGGGCGCTGTAACTATGGAAACACTTGGCAATGGAGTTACAACATAATCAAAGAACCTGTTTCACTATTCAAGTACCAAGCAATTGAGATCAATTTATAGCAACTGTAAGCTATTAATAATTGTATTCTATTTAATTTGTCAAACATGTTTTTCTCTCTCAATGAGATCTGTAGGAAACCCTTAAGTGTTTTCCTTAAAGAGAAGAAAATGATAAATTAAATCCATTTAAGTGGTGCGGTGTACCTGACTGGTGGTTTTGATCCATTTATGAAGCAAGTGCTATGAAAACAGGCTTCTTTGGCACTTAGCATATGCTTTGTAATATTATTTACCTCATATATGTATGTTTTTCTGTTTCCTCAACCAGAATTATAAATTCCTCAAGTGCAAGAAAACTGAACTGACTTCTCATTACTAGTACCTAGCAGAGGGCCTACAATCCCTAATGAATGCTTTTCTTAGTCATTTTCCTCCTCCTTCTTAAACACAAGAGGCTTTGAAAGAAGATAAATCACAGCACACGAATGTGAGCAAGACTTTATGAGGGGGAAAAAATGGGAATCAGTGACTGAAAGCACCCTATCATACTAAGTTCCAGAAGGTTATCTTTAGGAGATTTACAATCTAAACCCTTATAAAAAGGGTGGCTGCTTCATTAAAAGCTCATTTTTTCCACAAACATTTTTGTTGTTATTGGAAAAAGGAAACCGTAGGCTAGTTCCAACTCTTATCTTAATTTCCTTCTGCATACAGCAAATTTTTTTAACAGTTTTTGTTTTTCTTTAGAACAGTGTGCTGCCTGAGTCCTTCCTTCCCTTTCTCCTGTCCCCCTCAGTCAAGAGAAGAAGGGGAAAATACAAAGAGTGCCCATGTATGAAAAAAGTTTTAGGAAAAAGTTCGGGCCTGACATCCTCCATGGAACATCGAGAGAGGCTCACTGTATGATGACACAGGACTACAGGCAAGCAGACTTTGAAATATACATTTTAAAAATTGCTTCTGGGATTTCCCTGGTGGTCCAGGGGCTAAGATTCTACACTCCCATTGCAGAGGGGCCAAGGTTTGATTCCTGATCAGGGAAATAGATCTGGCATGCTGCAAAAAAAAAAAAAAGATTTCATGGGCCAAAGCTAAGAACCCAGCGTGGTCAAAATTTTTTGTTTTAAATCACTTGGTTGATCTAGGTTAAATGTTCTCAACTTTTAATTTAAAAAAATCAGGTGAATAAAGTATTTCCTATTTTTCTCTCATAAAACAATAATTTGCAGGTTTTGCAATGGTCCTCAATCTCCTTAGGAACCCAGGCCCTTAACTGAAAAGGTCTCTTCCCTCTGGTGCGTCTGGCCCTTCAGATTCTACCTTCATGGTATCTTGCAGGCAGCTTCCATCCTTTCTGTTCTAGCTGAGAGGTTTCCATCAATTATCATCCAAACTAGTGTATTCATCTCCAAATTGCTCTTAGAGTTTCCAATCTTCCCCTGTAACTCATTCTAGCTGGTGCTGCTAGATCAATGTTGCTAAAAAATGATTTTGATCATTCATGGAGTCACAAATACTTGTTTAGCACACATTCTTTATATCAGATGAAATGGCAGATGCTAAAAATTCAGAGAATAGGGCACACTGGTTTTTGACCTTACAGAGCTTACATTCTAACAATGTATTTCTTCTATCCAAAATCTGTCAATGGCTCCCTACTTCCAATAGAATTAAGTGTAATTTCTTCACTCTGTGCAACTCAGATTGGGACTTGAACCCACAGTCTTTTCAATGAGATCACACACCTGGTCTCAGGGTTCAATGAAGCTCAGGTTCTTAATGTCTCATTGCGGAAAAAATTCAGTGAGAGGAAAGGAGTGGATTTATTTAGAGAAAAACACACTCCACAGACAGAGTGTGGGTCATTTTATAGGCTGAGTAATTTCATAGGCTAATGAATGGGAGGATTATTCTATTTGAGGGAAGGGGTGGGGGTTTCCAGGAACTGGGCCACTGACCACTTTTAGACCTTTCAAGGTCAGCCTCAGAACTGTCATGGCGCTAGTGGGTGTGTCCTTCTAACGTGAAAGTAACAGCGTGAGTGTGTCATGAGGCTCAGGGTCCACTGGAAGTGAAATATTCTGCCATCTTGGACCTAGTTGGCTCTAACCAGTTTTTGTCATACCCTATGACTATGTCATTCTTTTAAAGGTTGTGCCCTGCCCCCTTCCCTCCTATTTCAACTCTGCCCAAAGAAGGATACCCTAAACGACCTTTTCTAGATTATTCTCTGAATGCACCTTTACCCTCTGTTCTAGTGAAATGAATTTTGCACACCTTAAATTCAGATACATCTATGCTTCTATTTATTCTGACCTCTGTAACTAGGATCCTCTCTCTGTTGCCACTTCAACCTCCAGAAAGTCAACTTGTATTTTAAGGTCTGTCTCCAGCAAAATCCCCTTCATAGGCTTCCAATAACCCCATATCCTTATGTTATCTCCTATACCATTCTTCTGGAACTTCTATTTTGCTTTATATTATAGTAATTGTTGCGTTTCCTTGGTGGCTCAGTGGTAAAGAATTTGCCTGCCACGCAGGAGACTCAGTTCAACCCCTGGGTCAGGAAGATTCCTGGGAGAAGAAATGGCAACCCTCTTCAGTATTCTTGCCAGGGAAATTTCAAGGACAGAGGAGCCTGGTGGGCTACAATCTATGGGGTTGCAAAGAGTCAGACACGACTTTGAGACTAAATGACAACAACAGTAATTATGCATTTGTTCAAGCTCTGTCTTGCTCTTTTATTTTTAATTTATATAAATTAGGTAGGAAGTACAAAGCCTAGGGTTCATTTTTAAGGATATGCACATTTCTAAACTCTTTTCCCTTTCCTCCTTCAATCCAAAAATACTTCCTCTCATCAGGGATCAGGGAAGGGAAGGATATATATAAAAGCAAGGAAAACTGACTAATGAGTTCATCTCCTAAAAGGAGTCATTTAATCTGAAACTTGAACATGAACAGGGATCAGTCGGATGAAGAAAGGCAGGAATGACAAAATCTGTTAGTATATGAAAAAGGACAGAGGAGCTATACCTTGCTGATGAAACACTGCCACCATGCTGATATCTTAATGGAGAAATTCAATTTAGCTCCGTTGGAAAAGAAAAGTCACAGAAATCTTCAGCAATACATATCACAGTAACTGTGTTTTGGGGGTGAGCAGATCACCTCGTAAGGATCCTCCTTTCTCGGGGTATCACATCTCCACCTCCCATTCTGTATTTCCGGAGACATATGGACTCTGGCAGCCCTGTATCTACCATGAGCCCAGGGAGGCACCCTGACTCAAGCCAGGCCCATTAGATTTCCTCTCCTGAGTGTGTGGGCTTCCCTGGTGGCTCAGGTTAAAGCGTCTGCCTCCAATGCGGGAGACCAGGGTTCGATCCCTGGGTTGGGAAGATCCCCTGGAGAAGGAAACGGTAACCCACTCCGGTATTCTTGCCTGGAGAATCCCATGGACGGAGAAGCCTGGTAGGCTACAGTCCACGGGGTCGCAAAGAGTCGGACACGACTGAGCGACGGAACGGAAGGGAAAGGGTGTGTGGAGCAAGAACCACAAGAAAGTCAAGGAAGGTCTCCATGAGGCTGGAACTGTAGCAGGGCTGACATAGTAACTAAGGTACCATCGGGGTAGTCATTTTTGTACCAAGTGGATGGTGGTGCAGAGAAACAAATCTATACACAGATAAGAAAGAAGCAGATGTGCAAACAAAAACATAGGAAGGAGGAGGAGCACAAGAGCCACAGGTCTGCTGGCTTCCTATTTGTCCCCTAGTTGCGGAATCTCTCTAAGGCCCAGCTGCTCGCTTGTTCTTGGTCTGCCAACCCCGATATCCTTATCACAAACCCCTCTTTCTGCTAAGGCTTGCTCAAGTTTCTTTCAGACACCTAGAGCCAGCTATTCCTAAGATAGCTGAGCCACAAAATTCCTTCTTACCAGTGTGTTGGAAACCCTCCACTGTCAATCAAGCCGCTACAACTCAAGTTATCTACCATCAGCGTATTGAACTCTGAGAGATTTATCTTCCAATTTATTTAACTTTTTTTAAAATCATAGCAGAAATTATTTTTGGCTACACGTATTTAGAATCTATATGTCCATAATGTAAGTCCAAAGCCTAGGATTCTTGTTTCATTTTAAAGCTAGTGTTCACTCTGAGGTGCTGATATAGAGACATGAATATTCTGAAAGACATTTTGGAAGATGAAGGGGCAATGAGTTCAGAGAAGTCATTTTTCCTGTCTTTAATCAGACCAAGTTCATCTAACAAATTTCAAGTGGGCTGATAAACAGTTCTAGGAAAATTCACTGAGGGACACATTGAATTGGCCTCTTTGGAAAGCATCAAAGGAATTATCACATCTATTGATTTAATATTACCATGATGCAGTAATTCACTGTTCATCACTCACTGGACCCCTGAAGAGCCAGCCAACCCAGCCATCTAAGAAAATAAATGTAGTCTAGCTGCAGTGTTTCCCAAAATTACCCAATCCTAAGACTCATTTGGAGGACTGGTAAACACAGATTTCAGGTGCAGCTCTCAGATCAACGAATCAGAATTTCTGAGGAACAGGCCAAGGATGCTACACTGAGGATCCCCAGAGGACTCCGTTTCTCCAAATGGTTAACTGTGACTTTAAGAACAACCCCTGACTTCACATCCAAGAGAAAGCCCCTGTCAGATGTGGCTGAGCTGGGCTCTGACTCCCCTGTACTTCATCTTCTCTTGAGCTCATGCTTTCTGACCTTCATTAAACCCTCTGGCTTCTCTCCAAGCACACCCTCCTGCAGCAAGGCTCTGGAGCTTTCCCAGAGTTCAGCGACCTTGTTTTTCCTGGTCTGTACGACTGGAAAATCCAGTAATGAAGGATCTGCCCTTTTATGCTTTCCCCTTCTTGCCAGAGCCTCTCTGACTACATGCTGCCCTCAAGGCAGCCCTGACAGGGTATGTCCTGGCCTTGACAGCCCACCTTGATGCAAAACAGACCCCAGGAAGGCTGCGCAGCATGCCATCCATACACGTGAGTAAATGATGTCCGTCGTTCCCACTCACAGTGATTTGATCACATAAGCAGCACTCTTCCTGTATGTACACCTTAAAAATACTAACTGAAGCAAGTCCCCCAGCATACTACTGAAGAATTGATTTAGTAGTATGTTTCTTTGAAATACATTTTGTAGACGGGAGTTTTCAAAGGGCAGTCCTTGGTCAGCCCATTTCATAAACCACAAATGTGCTTAAGGTCACTGTGCAAACAGTCAGGACTGTTTTCCACATGTCCACTACTCACTGGGACACAATAGAAGCAAGAAGAGAGGCAGGGAGAAGGAGGGGTGGTAGTGAGTGGCCCTTGTCGCATCTGATTAGGTGCTCCAGACCACAAACTGTGGGGTTGGCTTTGGAAAGTGCAAAAAAACACAGTAGCTGAGTCAGCCACCAAAAATTAGAGGATGGATATCAAAAGAAGTTTATTCACAGACTCACTGATAATGGGTAATTAAATCATGTAAATTTTTATGCCATCATTTTAGTTTATGGAACACAGGATTTTCTTTCTCTCCACAAAAGATACAGAGAGGACAAGAAGTCCAAAAAACCACCCCGTTGGCTAAGATGGGATTTCTGATGGTAAAATCCACTTCGGCAGGATTGACGAGTGAGAGGGCTTCCTTGGTGGCTCAGTCAGTAAAGAATCCACCCGCAATGCAGGAGACCCAGGTTTGCTTCCTGGATCGGGAAGACCCCCATAGAGAAGGAAATGGCAAACCAACCCCTAATATTTTTGCTGGGAAATCCCATGGACGAAGAGCCCAGCAGGCTATAGTCCACAGGGTCACAAGAGTAGGACACGACTTAGTGAGTAAACCACCACCATCCAAGGGGAGAAAAGGACTAGCTGTTCTCACCTGGCCAGGACTACAGGCTTAATGACAAATTCTAAGGTGTCAGCCTCCTCTGCAACTGTGATGACTGGAGGACACTGGGGAAGCAGTCTGGGCCATAAGACTTACTTGAGCCCAGATTGCAACAGCTGGAATGATGTGGCCACGCAGGCAAGAAGCAGAGCGCCAGCAGCCTGACACGTATACTAACCTTGGAAGAAATATAAGGTGCTGCCAGTGCCAACTACAGAGAGGCTCTCTGACGAAAGCAAGGCAGCCCGGGGGAGGCTCTGTCTTCAGTGCTCTATAGCGATAATACACAAGTGTGTATACAAACAAATACACCTGTGGGAATGATCCATGTGTGTCCTGGAGATCCAGATTAGCAACTTGTCAACTGAGTGCAAACTCCTTCTGTGGACAGGAGGACTGCTTATGTGTGTCCAGATGGGTACAAGGACAAATTACGCTTGCCCAACTTCGGAGAAATCATGCCAAATATTTCCCGTAAACCACTGGTTTTAGCTTGTTCTTGTTTTCCTTCAACAACAGCCCAACACACTGTTTCAGAAAGGCATTTGACTTTTCAAATATTTGCATGCAACCATGGCAAACTCAGTGAGTCCCTGTGTTCTGGGAGCTGCGGAATGGCCTTTGAATGACATGTGTCCTGCATCCTGATGTAAAATGTCATCTTCTTAAAGGACAGGAGGAAGGCCCTGCAGCGGCCCCGACCTGGTGTGACCCTGTGGCTTGTGCATCAGTGGGAGCCAGACGCCTAAAGCAGCCAGAAAAGAAATGTCACACTCCCCAAGGTTCAGAGGGGCGAAAACAAACCGAGTCAAAGGCCTAAGCTTCAGTGCCAGTTCATGTGAGTCTCCCCGGTCACGGGACTCTTCACTGAACAGAAAGCATGCTCTCTATAAAAGGACACACCAACAGGAAAACAACAGAGGAGGGAGCTTCTGCCCAGCCTTGGGTCTCCCTCCACCCACAGGGCTGGATAACTGTGAACCCCAAATGCAAATGTACCACTTCCCCACCAATAGTCATCTGATATTTCTGAGGCCTCATAAAAAGATCCTGTCACAACCATGGGCTTCCCTGGTGGCTCAGTTGGTAAAGAATCCACCTGCAATGCAGGAGACCCAGGTTCGATCCCTGGGTTGGGACGATCCCTTGGAGAAGGAAATGGCAGCCCACTCTAGTATTCTTGCCTGGAGAATTATATGGACAGAGGAGCCTGGCGGACTACACAACTGTGACCTAAAGGGAGCCCCTACTCCCTATCTTACTGCCCACATTTTTTTTACACTCATTTAATTCCTTTAAAAATCATATATTACAGTAATTAGATATATGCATCAGGCATAATTAAAGGTGGCAAAAGTTTGTCAACAACTTAGTGCAGAACAAAACTTTATATAAAAATTATCTTTTGTGTTTCTAAAATCAACTATTTGCTAGAGTAAAGATGTTTGCTTTGCAGATGAAGAACAGGGAACTGCTTTCCACTTTCTCAATGGATCAAAGCAGAGCAGGATATCCAAAATATGACATTATCTTTCAGGTTCCCAAGTTAAGGGCAGTATCATCAGAAATGGTTTATGCTGGGGGTTACATGGGTTCTGTATAGAAGCCAATCACTCCCACATATAAACACTTCCCTCACATCAATATGTTGTAGTTCCAGTAAGTTCTGGCAAGATCACAGACATTTTAATGATCAAAAGAGGTTGGAAAGTAGTGTGTTCATGATCGATAAAATAAGTACTAGCCATAATTCTCTATGTCAGTATTTCTCAAACTTTAACATGCATACAAATCATTGGGAGATTTTTCTTTCCATTTTTTTGGCCACACCACACAGCGTGTGGGATCTTAATTCCCGGACAAGGAATTCAACCCATGCATGCCCCTTTCATTGGAAGCTCAGAGTCTTAACCACTAAATTGCCAGGGAAGTCCTGAGTATCTTTTTAAAGTACAGATTCTGATTCAGTGGGTCTGGGAAGGGGATTATGGAGTATAACAAACTCCCAGGTGATGATGGTGCTGCTAGGATGTGGACCACATTTTGAGTACAAACCACGGCCTTCTGCCATGCACCCTCCTGGGAGCCCATTGTAATTTCTCTGGCCCACATGAATTTCGATCATGTGACTGTTGGAAGAAAAAAAGGCACTCGACAAAGTGTAGTCCAGTTCTAGAGAACAGGAGAAAGAGGCGAAGATGGGATCTCGGGCTCTACTTTGACTCATACCGTCATCCTATTCTCCTTTCCTCAAAATTGGCTGGGTAGCCTGACTCCCTTAGGAGAGACGGAGATTGTTTGCTGCCCAGGCTCACCAGTATCCAAGATACCAAAGCAATGTCTTTCATTGTCTGCTTGCAACTACTACAAAAAGGCTAGCCCTGGGATGGCCTCTGGCTTGCCATGAAAGCAGTGACAAGACTATCTCTGGTGTTAGACACACATCTAAACAACCCTGAATTCTCTCCAAAGAACCACAGAGTTCTACAACATTTAAAAAGATAACCTTGTGTGAGTTTAACCAAACTATTGTGATGAAGCAATTTTTGCTGGGTTTGCCTCTTGGTGGCTTAGTGTATTTAACACTCTGAAACCCGCCCTAAATTCTGAGTCTAGCCACAGTAGGAACACAACATCAGAGGATATACAAAAGTCTCATTTTAAAAGATAGAGGACTGAGGGGAAAAGTTTTCATTTTATTCACTAGAGCTGAAACCCAGTCACCCTGACTGTATCTGATGTCTCCTTAATTACTATTTTGCATCCCAAACATCCACATTGTCACCTAGCAGCAAATGAAATCCAAAGTACTAGAAATAATTAGGGTACATCAGAGCACTCACAGAGGCATGAAAGTCACTAATATTGAAGCACATGCCCCTATGAATACAATATACTTCCTCCTAGGACAACTTTTAAAAATACAAGCTGCTGACAAGTTGCTTCTCGGAACTAAAAACCACCTACATTATTAATTTTACTGACCTCACACCACACCCAAAGCCTCTAGTAACCAAAGAAAGCAACAACCATGTCAATGAGACAACGCATGAGGAGCTGATATCTGCTAAGACAGATGGGAGCCACAGGCAGCCTCACTTTTGAGCCTGAGATTCTGCCTCCCGAAGAAGGTGCCGTACGGAAAGAATTCTGATTTTTCTGGATTCTTTCTACTTGATGGACTAAAAGGTCTAGACCAGAGAACTAGCTCCTGTGGTTATAAATAAGCTAGCCCTTCAGGCTTTGCAGTGCCACACTGGAGAGGCCAGCTTTGTGACCCGGCAGCTATTCATATAACTCTGTGGGACTCTCCCCCAGAAAGGGGGAGCAAAGAGAAAGCTTGCAGATAGCAGGCAATGTACAAATCAAACCAAATCAAGTCAGAATGTTAGAGGATATACGATTCCCCCCAAACGCAGGCACAGTGGAGTATCTTGAACAATGTAAAACAACACTAACACTATAACCCCATTAACTAACCTACTTACTATATATTTCTTGCTGCTAATTCCCGTGGGTGCCTCTGGATTCCAGGCCTTTTACAGATGATTCTGAAACTCCTGTGAAGGCAGAAATAGACCGATAGAACTGGTGTGCCTGCTTCCGTTAGATCTTCACTATAAAGAATGGTAACAGGGTGAGGATGAACAAATATAAGGTGATGAGTGCTGTGTTATTTCAGAAATAGATATATTCCAGGTCCGAGGCAACTTATACCATATTTTACAAATTACCATTAGTTTTTCCTTATTCCCTAGGGACGTAGCCTATAACTCAGTGAAGTGAGGTGAAAGTCACTCAGTCGTGTCCGACTTTTTGCGACCCCTGGACTATACAGTGCATGGGATTCTCCAGGCCAGAATTCTGGAGTAGGTAGCCTTTTCCCTTCTCCAGGGGATCTTCCCAGCCCAGGGATCAAACTCAGGTCTCCCACATTGCAGGTGGATTCTTTACCATCTGAGCCACAAGGGAAGCCCAGCTTATAACTAAAGAAAAGGGGATTGTGATACTGTTGGCTCTGAGAGTGATAAATGGAACAACTGCATCAGAATCTTTTGGATTTTTTTAATTCAAATTCCTGGGCCCCACTCAAGAGACCATGAGTCGCAGGTCTGGAGGGAATCCAGAATTCTATTTTAAACCATTCCCTTTAGTTATTCTGCACTCTCTAGAGAACTCTGACTTAAGGTACTACCGGGCTGAACAATACTGACAAGTTGAAGAGCCTTGTTAATTGATGTTTATAGTGATTGCCACATCAAACACAATGGCAGGAGCAGTCCACTTGGCACCATTATCTATCCTTAAAAACAATTTTTTTTTTTTACTGTGGTAAAAGTCACATAATATAAAACATACTATTTCGACCATGTTTAACTGTACAGTTCAGTGGCACCAAGTACATTCATATCATTGTGCAACTCTCACCATCATCCATCTCCTGAGTTTTTCACTTTCTTAAACCGAACTGTCCCCATTAAACACAAAGTCCTCATTCCCTGTCCTCCCACCCCCAGTCCCTAGCATCTACCAGTGTACTTTCGACTCCATGAATTTGACTATTCTATATACCTCTAACAAGTGAAGTCAAACAGGATTTGCCTGCACCTGCTATATGCTGGAGTGTATGTTTTAAGGTCTGTATTGAATTTGTGACAACATTGCTTCTGTTTTATGTTTTGGTTTTTTAGCTGGGAGGTATGTGGGAACACAGCTCCCTGACCAGGGATCAAGACCTCAGCCCCTGCACTGGCAAGTGATGGTCTTAACCACTGGACTGACAGGGAAGTCCCTGGAGTGCATTTTTAAGGTTAACTCAATACCAATATCCATTATTTGCAGATATTTTTAACCTGTTGGACATACCCAGTACCCTGGACCACGAGGTCTAGATATACACAAGATGCAGTTGGTCATGCACCCATATGTAGAGCCTTAAGAGAATACTCTAATTAGGGGATGACAATTCATTGCAAGAGACAGAGATGGATCAGTTGAAAGAAGCAAGCCTTGGTGCTTTAGTGTAAGAAAAGGTTGAATTCACTAAGTGTCAATTGAATTCCAGTGAAAGGAAGAGTGAGTTCTGAGAAGGAGAGAGTGGTCTAGAGCATTATTACTAATGTTAAGTAGAATGCAGACTGGGGATTTGGGCTTGAAGGATGCCCTCAGTTTATAAGAGTGTTATTTCCGGTAAACAAATCTGGCAAATCAATATAAATGAAAGCTAAACTGAAAGAGCCATGAATAAATCAGGGTAAGAAAATGAAGACTCTTCTTTGATAGGAAAAGGAAAGGAAGAAATTGACCTCACTTGAAATGAAATGTAGTTTTTATTTATTTGCTTGTTTGTTTGAAGATAAGAGACTTGCCAGAAATTCCCAAGCAACCTTCCATTCTGTCTTGCAGACAAAAAAGAACCCAAAGGTAACTCTATATGAGTTCAGAAGGTTTTCCAGTCCAGTCTACCCAACCCACTAATCAAATGGATGGTTAGCATTGGACTTAGGGGCTCACTGACTCACTTGGGGATCACTTAGACAAGCAACAAGACAGCCTGGCTGGGTTCACAGCTGTCCACTGTGTGTGCCTGAAAGAGTGAACAAGTCAGAAATGCTCACCAGTCACAATCATTTGGTCCAAGGCTTAGAGCTCTAAAAGAATGAAGGGAAATGGACAAAAGGAGATGATGACTTTGGAACAAAACTTACGCCTACCCTCATACCCTGGGAGACTGGAGAGGGATAGAAAAGAATTCCAGCAGATGTGGTTGGAAGGTTTTCCTTCTGTTATCCAAGAGAGACCTGGCTAGGACAAGAAGATACATATGGTCAATTAAATAAAAACTTCCTTGTGGCCAACAGATTGGCTACCTTGTCCTCATGTCATTTGCCCAAACCTAAATATAGCTTTGGGTACAAAGTCAGGTCAGGTATCCACAGCTCCAACAGTGCAAGTCTCGGAGACCTTGTTGGATCAATATAGACCTGCTAGGGTTCAAAGTTTCTCCAGAAGGAGGAAAAAAACAGGAATTAAATATTAATAAAATGCCCACACAATATAGGGGCTTTTAACCTTCCATGGGGAAAATTTCTATTCAAATTATGAAGCAGTTTTATGGAATAATTTTGATGAGACATACTCCGAACCGTATAGTTTCTAGCTTTCACAACATGCATTTCAAACCCTTCAGTCTTCAAATTATCAATCTGTTGAGATAAGAGAGAGATGGATAGATAGATCAAAACGCTTTATTTAGATATAACTCACACTTTCCTGGTGGCTCATATGGTAAAGAATCTGCCCACAATGCAGAAGACCCACCCAGGATCTTCCTGGGTCAGGAAGATTCACTGGAGAAGAGGATGGCAACTCACTCCAGTATTCTTGCCTGGAGAATTTCAAGGACAGAGGAGCCTGCAGGACCACAGTCCATCATGTCACAGAGTCAAACATGACCGAGTGACTAACACTCTTCGTTTTCATACTAATTCACTCATTTAAAGCATATATAATTCAACGAGTTTAAGTATAGACATAAGATTGTGCAAACTTTGCCACAATCAGTTTTAGAACATTTTTATCATCCCAAAAGAAGTCCCACACCATGACTACTGATTTTCCAACCTCACCCCGCCTCCGTCCCAGATAACCAGTAATCGACTTCCTGAATCTGCTTCCTCTCTCCATGATTTGCCTATTCTGGACATTTCATACAAATGGAGTCATACAGTATGCAATCTTCTGTGACTGGTTTCTCTCTCAGCATGATGTTTTCAATGTTCATCCATGCTAAAATGTATATTTCTTTTTATTGCCAAATAATATTCCATTGTATGGCTATGCCACATTTTATTTACCTAGTTTCTCAGTGGATGGACATTTGGGTTGGTTCTACTTTTTGACTATTATGAATAATATTGCTAAAACATTCATAATAGTACCTTATTAGAAGTCAAGAGCCTATCACTCAAATTTTTAAAAATATTTTAAAATATTTATTTTGGCTGTGTCAGGTCTTAGGTGTGGCACATGGGATCTTTAGTTGTGGCATGCAAACTCTTAGTTGTGACATGCAAAATCTTAGTTGCAGTATGTGGGATCTAGTTCCCTGAGCAGGGATGGAACCCAGGCCCTCTGCATTGGAATTGTGGAGTCTTAGCTACTAGACCACCTGGGAAGTTCTGCCTATCACTCAAATTATTTCAAAGTTCAGAAAAGCAAAATGTCTTTAAAAAATGTGCTAGTTGTAAGAAACTGTCAGAGTTAGACTTAAATGGCTGTTAAAACAAAACAAAACGATATAGATTTGCTAACATGTTTTGTCATTTATTGCTGAGCTGAGTTTGAGAATTCAAAGATTGGTTCATCTGTCCACTATTTATGTGTCACTTGTCATTCTTTCTTTCCTGGATATCCTACTTAGCTCTAGCAGTTCTCAATTTAGCCTTTCAAAAACTGGAAATATTTTTTACATTCATTAGCTTTAACAAGAAAATACATCATTACTGCCCATTAGAACTAAACGGATGGGGAATATTTACCACATGACTCCTTCCTATTAAGTTCATCACTTTGTTTTTAAAGTTGTGGTTAAATTTATTTCACAGAAAAATAAAGTTAAATGCTTTCCAAAGAAAAACCACAAACTTGCAAAAGTGTTTTTCAATTTGGAGTAAAACAAGTGTATCAGTTCAGTTCAGTCGCTCAGTCGTGTCTGACTCTTTGTAACCCCATGAATCACAGCACGCCAGGCCTCCCTGTCCATCACCAACTCCCGGAGTTCACTCAAACTCATGTCCATCGAGTCGGTGATGCCATCCAGCCATCTCATTCTCTGTCGTCCCCGTCTCCTCCCACCCCCAATTCTTCACAGCATCAGACTCTTTTCCAGTGAGTCAACTCGACGCATGAGGTGGCCAACGTATTGGAGTTACAGCTTTAGCATCAGTCCTTCCAATGAACACCCAGGATTGATCTCCTTTAAATTGGACTAGTTGGATCTCCTTGCGGTACAAGGGACTCGAAAGAGTCTTCTCCAACACCACAGTTCAAAAGCATCAATACTTCGGCGATCAGCTTTCTTCACAGTCCAACTCTCACATCCACACATGACCACGGGAAAAACCACAGCCTTGACTAGACGGACCTTGGTTGGCAAAGTAATGTCTCTGCTTTTTAATATGCTATCTAGGTTGGTCATAACTTTCCTTCCAAGGAGTTCAGTTCAGTTCAGTCGCTCAGTCGTGTCCAACTCTCCGCGACCCCATGAATCACAGCACGCCAGGCCTCCCTGTCCATTACCAACTCCCGGAGTACACTCAAACTCATGTCCACAGAGTCGGTGATGCCATCCAGCCATCTCATTCTCTGTCGTCCCCTTCTCCTCCCGCCCCCAACCTTTCCCAGCATCAGAGTCTTTTCCAGTCAATCAACCCGTCGCATGAGGTGGCCAAAGTATTGCAGTTTCAGCTTTAGCATCAGTCCCTCCAATGAACAACCAGGATTGATCTCCTTTAGAATGGACTGGTTGGATCTCCTTGCAGTATAAGGGACTCTCAAGAGTCTTCTCCAACACCACAGTTCAAAAGCATCGATTCTTCGGCGATCAGCTTTCTTCACAGTCCAACTCTCACGTCCATACATGACCACGGGAAAAACCATTGCCTTGACTAGACGGACCTTGGTTGGCAAAGTAATGTCTCTGCTCTTTAATATATTATCAAGGTTGGTCATAACTTTCCTTCCAAGGAGTAAGCGTCTTTTAATTTCCTGGCTGCAATCAGCATCTGCAGTGATTTTGGAGCCCAAAAAAATAAAGTCTGACACTGTTTCCACTGTTTCCCCATCTATTTCCCATGAAGTGATGGGACCAGATGCCATGATCTTTGTTTTCTGAATGTTGTTTCAAGGTATCACAGAGACTATGAGAAACCAATATTTACAAACAAACATTAAAAGACATTAAGCTCTTGATTTTAAAACAAAAGTATAAACCCACACACAGACAACACAAAGCAGAGAATGCACTAGACGGTTACTGGTAGAAAAATAAACAGAAAGACAAAGTCATGATATGGAAGAAGCTTATTTCATACACATTCACTGCAGAAATCTCTAAATTACCACATATACCAAGAAAAGGTCATGACTCAGTTTACACATATATCTTCATAACCCACATCTGAAGCTTCCAACGGGTTATTTTCACATAAGCCTATTAAGATCCCATTTGTTAAATGTCTATCAACAGATGTTAATAAAAGGGCTTTATTGTCAGAATATAAGCCAGAGACTTACTTTTATTATCTGAGTTGTGTCTATAAAAGCTCTGTGCATCTCAACATACAGATCTTCCTTTATTGAGGTATAACTCACACAACCAGAAATGTCACCCCTTCAAACTGCACACTTCAGTAGTTTCCAGCACATTCACAGGGCTAGTTTTCATTTTTGAGAACAGTTTTGTAACTAGCTGTTCACCTCTCAGACCTTTCTCCTTTCCTTTTGTATGAGAGGTGTATGGCATACTGGTGAAGAGTGCTGATTCTGGAGGAAGGCTGCCTGCACTTAAATATCATTTCACCCTCTAGATAGCAACGCATCCTTAACCTCTTTGAGCTTTCATTTTCTCATATGTAAAATGAGGATGACAACAAAATATTGATAAGTGTGAAATATTTAGAAGTTAATCTGACACTCATCAGCTCTTATTATTTTAATAAACCAAACTCTTCAAGTATAGAAAAAAGCATTAAAACCGAATATGTGCTTGAAAAAATTTAAAAAGTCCTTTCCTTTCTAGGACATCCTTCCAACCTAAAAGGCCAAAAATGGCTAAGGTCTCTAGCCTCCAGCGGCCACCTCTCTAACCTCGGCTCCATCCTCCTCGAGACCCACCTGACACACGATAACGCTGACTGTGTTTGATGGCACACCCTGCACTCTTGTCTTCATTCTTTGGTTTCTGCTGCTGCTTTGAGAATGTTTATCATGTCCTCCACCGAGCTAACTTGTTCTGATTTTTAAAATCAGTGGTTCAGTGGTCAACTCCTCTGGGAAGCCTTAGCAGATGTGGGTCTAACTTCTCACTGATCCCTTCTACTACCATTACTATAATCACAATCAGCTAAGTGTCCTTCTCTCTGGATTCTCATGATATGTGAATCTGTACTTACTGCCTCCAACTATACTTATACTTTGAAGAGTCTATCTTCGCCACTAAACTGTGAGGGTTTTTATTTTTAAGCTTTACTGAAATATCAATATAATGAACATATAAAATCATTAGATATTTAATTAAAGTGTACATAGGGTTGATTTGATATAGACATATATTATGAAAGGATGCCCCAGCTAACTAACACACCACACCTACCACCTTACTTTTTGAATGTTTGTGAGAGAACACTTAAGTTCTACTCTCTTAGCAGATTTAAACTTCTAAAGCCATTTATACTGCTTAAAAATGATTAAGGATTTTAAAAGCTTTTGTTTATATGGAATATCAATAAATAACTACCATATTAGAAGTTAAAACTGATAAACTTGGAAAATATATATTAATTCAAGACATAAGTAACTCTTAGCATTACTATGAAAATAACTGACTCCCAGGACTCTCTGAAAGGGTCTCAGGACCCCCAAGGGCCCAGACCATAATATATGGTATAGTGAAGTTTCTGTTTCTTAAATTATAAATGTATTTTTATTCATATAATAGTTACAGTATTTGAGAGGAGTGAGGGTCAAATGAAAAGATCTAAGACGGGAAGGAAGAGACAAACTTATCACAGTTAGGGAAAATTACTGGAGACAAGAAGGCAAAGAAAAGGAAGAGTAATAATAAAGTGTAATATATCAGCACCAGTCTTCGGAGAAATAATAAAGAAGCTGTAAGTAACTGCACAAACAAAACCAAAAACAAGAACAATGCTGCAGGCCAAAAGTTGAACAAAAGCTTAAATAAAAATTGATCTTTTAGGTGTAAAATGCACCATTTTGACTATTCCATCTCACCCCATTTTCACTTCTTTGTCATTCTCAATCTTCACGTGCTCTTTTTTAAAGGACTCTTCTCTATGGAACTCTGTTTTCTCTTGCCTCATAGTCACTGGCTGAAAAAAAACTGTTCAAATGTTATATGGTTGGGCGGGGGAAGAGCGACAGCTCTGATGAAACTCCATAATTGGAATCCAACTGATAAAATTTTTAACATCCTATTAGATCATAAAAATGGTAAGATTTTAAAATAGGAAGGCTAAAGTTATTTTTACATTCTGAAAATGCATTAAAAATTAGGGTCCTAAAAATATGCTACATGAAGGCCAGGACTGGAAAGTAATATGGACTTGGTTATAAGGCTATTTCATTAACATTGGGATATTATCCTTTCTACAGTAACAAAAGCCATGGAAGTAGGACAATTAATTTTCAACTTACATTTTGCTTTTGGTCTTTTATACAAACTTTTCAGGGATATACAACTGGTTTGAATTTTGTTAAGCAGTCTTATGTGCAGAGGTCAAACACTCAAGGTCAAGACCAGAAGCAGGCCAAATTCAACCTGCAGACTGTTTTTGTGTAGTCCTCAGGCTAAGAATAGCTTTCACATTTTAAAAAGTATGCAAAAACAAAACAAAATCATCAAACAAAAACCAAAGAGTAATATGCCAAAGAAATTGCATGTGACCTGCAAAACCAAAACTATTTACTGTCCACTACAAAAAAGTTTGAGAATGCATTCATCACAGTGTCTGGTTCATAATATATGTTAAATAAATGTTAGTTACTAGAGGAACCTGGTGGGCTATGGTCCATGGGGTCACAAAGAGTCGGACACGAGTGAGCGACTAACACTTTAACTTTCACTATTCTTATTAATTTTGATATTGTTATTCCTGTAATTTATTATCCTTAATAAGTATGCTCCTTGAATAATTTTAACTTCTCAATACTGAAAACATGGCTTGAACCTTATTTAATCACATTAACCATGAAGTATTGCTGTCACTAATTTTTTTCATTCTTTTCATCCTGCCTATTCTTGAAAAATCTTGATTTCTCCTTTCTTCTTAAACTGTGGTAAAATATACATTTAAAAAGTTACCAGTTTTTCATTTAAATTTTAATTGTGGTAAGAACACTTAACATGAGATCTACCCTCTTAAATTTTTAAGTGCACAATATAGAATTGATTATAGGTACAATGTTTTTCAGATCTCTGGAACTTACTAATCTTTCTTATGCAAGACTATATATCCATTGATTAGTAATCCCCCAAGTCTCCTTTTCCCTAGCCTCTGGCACCCACCACTCCATTTTTTGTTTCTACAAATTTTACTATTTTAGATATATCATTTAAGCGGAATCATACAGTATTTGTCTGTCACTAGCTTATTTCACTCAACATAACGTCCTCAAGATTCATCCATGTTAATATGTTAATATTAATATTGCAAAATTCATCCATGTTAATATGTTAATATTGAAAAATTTCCTTCTTTATGAAGTATGAATAATAATTCATTATGGTCTTCCCAAGTGGCGCAATGACAAAGAACTCACCAGCCAATACAGGAGACGCAAGAGAAGGCGGGTTCAATCCCTGGGTTGGGAAGATCCTCTGGGGTAGGAAATGGCAACCCACTACAGTGTTCTTGCCTGGAAAATTCTATGGACAGAGGTTACAGTCCATGGGGTTAAAAATAGCTGGACACTGCTGAGAGACTGAGCACACACACACACAGTAATCCATTGGATGTATATAATACATTTTTTTAAACTATTAACATTTATCTGTTGATGCATATTTAGATGATTTCCAAATCATAGCTACTGGAAATAGTGCTGTAATGAACACAGGAGTGCCAGCATCTCTTTGAGATCCTGATTTCAATTCTTATGAATAAATATCCAGAAGTGGGACTGTTGACTCATATAGTAGCTCTATTTTTAATTTTTCAAAGAATCTCCATACTGTTTTCCATAGTGATTGCACCATTTTGCATTCCTACCAACACTGCACAAGGGTTCCAAATTCTTCACAGTCTCATCAACACTTGTCTTTTGCTGTTCTTTTCATAATAGCCATCCTGACAGGTATGAAGTGATATCTTATTACGGTTTTGATTTGCATCTCTGATGATTAGTGATGGTTTACATTTTTAAAATGTATCAGCCATTTGCATGTCTTCTTCAGAGCAATGTCTATTTAAATCCTTAACTAATTTTTAATTGGGTTATTAGGCGGTTTTTTCCTGCTATTGAGTTGTTGGAGTTGCTTACATATTTTGGAAATTAAACTCTTATTAGATATATGATTTGCAAATATTTCCTGCGATTCCATAGGTTTCCTTTTCACTATGTTGTTTCTTTTGCTGTGTAGAAGTTTTCTTTTAGTTTGATATAGCTCCACTTGTTTATTTTTGCTTTTGCTATCTGTCCTCTTGGTGTCATAGCCATGAAATCACTGCCGAGACCAACCTCATGAAACTTTTCTCCAATGTTTTTCTTCCAAGAGTTTATTTATAGTTTCAGGTCTTAGGTTTAAAACTTTAATCCATTTTGGGTTGTATCTGCATAAGGGTGAATTTCATTACATGCTTTTCCTGTATCTATTGAGAAGATCATACGGTTTTCATCCTGTATTCTGTTAATATATTGCATTACGTTAACTGATTTTTGCATGTTGAATCATCTTCACACTGCAGGGATAAATCCCCTTTGTTAATGCTATGTGATCCTTTTAATTTACTGTTGGATTTAGTTTGCTCGTATTTTATCGAGGACTTTTCCACCGATATTCAGTAGGGATATTGGCTTGTGGTTTTCTTATGGTTGTAACCTAACATGTAATCCGTCCTAGAGAAAGTTCTATGTGCTCTTGAGAAAAATGTATATTCTTCTGCTATTGGATGGAATGTTCTGTATATGACCTTATTTCCAAAACGAGTTTGGAACTATTCTCTCCTCTTCAGTTTTTTGGAAGAGTTTGAGAAGGCTTGGCATTTATTCTTCTTTAAATATTTGGTAGAATTCACCAGTGAAGGCATCCGATCCTGGGCTTTTCTTTGTTGGGAGGTTCTGGATTCCTGATTCAATCTCCACACTACTTATAGGTTTGTTCAGACTTTCTTTTTCTTCATGTTTAGTCTTGATAGGTTGCATGTTTCTAGGAATTCATCCAATTGTTATAAGTTATCTAGTTTTTTGGCATGTAATTTTTCATAGTAATCTCTTACCTTTTTTATTTCTGTGGCATAACTGTAATGCCTCTTCTTTCATTTTGGACATTATTTACTCTTCTCTGCATTTTTCTTCGCTAGTCTGAGAGTTTGTCAATTTTTTTTAAAGAAACTCTTGGTTTCATTGTTTTTTTTTTCTATTATCTGTTTTGTATTTCATTTGTTTCTGCTCTAATCTGTGTAATTTTCTTCCGTCTGCTAACTTTGAGTTTAGTCTGTCCTAAAGACTAAGGAGTCTAAGAATCTTTCTAGCTCTAAAAAGTATAAAGTTGTGTTGTTTGAGATTTTTTTTTTTTAATGGAGGCATGTATCACAAACTTCCTTCTTAATACTGCTTTTGCTATTGGTATGTTGTGTTTTGTTTTCATTTGTGCTGGGTGGTTTCTAATTTTTTCTCTTCACCCACTAGTTGTTCAAGAGTATGTTATTTAATTTACACATATTTGTGAATTTTCAAATTTTTATTCTGCTACTGAATTCTAGTTTCATTCCATTTGATTAGAATAAATACTTGGTATGATTTCAGTCTTAACTATTTGAAGACTTGATTTATAACCTAATATGCTATCTATCCTGAAAAAAGTTCTGCATGCACTTGAGAAGAATGAATATTCTGCTGCTGTTAGATGGAATGTTCTGTATATGACTTTATTTCCATCGCAATCCAAATCTAATGTTTCCTTACTGATTTTCTATCTGAATATTCTATCCATTATTGAAAGTAGAATACTGAAGTCCTCCGCTGTTATTATATTGTCGTCTATTTCTCTCTTCAGTTCTGTCAATGTTTGCTTTACATATTTAGGTGTTCTGACATTAGATGTGTAAACAATTTTTCTTTCTTCCTAGAGGACTGACCCTTTATTATTTACTATCCTTTTTGTTTCTTGTGTCAGTTTTTCTTTTTTTTTTCTCTCATCGTTTTAAAGATCGTTCATTGTCTTCTGGCTTGCCAAGTTTCTGCCCTAGAAGTCTGCTCTAATTAATATCTCTGCTTCTGCATATAATGTGCCTTTTTTCTTTGGCTGCCTTCAAGACTTTTTACTTCATCTTTGGTTTTCAGAAAGTTGAATATGATATGTCTAGCTAGGATGTGTGTATTCTGTTTGGCATTTATCCTACTTGGGATTCTCTGAGCTTTTTGGAGCCATGGTTTAATGTCCTCCATTTCATTATTTTTGGAAAACTCTCAACCGTATATCTTCTAATATTTCTTCTGCCCGTTCTTTGTCTTTTTCTTCTGGGATTCCAATTGTATGTCATATTAAAATGTTAGACCATGTGATATTGTCCTTGAGCTCTTGCATGCTCTGTTCTGTTTTGGGGTGTTTTATTCCCATTCTTTTTTCTCCTTCTGTTTTTGATTTAAGTAATTTCTGTGATTATCTTCAAGTTCACTGATTCTTTCCTCAGCTATGGAAAGTCTACTGATGAGCTCATGAAAGGCGTTCATTACTATGACTGTGTTTTTAATGATTACTATTGCCATTTGATTCTTTCTTAGAGCTTCCACCTCTGTGCTGAAACGCCCGACTTATCCATGTATGTTGTCCCCGTTTCCACTAGATCCTTTAACTTGTCAATTACAGTTATTTTAAGTTCCCTGTATAATTAATAAAATATCTAGGTCATTTCTTGTTCTGTTGATTGCTTTGTCTCTTGAAAATGGGCTGTGTTTTTATTTTTTCTTGCCTTTTTGTGGATTTCATAATTTTTTGTATTGAATATATCATGTAGAAGACTTTTAATGGTCTGGGTCCCAGATGGTTCCCCCTTATTCCCTCATAGTTACAAGGTACTTTATTTCCTTTTTCCCCAACCACCATGGGTTTCTACCTGTCCACTGGGACAAACAGATGAAGGCTTTTTTTTCCTTCTCAGAGAAGGGCATGAGAAGGGCTTTGTATTTTTTCCACGGCAGTAGCTGCTCGCCTCCCTAGTACTGCAGAACTGAGGCAGGATTTCTCTGGTCTGCCACCCCTGCTCTCAAACTTTCCAAAGAATATACAAAAGAAGATCCTGATGTGAACTATAAGTAGGCACAAACACCCTTTGTGTCTGCAACTTTTAGGTGTTCTATATGCTCATCCTAGCCCACACTCCACCTTTAAAAATTTGTCAAAATTTATGGCCAAGTTCTTATTCACTTCTGTGGTGGTCCCATCCTCTTCCTATGCTCTGGCTTCCCATGCAAGCCAGTGCTTGCATCCTGTCCCTTCTTGGACGTACCTATGTATCCCTAGATTTTAGACTAGTTGATTGCTCACAACCTCAGCTCTCTAACAGGTTCAAGAAAAGTTATGGTTTTGTTTATTAGCTGACTTTTTTGGTTGGTGGTATGAGAGCAACACTCTTTCTAGTTTTCTACATATTAGGCCCATCTATATGCTTGTCCCATCTTATTCTTGAATACTCCGTTATGAACAGCTCATAGACACTTTCTAATTACCTTCGCTCTTCTAATCTATTTTACAGATATACCGAATGTCATCATGCACCAAATCTGTACCATGGAGTACACATCCTATTGCAATAATAAGCAGGTATTTATTCATTATGATGCCCCAAGCTATTTTTTAAGTTGCTACTATTATTATCCAGGCAAAGCAAATTCTTTCATGTCACCTACGTTTCGAAGAATTTCCTATACTTCACAACTACAGTACAGACAGTCCTCAATTTACTGCCATTCTGCTAAGTAAATCACTTATACAACCCTCTGGGAAGACATCCCATTATTGCTTTCAAACCAGCAAAAGCACAGACCATTTCTCCTTTTCCATTATAATCCATCTAGCCTCAGTTTTTTTCATTGCTCCTATACCTCTCTCTGAAACTCTCAAGGAGTAAGCATTTCCTAATCCCTTTAATGAAGCCATGCTGTAGTGCTTCCTAGCCCTATGGTCTTCCTCAGATTATTGAACCTCTCCAAACTTCAGTCTGCTCATTTGCAAAATGAAGATAACAGTGTGAGAAATTAAATGAGAAAATGTGTTATCTGTGAAAAGTGATTGGCCATCATTATTACAGTTTTCTATCATTAATAGCTGATTAAGTATTACAGTTATAGCCAATTGTATAAAGACTCGGGTATCTCTCCTCTAGTCAAGCATATAACCCTTATAATAATGTTACTGTAAAAAGAAAACTAAATTAAAATAAAAAATCATTTCCACTTAAACTACCTTTTCCAGGAATGCAACCCACTGCAAATATAAGGTCTTCTTACGCACTACATAATATTTTTTCTTTCTTAACTCTCATATATGGGCTTCCCTGGTGGCTCACTGGTAAACAATCTGCCTGCCAGTGCAGGAGATGTGGGTTCAAGCCCTGGGTTGGGAAGATCTCCTGGAGAAGGAAATGGCAACCCACTCCAATATTCTTGCCTGTGAAATACCATAGGCAGAGGAGACTGGCAGGCTACAGTCTGTGTGGTCTCAAAGAATTGGACATGACTGAGCATGCATGCAAACACACACACACACATATGTAGCACATAATGTGTTTCCATATATGAGCCTGATGATTGGCAACTGACTGCCCCTGCTCACCTGGCCTTCCATCTGCAACAGAGACAGTGCCAGGCACAGCGCTTAGCTCATTTTTTTTCTTGGACAGACTCCATTATCCACTCATATATTTCACTGACTCTAAAAGAACCAAGCAAATGATCTGATGGTTTTGGTAATTAAAAAACTTCCTGCCAGCATGCATTTTCAGAAATTGCCAAAGGTATTGCAGAGTTATAAACTGTTCCTGCAAGGGCTTGATCTTTTTTTTTTCTCTTGATCTTCAGGTTTCATCCTGTCTATAAACAAAAGTCCCTACAAATATTTTGATGCAGCTGCTAGCAGTATCCTTGAGATACTGAGTGTGTCTTCTTTCATGACGGTAATCCTAAGACTAGAAGACTATTAAAAATAAGATCTCTAGATCTAAAAATATAAAGATTTTTAATGTCCATAGGACACTGCTTATTTATGAAGACATGTCTATTTGTCCTGGTATCATCTGGAAATGCATTTGGTAGCATTTGCAGATCATTTGAAGGTTTTCCCCTTAAAATAACTTGCATGTCAAAAAGTTCCACACGTTTGAAGGTAGTCTCAAATTTTTACCAAAGCTAAAGTATATACAAAGCTAGTAATCATTTCAGACTTCATGGAAAACAAATTTTCCATCCCTACAAAGGTTTCAGCCACCAAGATTAGAATGATGATCTTGCTGCAGTAGAGACTAGTATTAGACTAGTAATTCTAATTATGATTTATATATATATGCTGAAAATAAACGAATTCAGCTATACATTTCAAAGACTTCAAATACATACCAATCAATAAAGACATACAGTTTAAGCTTCTCTGTAAATCTCAAGGTCACTAGACCAACAGGAGCTAGATTCCAACTTTATTTCAACTCTAATAAAATATTTAGTTATTCTTAACCACTCATTCTAACATGTTGAAAAAGTAAAACAAGCATCTTGTTCCTAATCTCTACAAAAGAAATAGATGCTCCTTCAGTGTTCGCCCCATTCTCAGTCATTTAGGGTGTAATAATAAACTAGGAAATCTATTCACCAACTTGGAAATCCATATGCCAGAAAAATGATTTGTTGAATACTTCTTCCTCCCTTTTCACACAAAAATGCCAGAGGTCCCTGGAGACAGAAATATATATCATTTTTATATTTAAAGGTTTTGCTATAATGACTATCTTAAGTGTAAAGGAATTAGAATGAACTCATAATAAAATTAGTTTTATACAAAAATCTCTCCATTATATAATTTTAGAAATAATTTGAAGAGAATAAAAAGCCTAAAGGGAATATAGGCATTCTTATATTAGGCTTATTGTTCATTATTTTAAAATTCATAACTCAAAATCTTCTCAGTATCTTGAAAAAAATTTTAATGAGCAAAGAATCCCCCATCTACCAACCCATCCTTTCTGATTTGTCCCTTCTGTCTTATCTCTAAATCGTTTTTTAAAATAAAAATGCTTTAGGAACAGAAGCAAAGTTGTGTCTAGCCAGATGAAAAGAGGGTCTTTGCAGAAATGGTTCTGTAAAAAAATCTCTCCTCAGCTTTCATCCTGCAGCTGCTCTGACAGGACCAGAGGTACCTAATATGCAAGACTCTCACCAAAAGATTGTAGCTACCTCCCTAAGAAACCCTCATGTAGAGTTCTGTACCACTTATATTAAATCCAGAGAAGCCTGATGTCACCAAAGGAGCACAAAAGACCTTCAAATGAACAATCTGCACCTTAGGATCACAGCTCCTTATAGTTTCTGAATCACTGAGGTCACTGTCTGATTCTACTTGATCTTCTGGACTCCAGACTACTGCTTATTTTGGAAACAAGGACTTGAAATGAGATAATCATGGTGTAGGGCTTCCCTGGTAGCTCAGCTTGTAAAGAATCTGCCTGCAATTCAGGAGACCCCAGTTCAATCTCTGGGTCAGAAAGATATGCTGGAGAAGGGATAGGCTACCCACTCTAGTATTCTTGGGCCTCCCTGGTGGCTCAGCTGGTAAAGAATCTGCCTGCAATGTGTGAGACCTGGGTTCAATCCCTGGGTTGGGAAGATCCCCTGGAGAAGGGAATGGCTACCCACTCCAGTATTCTGACCTGGAGAATTCCATGGACTGTATAATCATGGTATAGTCCCCAACTCCACTGCATACTAGTTTTTTGACTTTAAGCAAGTCACTTACATGTTCTGATCGTCAACTTCTTCATTTTCAAAAATGGGGATCATCATACTCTGAGGACTGATACAGGGACTGAAAAGGATAATATATGTGAACTCTATTGGGGGGACTCTGAAGTATTAAACAAATGCTGGTTTAATCAGCACATAAGAACAAAGATTACACAGAGCTTAGAAGATGAAAACTGAACACAAATCTAGAAAGGGTAAACATAATGGATGACATTCAGTTCAGTTCAGTTCAGTCGCTCAGTCGTGTCCGATTCTTTGCGACCCCATGAATCACAGCACACCAGGCCTCCTTGTCCATCACCAACTCCCGGAGTTCACTCAAACTCATGTCCATCGAGTCGGTGATGCCATCCAGCCATCGCATTCTCTGTCGTCCCCATCTCCTCCCGCCCCCAATCCCTCCCAGCATCGGATGGCATTAGTCATGTGTAAAAGTCATCCATCATAAAAAGGCCATTTGGGCCCCTCTACTCCAAGTCCAATAAGACGATTAGCTCAGCAAAAATGATTTATTTAAAATAAAGTTGTAACCTAATGTTATTGAAATTTGTATGAAGAAAGAATGTGTTAAAAGAAGACGGCAGGGACTTTCTTGGTGGTTCAGTGGCTAGGACTCTGTGCTTCCAGTGCAGAGGCCCCGGGTTCGATCCCTGGTTGGGAAACTAGATTCCCCAGGCTGCAACTAAAGATATCACATTCCACAACTGCTGCTGCTGTTGTTTAGTCGCTAAGTGGTGTCTGACTCTTTGCGACCCCACAGACTATAGCCTGACAGGCTCCTCTGACCTTGGGATATTCCAGGCAAGAAATACCACAGTGGGTTGCCATTTCCTTCTCCAAAGGATATTCCCAACCCAGGGATTGAAACCACATCTCCAGCGTGGCAGGCAGATTCTTTATCATGAGTCACCTGAGAAGCCATGGTACAACTAAGACCAAATAAATTTTTTTAAAAGAAGATGGCAGTATATGTGGATTTTCTAGAAAGGTGAGGGAGGTGTTACAAAGAAGAATATGGCAGTATTTACCCTGCCTTGACTAAGGGAAATGGATACTGACTCAGCAGGCATTATGATTGTGAGAGACAGATGTTCTATATTATAAAGCAATTTGAACATGTCAGTTTCCACTGAAATATAATGTAATGTGCTTTCAAGACTACTTGGAAACTCACATGCTTTCAAAACAAACCTACTGGTTACCAAAGGGGAAAGAAAGGTGGAGAGGGTGATAAATTAGGAGTTTAGGATTAGCAAACACATATTACTATATATAAACAGATAAAAGGTCTTACAGCAAAGTATGGGGAACTCTACTGAATATTTTATAATAACCCACATAGGAAAAGAATCCGAAAAAGAATGGATATGTGTGTATGTATAAATGAACCACTTTGCTGTACATCTGTAACTAACAAAACATTGTAAGTCAACTATATAATCCCATATAAAATAAAAATTAAATTAAAAAACTACTTGCAGCCCTTTACTCTGATTCTATGTTCACCAAGCTATCTTTTGATTACTAACTGGATCAATAAAAGTAGAAACCGGAATTAAACTGATGTGATCCCCACCAGGACACGGTGGGTGAGAGGCCAGCCTTTCTCTTGACTTCTCTGTTGGCTCCTCTTTCTAATTCCAACATTAGCTAACTTTATTGAGGAGGTCCTTGTGTATTTATCAAGAGCTATATAACTGTTTTCATTTTTCTGAATCCATTCTTTTGCTTCTAGGGTATAATGCCACGTGGAAAAAAATACATTTACTAAGTTGAAACTCACAGAATTATATACACTTTAAAAAAACAAAGGAAACTGATAATTATAGTACACTGACTCTACAGATATTCCATAATAATTTAAAACAATGGTTACAAAGACTACATGGAGCAGGGGTCACAAACTCAAATGCCCACAGGACCAGGAAAGAAGGACAAAAATAGCAGCAGACTGGTTTAAGAGACAACAGAGAACGATGAAGACTATGGTGAACTCCCAGCTAACAAAGGCAGCCACCACCGCCACTCATTCACTGCCAAGGGGGAAGGAGGATCCACTGCTGCCAAATCTTAGAAGTCAAAATCTCTCTGAAATATTTTGACATTCACACATTGACAATTAATTCAATCTAAAAAAAAAAGAAAACACACAAAACACTAAGTGAGCCAATATTATGAGAGTCAAACAAACATGAGTACAACCTGGATTTGGCCTGGAGTCTGCCACTGTGAACCCTGCCTGGCAACGCTGAAAAATGCTTGTGTTATGTTTAAAAGCACAAAATGCTAGAACATAAGCCAAATTATCCAAATGAAATGTATTCTTCCCATAAACAGATCTATCCTAACACAGTCCATGTGTCACATGGAATATAAATCAGGAAAAGGGCTTCCCTGGTGGCTCAGTGGTGGAGAGTTCGCCTGCCAATGCCGGAGATGCAGGTTTGATCCCTGATCCAGGAGGATGCCACATGCCACGGGGCAACTAAGCCCATGCACCACTCCTGTGCTCTCAAGCCTGGAAGATGCAACTATGGAAGCCCAAGTGCCCTAGTGTTCACGACTGGCAACAAGAGAATCCACCGCAATGAGAAACCTGCACACTGCAACTAGAGAGTAGTCCCTGGTAGCTGCAACTTGAGAGTAGCCCCTACTAGCCTCAACTAGAGAAAAAAGCCTGCACAGTAACAAAGACTCAGCACAGCCAAATATAATTTGTAAAATCTTTAAATCAGGAGGACAGTTTGTTATCAACATCAACTTTTATCTCCATGAAAACAGTAGTCATTTGCACTACTCAGACATTTCTGTCATGCTGCACTTTATTCTTTTAAATCTAGGACTGGCTTACAAAATCAACTTAATATATTCTATACTTTTTAATATACTTGAGCTGGAAATGTGCTCCTTTCTAGCAAAGAAAACTATAAATAATGTTCAGATTTCTAATAATGCTTTCAGTCAATCACACATAGAGGGTAACATTAAGCAAAGCCATGGAAATATATGTAAAATAATAAAAACTAAGACTGGATTGAGATAACAGACGTTACACACATCAAAACTAAACCCCTTTCTATTCTAAAGCCAATGAGATGAAAGGAAATACTTTAAAAGAATGAATTCAGAATTCCAGTGAAAGCAAGGAAGAGTGCTAAGCAGATCACAAATTTTGAGGCTTTCTTAAAGGATAGGAAGCGGGTGGACTCAGATCAGAGAAACAAGATCAGAGGAAAGCTGAGTTCTAAACACTTGCAGGAAAAAAAAAAATGAAGGTAGGTGCAGTTTCAGGGGGCTTCAAACTTACAGTCAATTGAATAAGGAGCAGAGAGAGGTTCCAAGGCAATCATCATGATGAAAAAGTACACCAGGTACAGTGAGACAAGGTCTTTCCTTCTCTGGAGTATGCTAATGAGATGACTGATCAAAGCAGCTAATATGATCACTGAAGTCTAAGCTATCGCTTGTTGCCAGTTCAGGTCCTCTCCCATCACTTGCATCTGCCTTCTTCAATATGTGACATGCTAATATAATACATATGTGCTCACCAGGGGAAGTGGTGGGGATAAAGAAGAGAAGGAAAGATGATTTATTTGGGAATATGGAAGAATATTTCAATAGATATTTAATTTTTCTTAATAACTGGCAGGGCCTGCACCCTGACTATGAGGATTTAACAGCCAGAGGATCTAAGTGTGTCAGTTAGATGTGATGCTGCCAGCATAACAGACCTCCATTAACCGGCTAAAGGGTTAAAGAAGGAACCTGTTCCTAGCAACTGAACAGGGTGGGAGAAAGGCAGAGCAAGCTAGCATTATCTCCTTTATGCTCCCAGTTCCCCTGTTGTGGGTTACTGCTCTCTTCTGTCTGCATCCTTCCTCCCTTGGACCCAGAAAATAGAATTCCTGGATCCTCAAAGCAACTTATATAACCACGACAAGATTTATTAAAGTGCGAACGCACTCCTCGGAGAAGAAGGAGATGACAAAATGCATTTTGTCTCCATCCATTCAACTTGCCCCCCACCCCTTTCACAGCCATCTAAGGAAAGTTCTATTTTGTACTGCCCACTTTGCCAGGACTTATTGTGATTCAGAATCACAAGAATGACCAGAGAAGGGCAGAACTGGAGAGGAAATAGGGAACCATTTCTGCCTATTCTGTTAGTTTCGGGATTTATCTTTGTTGTGGACAATGTAATGTAGAGAATGTAATATAATGGACAAGGAATGGAGAAAAATAATTAAAGAAGCTAGAAAGACTAAGTCTGCCTATCTAATAAAGAGTGTAGACCTGAAAACAAAAAGATTCAGGTTGAGAAATAGCTCAGTCTTTTAGTAAGGGAGGGATGTCCGAGCAGCCCTGAGGTAAAAGATCTGGAGAAAAGAATAGAGGGGACTGCGAGAAACATAACTAGATTTTTATTTTACATTCTTTGAGAGAAGCAAGTCAAGACTGAGATCCCTTTTTAATTCCTCCTGGTTACTGGACTGTGCTTCCAAGTCTGCAACTCTGCAGAGATGGTCCAGCAGTGCCTATTTCATGAAGATGAGGGACTTGGCATGGCCAGGACAGATGAAAAAGAAAATGATGTAGGTACAGTCAGGAGTTCTAGCAGCTATTTGTACTTCTTGCCCAAGATACTTATGTCGCAAACATTAAAATTAAAAGGCATTTCTAAATATAGCAGCAGTTTTCAATCACTAATATGTCTTCTACCTTCTTCTTCAAATGCGCACACAGCTTTAACAGTCTGCTTTGAGGAATTAGAGGAAGGAATAAATAATGGATTCCATTCCAATTTTTTTGTCACTGTTCTTTGCAGAAACAAATATCTCAAAGATTAATGAAGCTTGCTAGGGTTAGTGATTGAGGAGGCTTCATATATTCTAGTAGTTCTCCATGTGTGATTTAGAATAAAACTATGAGGAAGAAATTAAAGAAACAATTATGAAAACTTCTTTAATAGGTCCCAGGTAACTCCATATTATTAACAGTACCAGAGCAAGGTCTACCCTAAACCAGATTTCAAGGTAGACTAAGTTAGTCAACAAAGAGCCTAGGTTTTTTTCTTTCTACATATATTTGCATTGCCCAAGGCCAAAGACATGTTCAAAAGAATGTTCAGCCTAGTAAACGGAAAATATACTCTAAGGCAGAGGGAGGTGTCTTTCTGAAGCTCCGAAAAATCCAAAACATGTTGATGGTCTCCTCCTCTGACCACTGTAAGGCCAACTTTACTTAATATTCTTTATTATTTTATCATATGTGCTTCATTTACCATTTCTGCAATGTCTTATCTACAGGTTCAATCACTTTCTTGCTGCTCCCCATACTCACTTTCCTAAGAACCTCTCTTTCCTTCCTTTCCTACCCTTATATTTTTCACTTCACTGAATTCTAACCTCCATTTATAAGCCTATTTACTTATCTTATTCAAAATTGAATTCAAACCCAAACCCTAAGCAGAAAATCTTCATAACTAGGCAGTCACAAGCTCAGAATCAATCAGATCCCCAGTGAGATACATAAAGGTGTTACAGAGAACTGTGTACAGAGCCTGTCCTCTAAAAATAGTTCTAAATTATTATTGTTGATTTACTATCATTTATTAGATTTATATGGCACTTTTCCTCCCAAATGGCTTACCAACCTTCCCAAGATCCAAGAAAATAAAGTAAACAGTATTTTTTGTCCCTAGCTGACAACTAGGAATAAAGAAGCAGTATGAATGGGCTCAAGGTTCTCATGAAATAAGTCACAATGTTAAAAACTGAAGGCCACTGACTTTGGACTCAGAGTGACTACATCTTAACCTAACTGGTTCTATTTCAGGATGCCTTTTTCTTTCTTTCTCTCTTTTCTTTTTTTCAGTTTTAACAGTATTGAAAAATGCAGATTGCTCCAAAATTTAAACTTGATTTTAAGCAATTTGATGCAAGTATAAGGTTTCTCTGGCCTTTTTGGAATGGACTATTCCTGGGAGGGATGGTACTTAAACTCTCATTTTTACTCTCTATAAAAGGAGTGAGTTTCCGTTCCTTTCATGAGAACAGGTTTTGATAATGGATGAGAGAGAGGGCAATTTATGCATTAGCAGTGACGCTGTCTCCTGGGGAGGATATGAGAAGAAAGGTCCAGGATAGAAATGCTAGAATCACGGAGGCTAACTTCCTCTATTTCATACTGAATTTAAGAAAAAGTTGGTTTCCTTTTTTTTTTTTTTTAAAGGATAAGACATTGTGAAAGGACAAAGGCACCTAACCCATTTCTAGTTCTACCAGAATGTGCAGTTCCATGAGGGCAGAGATTCTGGTCTGTTTTATTCATTACTATCTCTGACATCAGAAACATGCCTAGCACACAACAGGTGGTAAAAAAAAAAATACTGAATGAATGAATAAGCTTCTCAAAGGACATGAATAAGTAAAGAGGAGGAAGCATATCTCAAGGGAACAGAACATGCAGGTACAAAGTAGAAATAGTCAAGATGGCTGGAGCACAGAACACCTGTCAGGGAAGGCCAGGACACAATGTGGACAGGTATGGAAGACTTCAATCATTAAGGGACGTATGGATCATGCTAAAGAGTCTGGGCTTTATTCTGACAATAATAAAACCATTAAAGGATTCCCAAGAAGAAGAATGACATTCAGTTTAGTCGCTCAGTCGTGTCCGACTCTTTGCGACCCCATGAATCATAGCACGCCAGGCCTCCCTGTCCATCACCAACTCCTGGAGTTCAGTCAAACTCATGTCCATCGAATCGGTGATGCCATCCAGCCATCTCATTCTCTGTCGCCCCCTTCTCCTCCCGCCCCCAATCCCTCCCAGCATCAGAGTCTTTTCCAGTGAGTCAACTTGTCGCATGAGGTGGCCAAAGTATTGGAGTTTCAGCTTTAGCAACAGTCCTTCCAATAAACACCCAGGATTGATCTCCTTTAGCATACTGAGTTTTAGGACAATCTCTCTGGAATCATTGTATAGGTTAATTAGGAAAAAGCCGTCTAGAGGCAAGAAGCCGAGGTAAAAGGCTACTGAAGTTCAGGCATGAATGATGAAGACCTGAAATAAGACAGTAGCAAAGAGGGTAGGGTGGGTGGGCCAAGTTTAAGAGAGATTTGAAGAAGAAACACAGAATGTGATAACAGGTTGATGCCTAAGTGAGACAGAAGGGTTATAGGTAAGTTATACATTTGGCTTAGGTAACTAGATGGACAATAAAGATGTTCTCTCAAAACAGTGATTATGTCAGTGCAACAGATCTTCAAGGTATGATAATGACTTCAATTTGGATGTGCTGAGTTTGAGTGTACATGTCTTGTGCTTAGGAACACAACCTGAACTCAATCAGCTTACAGGTCGGGTAGTCATCTGTCTTAAATGGTAGTGGAAACTGAGGCCATGGGGAAGATTAACCAGAAAAAAGATAAAGACTGAGAAACAGAAATTCAAGTACAGAGCTCTGTGAATCTCCAACATGTAGAAAGTAAAAAGAACTTGCAAAAAAAAAAAAACCCAACTCAGAGAAGTGGAAAAGGATGAACAGAAAAAGAGAAATGTTTAGGCTGATTTAGGGGAAAGCATCAAAGAAGAAATGGTTAGCTGTGTCATATGTTGCAAAAAGGCCAATTAGGGTAAGGTCTGAAAGGTATCTTCAGCATCTAGTAGTTAGAAGATCATTGGTGACATTAGCTAGGGCTTTTCTGTAGAGTGGGGGAAAAAGCCAGATGTCAGTGGGTGTGAAGTGAATAAATGCCAAAGAAGTAAAAACAACAAAAGGCGGCGGCAGTTTTCAAATTGGCTTTGGAAGAAAGAACCACAAACGACGATTAGAGGGAGAAAAGCACTTTCACAAAGTGGGAAAGGCCACTAAAAAAGGTACTGCCACACTAGCGTTGAAATATCAATCTGGTTTCAGTCTTCAAGCCAATGATCATTGGTCTAAATGTAGTAGGACTAAGTCTAGGAGACAAGAGTCCAACCACCAAGTCTCTAAGGCTTGTTTCTTAACTGCTTGTTCCCTGCCCTCTTTGCCTTCTGCCAGACCCTTTCCTGGTTAAATTCTATAACTTGCTATATCGTCCCTGAATGTCTCCAGGCTTCATGGGAGAAGATTCTTAAAAAATATTCTTTATATGATGGTTAAAATAGTCTGGACAATACCATACTTTTCATTATAAGATATAAAATAAATGTATTCAAATTGCATTCCTGATTTATAGTAACATGTAACTAAAAGATGTAGAGAAAAATAAAAATTCATTAACAAAAGGTAAAAACCTTTAACAAAATTTAAGATATTTAAGGAAAGAGATTAATTGTTGATGGCAGAATACAAGAAGACATTAATTAGTAAAAAGCTATACTTCAAGCTGATAAGGCTAATAAGTATTGCAAAGATAATAAAGCTCCTAAATTAAAAAAAAGTTTAGTTTAATACCAGTTAAAATATTTTTGTGTTTTCATGGATTATCAGATTGATGAAACATGGAAAATAAGATGGCAAGAAGTATTTATGGAAAAAAAATTATGGATACAATGAAGCAAATATTAATCAAAATGATATGAAACAGATTTAATAAGTGATCCACAAAATTGGACAGATTCATTTGATATTGTTTATTTAATATAGAATAAGTGAGAAATCAATAGCAACTCATCATTTGGGAAAAGAAATCACCACTTAAATGTTGGAATAACTGAATATTAGTACAATTAGTACAAAAAATTTGGAGACACACCTTGACTAGTATATTGGTATATTTGTATGAATATTTTTAAAATAATAAAATAAACCAGAAAATTAATCTTTTGTGGTGATTAAGAAAACATCTCAGAGGAAAAAAATTTTTTAAAACACATCAGTTTACTAAACTATAACAGTGAGATACAGAAAGGAATACAAATTAAGAAAATGTGGTAAACATTTCTTGTCCATAAATGTAGACAAAATATACAATAAGGACAAAACAACAACCAAAAGCAGTCAAAGAAAAAAAATTTTGAAAAGGGAACTACAAATGGGAAAGTAATCATGTGGGAAAATACATTGACAGAAATTAAAGAAATCCTCATTAAAATAGGCTGTAAATACTACTGCTTCACTAACAAAACAGAAATTATAGAAGTCTGATGCTGAATAAACTATTTCAGACTTAGTGACATCATTTGTTAGCTCCATCTTTCTGAAAAATAATCAGTAACAGGTAATCAGTAAGAATTATAAAACTGTTCACATTTTATGATCCAATAATTCCAAGTGGCAATATAAAGAACATAAAGAAATATTCAGTTCCCTAAAAAAAGAAAGAAGGGAGGAAGAAATGAGAGAAGGAAGAAAGGAAGAATAAAGAAAAATACAGGCAGGCGCAGACGCGGGAGACGCCTGGCTCTGGCGGCGCAGGCGCAGACGCGGGAGACGCCTGGCTCCGGCGGCGCAGACGCGGGAGACGCCCGACTCCGGCGCAAACGACCACGTGCAGAATCATGGCTGAGATGAGCTACCCTGCGCCCAGGGTTGGGGCGGTGGCCGAGAGGAGCTGTACCATGTCCAGGAGGCGGTGGCTGCTTGGGCACTGGAGGGCCGAGAGGAGCTGATCCACATTCAAAGCAGGAGGGGCGGCCTTGAGGAGATACCCCTCGTCCAAGGTAAGGTACAGCGGCTGCGCCTTGCTGGAGCAGCTGGGAAGAGATACTCCACGACCAAGTGGAATATAAGAATCCAGTGTTCTGGGGAGAAGGAACAAGATGGCGGAGGGATAAGATGGCAAGACCACTTTCTCCCCCACAAATTCATCAAAAGAACATTTGAACGTAAAGTCCACAGAACAACTTCTGAATACTGGCAGAGGACATCAGGCTCCCAGAAAAGCAGCCCATTGTCTTCTAAAGGAGAGAGAAGAAATCCAGCTGCACCCACCAGAACACCGACACATGCTTCCCTAACCAGGGAACCCGGACAAGTCACCTGTCCAACCCCACACACAGCGAAGAAACTACATAATAAAGAGAACTCCACAAACTGCAAGAAGAGGGAAAGGCCACCCCAAGCAAAGCAATATAAGCAAGATGAAGAGGCAGAGAAATATCCAGCAAGTAAAGGAACAAGATGATTGCCCACCAACACAAACAAAAGAAGAAGATATAGGGAATTTACCTGATAAAGAATTTCAAATTTTGATGGTGAAAATGATTCAAAATCTTGAAAGCAAAATGGAGTTACAGATAAATAACCTGGAGAAAAGGATTGAGAAGATGGAAGAAAGATTTAATAAGGACTTAGAAGAAATAAAAAAGAGTCAATATACAATGAATAATGCAATAGATGAGATCAGAAACACTCTGGAGGGAACAAACAGTAGAATAACAGAGGCAGAAGACAGGATAAGCGAACTAGAAGATAGAATTGTAGAAATAAATGAAACAGAGAGGAAAAAAGAAAAACGAATTAAAAGAAATGAGGACAATATTAGAGACCTCTGGGACAATGTTAAACGCTCCAACATTCGAATCATAGGAGTCCCAGAAGAAGAAGACAAAAAGAAAGACCATGAGAGAATACTTGAGGAGATAATAGTTGAAAACTTCCCTAAAATGGGGAAAGAAATAATCACCCAAGTCCAAGAAACTCAGAGAGTCCCCAACAGGATAAACCCAAGGCGAAATACTCCAAGACACATATTAATCAAATTAACAAAGATCAAACACAAAGAACAAATATTAAAAGCAGCAAGGGAAAAGCAGCAAATAACACATAAGGGGATTCCCACAAGGATAACAGCTGATCTTTCAACAGAAACTCTTCAGGCCAGAAGGGAGTGGCAAGACATACTTAACGTGATGAAAGAAAATACCCTACAGCCCAGATTATTATACCCAGCAAGGATCTCATTCAAATATGAAGGAGAAATCAAAAGCTTTACAGACAAGCAAAAGCTGAGGGAATTCAGCATCACCAAACCAGCTCTCCAACAAATGCTAAAGGATCTTCTATAGACAGGAAACACAGAAAAAGTGTATAAACTTGAACCCAAAGCAATAAAGAAAATGGCTACGGGATCGTACTTATCAATAATTACCTTAAACGTAAATGGGTTGAAATTTTCAAAAAGGCTAGGAAACAATTCTCATAGCCATCAATAGTTCAGTGTTGAGTTCATGAATAGTTTTTAAAGTTTGGGACAAACTGTAGTATTTGCTATTTGAAGTACTATTTGTAATTGGCATATTACGATGTAACATTGGTCTTCATTTCCAACTTAAAATGCCTAAAAATGCCTAACAGGTTTTTAGATTTGTGAATTTTAGTTGAAATGTATTTTACGATGTTACTAAACCTGCAGAAATATTGAAATATTTCAGAGAACTTATTCACTGTACATTTAATTTATTTTATTTATTAAAGTTATGAACTGTAGGAAGTTTTACTTGTTGGGTCAAATGCTTGTTGCTTCAAATGCTTGTTGCATTTGAAGTGCTAGTTACAAGAAAATCAAATACCTTCAATGTATAAATGCTATTAAGTTTTTAAAGGACTCTGGAGTATAAGTAAGTTTGTTTAAAGAAATTTAGTCTGTTCAACTTGAAAAAATAAATAAATAAAATTGGATTATTTGATTTAAAAAAAAATAAAAAATAAACAGCACAGTCTTTTATATATTGTTAAAAGTTTAAAAAAAAATTCATTACAGCAAGGTTAGTTAGACACATGATGGATGCAACTTTAATCCTGCCATATATTATTACAGTTAAAATGTAAATGATGAAAAATATTTTGTGCTTATCAGCATTTATGTGGAAATGTGTTTTACAGTGATATATGGTGTTATATTTCTATTATTGTGATGAAAAAGAAAACAATACAAAAAGACGAAGTGTTTATTAAAACATGAAAAAAGAAAAAGAAATAAATGGTTTTGCAGCACTGAAGAGATTATAGAAAGTAAATAAGCTAGATCAGACCTGTTTTATGTAGTAATTTTATAGTTTATTTTAATTATTTCAGTTGTAAAATATTGTTATACTGTTAATTAGTTCTGACTGTTCATATTAAACTATTGTAATGCAAATAAATAAATAAGGAAAAAAAAAAAAGAAAAATACAGTTGGCTCTCAAGACAGGCAAATGCAGAACTCACGGAAATGGAGGATCAACTGTACTGTGCCATTTAATACAAAGTAGTTGAGCATCCATGGGTTCTGGTGTGAAATAGAATCCATGAGACAGACTATATCCTCTGTGTCTGTGGGTCTTTCGTCCTGTTATAGAACAGGAAATGGGTCTGACATGACTGATTTTCAGAATCATTTTGATTATTGCCCTAGTACCTTGTGTTCTTGTAAGTGATAGACGATTTGTTCAGTTTCTTTCTAAAGGCTGAGGTTAAGTTGACTTTTTAAAATTCCTTTACTTTACTTCGAGGCCTTTGGAACTGAGGATGAAGCTTCAGCTATTAACTTCTAAGATCTTAAAATTCTTAGACATTAGAAGGGAGAAGGGTGGTCTGATGAATACTAACTACTTTCGATTTGACATTCAGATGAAATAAAAGCTCTTTTCTTCTAAAGAAAGAAAAAGAATACGAAGATGATAAAATCTCACTCTTTCTCATCATGCTTCAAAATCCCACCATCATCTTTATGACCTCTTCTGTGTCAGTGATCACCGGATAAAGCACTGGGCACCAACTGTGCCAAAGCAAGTCTACTTTTTGCTTTCATTTAGAACTGACTCACTGCTACAATGCCACCACATACTCAGGGTAAGTACATTAACGGTGAAGCCCTGGACATCCTGGCCTTTCCTGAGTGTATCTAAGAGCAATAGGAAGCTTTTTAAAATGTAAGTGGTCTTATCAGTAAGTTCCATAAATTACCTTTCACTTGAAGAAATTCCCACAGAGTTGTAATCAGATGCTATCAAAAAACCAATATAAGTCAGGTCAGCTACTGCAATGATTTTGTGTATCATAAGTACACCAAAGTCTCATTAAAAGTTCACCTCTCTTAACCTGCTTCCCAGCGATAATCTGTACCAGGATCACTTTTTCCTTTTACCTGATATATATGTTACCATATTCAAATGATACAATCCAGCTTGGTCAGTTTAAAAAAAGTTTTTCAAGAAATATGGCTCCAACTGACAGCTCTGAAAACCACGCTGAGAGTTAAAGATAACAGTATTTCCTTACTTTTTTACTTTCTACAAATTTGGATTTCACCTTCTTCTTTACTATAATAAGCACTTTAGATTAAACATTGTGATAAAAACTAAAATGCATAAATTAATACAATAAATCCTTGAAATAACCTAACTCTGTCTGTGATTGTATCAGAGCATGCCATTTGAGACTGTATGTCACAGTTTCAGAGACTATAATGTATTCAAGGAAGTGTCATACAGCTCCTAATAAAATGTGGAAGTAAAAAAAAAAAAAAACACAGCTTCTTTTTCCTCTACACTGGGGAGATCCTTTCATATACTTTTGCAGGAACATCGTATTATCCTATTGACCAGGAACCAACTCCTTCATCTGGGTTTCACATTTCTGTCACTGTACTTCAAGGACCCTCATCTTTTCTTCCTCTCCTCTAGACTCTTTTCTTCGTTAAAATGTATTTAAACCTCATGCTCCTCACCAGTCCATCCTTTTCTCCTGTCTCTTGGCTGTCTCACACACTATGGCCCTCCTACTCTCAGCTGACGAACCCTTCAACCAGCCATCACTTAAATCACTGTGGAAATCAGTCTTCTTTACAAAAATGTTTCCAAGTAACAAGGAGTGAAGGAAACAGCCAGCCACTAGACTGTTAAACTAAACTAATAAAATTCCCTCAGACCAGTCACTGGGGACGACTGCATTCATGCATTATAAACACTTTAAGTATCTATATGATGTTTGATCCTAATGAGTGTTCATGCTGTGATTGTTCACTTTAAAACACAAACACCCAGAAAGGAGCACTCTCTCCATATAGCACAAAACAGAACATGTCCACATACAGTCATTTAATAAATGCTTTTTTATTATGGAAGTCATTAGAGAGAAATATCCAAATCCCAATCTGGTGTGTTCAGTGATCATTCCCAAAACTGAAAAGCACTGACTAACCATCACCACCTCCCATTTCCATGACTACTGAATGCTCCCAACTTCATTGTTGGCTCTTTTTTCCCTTAAATGAGACCCATTAATAAAAATAACCCACCAGATGTTATTGTCATTTTAAGAGAACTTTACGACTATGAAGGAGGCAGCTGGAGGAATCTGGCTTTCCCACTCTGCCTCCATTTTTAATTACACTTCAACTTTTAATTAATTTCTTCAGCAGCTGTGCCAAGGTACAAGAAAAGGTAATTTCACCCCCAATGTACAGATGGAATCATTGCAGTCATATTTTAATGATTCCCCTGAGGGAAAGAAAGGGTAATCATCCCAAATTGCCCAAGATGGACAGCTATTTTTAATAATAATTATTTAGTACTAAAGAATTAAGAAATTAATTTTCACAAAGAAGTATCACTGAAAAAACAGGATTATAAAATTAAGACATAGAAGCAGAATGTTAGTCAAGCTCTAACACTCTTACAAAGACAAAAGTCAACAGTATTGGGCATAAAACATTTCTACATTATAAAAAAAAAATCTCAAACAAAGTTTATTTTGAGAAAGATAACAGAGAGTACAGGCTAACCCTAATCCAAACAGTCCTGAAGGGTCAAGGTCAATTATACTGGGAAAATGTGCAATCTAAAATGAACAAACAGATGCCTACTTACACACCATTTTAAAAAGTCAGGGCTGGTGCACTGGGATGACCCTGAGGGATGGGATGGGGAGGGAGCTGGGAGGGGGGTTCAGGATGGGGAACACATGTATACCCATGGCTGATTCATGTCAATGTATGGCAAAACCCACTACAATACTGTAAGGTAATTAGCCTCCAATTAAAAAAAAAAAGTCAATTCAAGGGAGAGAGGCCCAAGAGGGAGGGTATATATGTTTAGTTACGGCTAATTCACACTGTTGTACTGCAGAAACCAACACAACATTGTAAAGCAATTATCCTCCAATTAAAAGAATTTTTAAAAAATCAATTCAAGAAACTCCATCTAGTAAAGAGCAATTTTGTGTCTAAAGTAAAAACTCCAATTTTTGTGCACTTTAATAACCACTTCATAAGCTTGGAACCTGATCATTTTGATTTACCAGAAGTCAAACTCTACAAGTCCAAGAATCATTGTCCCAAAAATGTAATAAGCAAAGGAATCACAGACATTATCCCTAGGGCTATGGAACTTTAGCAACAACTCTGGGCTGTGACTGAAGAATCCAGCAAGGAGTGACAGCAATTCTTGTAATTGTGTCTTTACCCTGCCATCCATACCTCAAAGGCATTTTTTTTTTATTTAAAATAAACAAAAAGTGAAAGTAATCCTTAGAGATTCCCTGCAGTCCCCAGATGACAATATAACTCAATTTCCTCCTCAATATCCCATTAGCTCCAAACAAGGAGAGACAGCTTAAAGTCATTTCCAAGGACATCAAGAGATTCTGCAGGATAAGCTTAAAGGATAAAGCTCCTCACAACAGTCCACACCACAAAAATAGACCTAACTAGAGCCCAGAACCTTTTCCTCTCCGATATTCCCAGCACTGCTCTTCCTCCAGCAGGAAGGTCAGTCTAGAAGCTCTGACTTGCAGCATTTCCCCAGGTGAGGGTCTAGGATCCTTCTGGCAAGGGAACAAATGAGCCACGGAATGACTCAGCAAGCTTCTGTAATAGGTGTTCCTTGAAGAACCCAGCTTGGGGAGCTCATCCAAGGATTCTCAATGTCAGTGTCCTACAGTGTGGGTGCTCTCTCCCACACAAATCCCTCCCTTCCCCGTGAAGATGATGGGGTGGCCTGGGCCTCGCTAGATAATTAGTGTGATCGCCCCTCCTGCAGCCAACGGCACTAGCTCCGTTGTGGGCTACCCTGATACCAGAATCATCCTCTCGCCTCTAAATCCATCACACCTCCGCAGGTCACTTCCACCTGCCATCCTGACCACACCTGTGCCCCCATGCCAAGTGAGACCCGGGACAGACTGGCATACCCGTCGACCCCCGGAGGCAGCAGGACTTGCCCGCCAGCCCTCAACAGCAGCTCTGCTTCACCTTCACAGCCGTCTGTCCCACATGGCCAATGCAGATGAGAGCCCTCCCCCAGGACCCTGCCTACATTTCTGTCTACCTCTTTTCCCAGGGATTACACTTCTGTCTCACCACCCCAACAAGTTCCAGGCGAGACATCCAACCTACAAAGGGAGAGCTGTTCTCAGGTGACTCTAGGAAACTAAAGAGAAAACAGGGAAGTGTGGTGCAGTGCGGGCAAAGTGGACCTTGTGCAAAACTCCAGCAAATGACTCTAGAAGAAATCTTTCCATACTATGTATTATCTGTTAGAGTTGTGAAGCCTACTTGGGAATTTGCAAAATCAGCACTTCAGAAGGTATCTATTTCTTTCAAACTTGCAGTAGCTAACACGAGTTATAGGATAGAAACTGCTTTACAACTATGGATCCACTGGAGATAAACAAAAAGGGAGAGAATACAGCCACATCTCTTGTGTAGCTTTTCACGATTAGAACTTCAAAGCACAGAGTGCACAGACATATAGATTTATTTACAACCTTGACTCAAACAAACAGGAAACCAGCTTGGCCTGAACGTGTTGGTGTTAACATTGAAAAGAAATTCTTATTTCTACGCTTCAAATTTCACAGTAATGTCACTATCAGTAAGTAAATAAGGCTTTGTTTCTTTGGCACAGATGACCTCTACTGACCAAAGGATGAATCCAAGCCAGGTTTCAGCCTCATATAGTTACCCAAACTTTATGTCTATCCAAACTCCCTTCTGGTCTAATGTTTCTAATCTCATTTCTTACTGCTGGTTTCCTTGCTCCCTCCATTCTGGCCACAGTAGCCTTCTTGCTGTTTCTCGCTTAGGCGTCCCGCCAACTCAGGACCTTTGCATCTGCTGTTGCTTCGGGCTGTAGGGCCTCTCTCCCAGAGCCAGCACCCCCATCTCAGTCAAGTCTCTGCTCAAATGCTTCATCAGAAAGGCCTTCAGATCTAAATAGTACTTCTATCCTCTCACACTGCTTTATTTTTCTTTAAAGTACTATCATCACTGAATATTATATCCTATATTTATTTGTTGTCTATTTTTACCACTAGAACGTAAGTACCTTGAAAGCAAAGAGTTTGTCTGCTTTGTTCACTGCTACATGCTCAGTGCCTAGACCAGAACCTGGGGCAGAGTAGGTGCTCAATGAATGAACTGATTTAAGTGGTCCCTTACCATGTACACAGAGTTGGAGAGTCCCCAAGTCTATATACATGACATCTCAGAATATTTCTTTTAATGTACAGATATGTTGTTCACAGAACCACTGTCAATAATTTTTTACAATTTACAAAAAACTAGGGTAGTGCCAAAGCCTAGAGATAAATGTTTTCCTAGTTTTCACAAATGGAAGAGAGGAAAGGCAGGTTCCAGAAACGAGGAGTCAAAACAAGCCTACTCTGAACAAAACAAGCCCTCTAGAATGCATGCATCATCTCTTTCCTTTTTTTTTCATATTTCTTTCCAGTCCTTAGTCTTACGCATAAATAATTTTTCAAAGTAGTAATTATAATGTAGACATGTTGTTAAGGCCTAATTGTTTTAGATTTCACTGTATGATAAACATTCCTCTGTGTTGTGACTCTGGCACAATTTTTTAAATAACTGCAAGGGAAAGGGAACAATGAGACAAGTTGTAAATGAGGCATAACATTTAAAAGGCATTTCTGCCTATTTCCCTAATTGGAGTCACAATATTACTTAAAATGCAAACCTGATTACAGGTAAGTTTTGGTGACCACAAAGACATGTGAGAAAAATTATGAAAGGAAGATTTTCTGTCAAATGCAAGTAACGTTTTCATAAAAACAGAATGTCAGGAATTCCAGAAGAGTCTTAAAAAGATGGATAGAGTGAATATTTGCTTTTATTCTATAAATCCTAGGGAAGAGCTTTATTTCTCTAGGTCTATAACTAGCAAACTGGGTATGATAATAATAAAAGTAGATGGAAAACAGGGAGGGTAACTATAGGGTGTTTTCTACTTTTTGGTCATATTAATTCATCATAATCTTCAAAGAACATACCATTTCATTACCTTCCAATGGCAGAAAGATGTGCTACATCTTCTAAATGTCTTTAGGCCAATCAAACTGCACTGGAACCTTGAACATATACTGTCTTCTTCCTCCTCAAGGGTAACAGCCACCATTTTATTTCAGTTTTATAATGTTATGGTTCAGAAAACTATATAAATCAAAAGAGTTTTACATGTTGAGGACCTAAAAGAAATTACTTGGAATTGAAAAGCAACACAAGAGAAAGAGTTTGAGTAAGACATTCGTGTAAGTTCACAGTTTAAGGCCACGTGGCTCCCTCTACCTCCCCACGCAACCTCAGTATTCCTGCACTACTCACATAACAGCAATACACAAAAAATAAAACAGGAAAAAATGTAAAATCCTAGCTGCTGTATTAGTAAGGGTTCAGTTGCAGGTATGAAAATCTTCTGGTATTTTAAGCAGAATCAGATTTCATACTTAGATGCTAACAAAATAACTAGGAGGGTTGGAAGAACAGCCTCTATACTAACCCTAAGGAACAAGTCTCAGAATCCACACAGAAATGGCCTGCCAAGGGAACTGCCACCTTGGCCACGATCAGTTAAGGAAGCTGGGTGCTGCTGTGCCAAGTACTGGACCAGATTCTACCTCCTTAGCCACAGTCCAGAAATTACGCATCCACCAGTGTGACTGCTGGCTCTAAGAACACGATGCCTTAGCTTTGGTTAGAGAGATCAGAAAGTTGCTGCCAAGAATGCCGGCTCTAGGGAACTAAGGGCTACAATTTGGGGAACATAAATAGCCACAAAACAAGCCACTGGATTTCCTCTAGCAAAATTATGTCAGATGTACTACTGTTGTTCAGTTTGCTCAGTCGTATCTGACTCTGTGACCCCATGGACTACAGCATGCCAGGCTTCCCTGTCTGTCACAGTCTCTTAGAGTTTGCTCAAATTCATGTCCACTGAGTCAATGATGTCATCCAACCATCTCATTCTCTGTCACCTCCTTCTCCTCCTGCCCTCAATCTTTCCCAGCATCAGATCTCCTTTCTCTATACTATATACTACATTTAACTCAGTTCTGAATTCAAGTTTCATAGAAGTGAATATAATCAATACAATCCAAATCACATCAGGAACTCTAGATGGAAGGAAACATGTTGCAAAATATTTATTTTTCAGTCTGTGTGATAAAGGAAGGCATGCTAAAAGACTGAAACATACACTCAGTTATTTCATCTACCAGATACGCCAAATTCTCCAAGCAAGGCTTCAACAGTATGTGAACTTCCAGATGTTCAAGCTGGATTTAGAAAAGGCAGAGGAACCAGAGATCAAATTGCCAACATCCAATGGATCATCAAAAAAAGCAAGAGAGTTCCAGAAAAACATCTATTTCTGCTTTATTGACTACACCAAAGTCTTTGTGTGGATCACAACCAACTGTGGAAAATTCTTTAAGAGATAAGAATACCAGACCACCTGACCTGCCTCCTGAAATATGTATGCAGGTCAAGAAGCAACAATTAGAACTAGATATGGGAAAACAGACTGGTTCCAAATTAGGAAAGGGGTACGTCAAGGCTGTATATTGTCACCCTGCTTATTTAACTTACATGCAGAGTACATCATGTGAAATGCTGGGTTGGATGAAGCACAAGCTGGAATCAAGACTGCTGGCAGAAATATCTATAACCTAAGATATGCAGATGACACCACCCTTATGGCAGAAAGCAAAGAAGAACTAAAAAGCCTCTTGATGAAAGTGAAAGAGGAGAGTGAAAAAGTTGGCTTAAAGCTCAACATTCAGAAAACTAAGATCATGGCATCCGGTCCGATCACTTCATGGCAAATAGATGGGAAAACAATGGAAACAGTGAGAGACTTTATTTTTTTGGGCTCCAAAATCACTGCAGATGGTGACTGCAGCCATGAAATTAAAAGATGCTTTCTCATTGGAAGAAAAGCTATGACCAACCTAGACAGCTTATTAAAAATCAGAGACATGACTTTTCCAACAAAGGTCTATCTAGTCAAAGCTATGGTTTTTCCAGTAGTCATGTATGGATGTGAGAGTTGGACGACTATGAAGAAAGCTGAGCACCAAAGAATTCATGCTTTTGAACTGTGGTGTTGGAGAAGACTGTTGAGAGTTCCTTGGACTTCAAGAAGATCCAACCAGTCCATCCTAAAGGAAATCAGTCCTAAATATTCATTGGAAGGACTGATGCTGAAGCTGAAACTCCAGTACTTTGGCCACCTGATGTGAAGAGCTGACTCATTGGAAAAAGACCCTGATGCTGGGAAAGATTGAAGGCAGGAGGAGAAGGGGATGACAGAGGATGAGATGGTTGGATGGCATCACTGACTCGATGGACATGAGTTTGAGCAAGCTCCGGGAGTTGGTGATGGACAGGGAAGCCTGGCGTGCTGCAGTCCATGGGGTCGCAAAGAGTCAGACACAACTGAGTGACTGAACTGAACTGAAGATACGCCAAAGCCATACCTAGGGATATGACAGTAAATCTTACTAAATTCTATTGTAATTATTGCTGTTGTTCAATTGTTGACTGGTTTGATCCCCTTGCAGTCCAAGGGACTCTCCAGAGTCTTCTCCAACACCACAGTTCAAAAGCATCAGTTCTTTGGTGCTCAGCCTTCTTTATGGTCTATTGCAATACATTAGTTAAAGTAAATATTTTCAGGGATTTCCCTGGAAATTCAGCAGTTGGGACTCAGTGCTTCCACTGCAGGGGGCGTGGGTTCAATCTCTGTTTGGTGAACTAATATCCTATGTATTGCGTGGCACAGCCAAGAAGTAAGAATTAAATAAATACATAAATATTTCCAGGGACTATAAATGGAACAGAAACACAAAGCAGTAAGTGAGGCCTAATGGGCTCCAGGTCTAGAAGCAAGGAAAGAGGGCCAGGAATTCAGCTTCTGTAGGTTAATGAGAATTAAAAGTGCCTCACTTAAGGCATGGAACTGGAGCCAGGCTCATTGCTTAAAACCAGGGAGTGGGCAGAACTCCAGAAATGAGACTGAAGGAAATAAAGCAGTTTACGTAAAACTCTACACCAAGAGAGGCAGGATCCAAGCCAGTCGCTTGCTTGCTCGGTGGCTGTTGCACATTATCACCATTATTATGAAGATCAGGAATCCAGAGTTACCTAGTGGAACCAGATGGAGGCATCCACAAAAGCAGTAGGTTGGACTCAGTAAGGTGAGATGGGTAATAATTCTCACTCAAGTTAAGATCTCAGAGCAAAATTTCAAAATACATGAAGAAAACTGACATCGCAATTACCATCAACTACTGAGAAATTAATTCACTCAGGACAAAATGAAAATAATAGAACAATCTGAAATGCCCTTAACATATCAGGATCCTCAAAGAGATAAGGAAAGGAAAAGCAGCCATAAAACACAGACATTCAAAGTGCAGTCTCAGTACCAATCAGGACAAACACAAATAAATCCACACTGAGACATATCATCGTGAAACTACAGAACATCAAGGTGCCATAAAAAATATTACCTACTCAAAAATAACAATTAGACTGACAGCAGATACTTTATCAGCAATAATAGAGGCCTTGAAGAAAATGGAATAATATGTTCAAAATGTTAAAAGAACACTCAAGCTAGAATCCAATGCCCAGGTAAGGTTCATAAGAATGAGGGCAAAATAAAGACATTTTGAGACCTACAATGACTCTGAGTTTTCCACTAACAGATTCTCAGTAAGGAATTGATACATTTTAGGATGTACTTCAGAAATAAGAGCTCAAAGAAGGAAGCAAGATATGCTGATGGTCCCACAAACTGATAAAATGCTTTATCAAATGTATCTAATTATAGATTATAAATAAAATAACTATCTTTTCATGATTAAAAAAGTGGTAATGTGAATGAACCTTTGAAAATAAGCTATGTAAAAGAAGTCAGTAACAAACAAAATCACATATTATATAATTCCAATTACATGAAATGTCCAGAATAGGTATATCTAAAGGGAAAGTAAATCAGTGGTTGCCTGGATTGGGAACAGAATTTCTCTTAAGGGGGACAGAAGCGTTATAAAATTAGATCGTGGAGAAGGCTGAACAACCCTATGAATAAACTAAAAAAACACTGAATTGTACATTTAAATATATGAATTGGAAGATATGCAAATTATACCTTAAGCAGTTTTTATAAGTGGAACTAGAAAAGGAGATGTTCAAGTATACCAAGATCCTTTTAAACTCTGATATAAAATTTTGTAGTTACGTGTGAATATTAAAGGATGCTCAACATCACTCATTATTAGAGAAATGCAAATCAAAACTACAATGAGATATCACCTCCCACCAGTCAGAATGACGATCATCAAAAAGTCTACAATGAATGCTGGAGAGGGTATGGAGAAAAGGGAACCCTCTTGCACTGTTGGTGGGAATGTAAATTGAGATAGCCGCTATGGCAGACAGCATGTAGATTTCCTTAAAAAACTAGGAATAAAACCACCATATGACCCAGCAATCCCACTCCTAGGCATACAACCTGAGGAAACCAAAATTGAAAAAGACCCATGTACCCCAATATTCATTTAGTGCTATCTACAACAGCTGGAACATGGAAGCAACCAAGATGCCCACCGACAGATGAATGGATAAAGAAGCTGTGGTGCATATATACAGTGGAATATTACTCAGCCACAAAAAGGAATGCATCTGAGTGAGTTCTAACGAGGCGGATGAACCTAGAGCCTGTCATACAGCGTGAAGTCAGAAAGAGAAATATCATATACTAATGTGTATATACGGAATCTAGCAAGACGGTACTGACGAAAACTATTTGCAAAGGAGCAACGGAGACACAGACATAGGGAACAGGCTTATGGACACGGTGGGGGCCAGGGTGCGGGAGGAGAAAGGAGAAGGAGTCACATGGAAACATACATCACCTATGTAAAACAGACAGTCAATGGCAATTAGCCACATGACACAGGCAACTCAAACTGGGGCTCTGTAACAACCTAGAGGGGTGGGAGGGAGGTTCAAGAGGGAGGGACATATGTATATCTATGGCTGATTCATGTTGATGTTTGGCAGAAACCAACCCAATATTGTAAAACAATTATCCTTCAATTTAAAAACTAAAAAAAAAAAAACAGGAATGATCATACAAAAACAGAAATGCCACCTATGGCTTCTAAAATCAGTGGAGGAACCAAAAAAAGATACTGACAGTTTTATAAACCTAAATTTCAAGAGTAGTACAAAAGAAATTAAGAAAATAAACAGAAAATAAAAATGGCAAAAGGAGTTCAATTCTCTCTACACACACGCTCATCTATTAAAAGACAGTCTATCAGACTACATAACAAATACAACTAATGACATATCTAAAGCAAAATGATCCAGAAAATTTGAAAATAGATGGTGAAAAAATATATCAGTTCAGTTCAGTGGCTCAGTCGTGTCCGACTCTTTGCGACCCCATGAATCACAGCACGCCAGGCCTCCCTGTCCACAAAGGAAAGCTGGCAAAACAATCTTAACAGACAAAATAGAACTTAAAATATAAAACAAAAATAAGAACAAACGAGATTATATAATGATAAAAGATATTCTACAAAGATAAAATGGACTTGTACAGTTAATTATATAGTCTCTTCAAATGTACAGAAAATGAAAACATATGCAATTAATAAGGATAAAGTATCAAAACTACAATTGTGAGATTAATATTCCACTATCAGAAAATGACAAGCCAAGCAGACAAAAATTCCCTAACAATACAGCAAATTAAACACAATACGAAGTTTGATACTGGGGCTCCTAGTGGCTCAGTGGTAAAGAACCCACCTGCCAATGCAGGAGACGTGGGTTCGATCCCTGGGTTGGGAAGATCCCCTGGAAAAGGAAATGTCAATCTACTCCAGTATTCTCGCCTGGGAAATCCCATGGACAGAGAAGCCTGGTGGGCTACAGTCCATGGGGTCACAAAAGAGTCGGACATGACTTCGCAACTAAACAACGACAACGTTTGCTATTATATAGACACACACACACACAACGAAACACCAAACAGAAAAAGAATAAACACACGCATAAGACATTTAATATTGGTCTATGAATTAGGTTTCAAAGGTAGCATCAACTAATTTCTAAGGGTAAATCTCACACTAATCACATTCCTCAAGTACAATATAGATAATCAAAAACACAAACAGTAAATAAAGAACAATTATATGTTTAGAAAATTTTAAATGTACTCAAAAATAAATTATACTCATAAATAAAATGGACTCCTAGGGATAAAAATCAAAATAGAAATTATGAAATATTAATTCTGAGCAATAATGAAAGTAGTACATATCAAACTTTGTAAAAATGCAGCTAAAGGATTAAAGAGAGATAATCGAGAATGACAATGTCCATTACTACCACTTCTAGTCAACATTGTTTTGAAGATCCCAGACAGTAACGAAGAAAAAATACAAGATAAAAGAATTTAAAACAAAATGTCAAAGCTGTCATTATTTGCATGTTATCATCACTCTCATAAAAAAATCCAAGGGAATCAGCAATCAGAATTAACGGAGAATTCAGTAAGGTTGCAGAGTAGATAATCAACTTACAAAAATCTACTGTTCTGGCTTTCCCTTGTGGCACCGGAGATAGCAATCCACCTGCCAATGCTGGGGACATGAGTTCAATCCTTGGTCCGAGAAGATTCCACATGCCGTGGAATAGCTAAGCCCCTGAGCTACAACTGCTGAGCCTGCATGTTGCAACTACTGAAGCCCATGCGTCTAGATTCTGAACTCTGCAACAAGAGAAGCCACCGTAATAAGAAGCCTGTACATGGCAATGAAGAGTAGCCCCGGCCTCTGCAACTGGAGAAAGTCATCATGCAACAATGAAAACCCAGTGCAACCAAAAATTAGCTAGTTAAAAAACTGATGGTGTTCCTAAATACCAGTAGTAACTAATTAAAAATGTAATTTAAAAAAAGAAATCAAGTATAACAGCAATAAACACTATAAGGCAATTGGAAATAAATTCAACAAATTATGTGTATGAATCTGACAAAGTATAAAACTGTATTAAAGACTCAAACAAGAAACTAAATAAAGAAATATACAATGTACATAAACAGGAATACCTGAAGGAATCGTCAATTCTCAAATTACTCCATTTAAAAAAATCAACACAATTCCAGTAAGAATTCTAATAGGGAATTTTTAAAGAACTTAATAAGCTCATTCTAAAATTCACATGTTAGAAGAAAAGCCAAGGATAGCCAAGATAATTCTGAAGAAAATGGTAAAATAATCAAAATCATGAGATACTAGCCCAAGGACAGACAGGCAAACCAACAGAAAGATGTTCAAGTGCGTACTCTGAAATGATATTGGACAGTGATAACATTCCAAATTGAGGGGGAAAATAGATTATTCAATAAAAGGTGCTGGAATAACTGGCAATTAATGGCAAATTAGATCCCTACCATACTGATGGGAAGAAAAAAAAATGTGAAAAGCAGAACCAGAGAACTTCCGAAAGGAGTTACAACATTGTGGTTCCTTTGACTTTCCCTCCTGATTCCGTTTCTAAACTCTAAAACAATCCTAGTTGCTCTCCTCATTTCTAAACTCTAAAACAATCCTAGTTGCTCTCCTCGAGGGCACTTGGTACTCACCCTGCATTCTCCTTGTAATCTGGAAGCTATAGGGATGGAGCATCACTTTCCTAGTCTTGTTATTAGACTGCTGATAACACAGCCTACCTAAGACCACACTAGCTTGACTTGGTTACTACAGTGTGGAACTGGTGGAGGCGGTACGTGCCATCTGTCAATATTAAACTTCTAAATCATTTTCATGCCTGCTATACTTAAGCAAATTGCTCCACTGGGGGTTCATTTGCATAGGGTTTTTTGTTTCCTCCACGTGCAAGGCTTTATTCTTAAATCTATTTAATGCTATCATTAATTCAGTTGTCTTTGTCTGTGGTGACCTTTTCTATATCTTCCTATGTCATCCAATGCATTCATTACCCTTTTCCATACTATGTCATCCATAAAATCTACAAGCATGCCTTTTAAGGATGATTTCATCCAAAGAACTAATAAAAATGTTGATCAAGAAGTTCTAAACAGAGAACCCTATAGGTATGATAACAGAAAATTTCCTCCATTGATTCATTAATACTAAACCGCCTATTTTTATATTAGCAGTCTGTATTTTTCCATCTCGCCTTAAAAAAATTATGACATGTGGGTACATGTTCTACTGAGTTTTACAGAAACTGTTCTTACTGCATTACCATGATCTTTCAACTTACTAAACCTTTCTGAGAAGAAATAACATGAATTCTGACATAATTCGGTTTTGGTAAACCGTGGTAGCATCAAATAACTTGCGCTGCTTCTCTCAGATGCTCATAATTTATTAAGAATTTCATAAGCATATTCATTAGAAATTAGTATAAATTACAAAAGACCAAATTATGAGGACTCCACACTGTTATAACATAGTTACCATAATCTCTATGGAAGACATAACGTATTTCGCCAAATGTGTAGGCCAGAATCACATGATGATAACTTTAAACTAATAACTCTAAGAAATGGAGCCCCGTGGGGGAGGAAGAGTATGGGGAGGGTGATAAATATAAAAGGGTAACTAGTGGACTTCCTTGGTGATACACTGGGTGGGAATCCGCCAGCCAGTGCAGGCGACATGCGTTCGATCCCTGGTCCAGGAAGATTTCACATGCGGTAGAGCAATTAAACCCGTGTGCCACAACTACTGAGCCAGCACTCTAGAGCCCACGGGCCGCAACTACTGAAGCCTGTGAGCCTCGAGCCTGTGCTCCGCAACAAGAGAAACCACAATGAGAAGCTCATGCACTGCAACAGTCTCTGCTCGCCATAACTACAAGCCCACGCACAGCAACAAAGACTCAGCACAACAACACAAATAAGTAAAATAAAAAGATAACTGAATTAATCAGAATTACTTTGACTATTTATTTACATTAGGAGAAGGTGTACTGGATATGACTGGGCAAATTCTGTACTTCTTCCTAAGTGGAGGGTAAATGACGTGTCCCAATCCAGAAAGGGTTAGAAAACTCCGCTCCAAGATAATAGGAAAAGACCACTTCTCACTTGAGCTTCCCGTTGAGTTCACACATGAGCACTTAAGAGATTTACTTCCAGCTAGCTTTCTTGGCATCTCCAAATACAGACTTGTCTACTCTGGGACCGAGAAATCAGCTGTCTATAAAGATACTGTGCATAGAGAGAGGGACACACAAACAAAAGTTTTCACTTTCCATAGAATGAGTTAGAATAAATTAGTTAGAATAAATATTTTGTTACTTAAAGCACCTTCCCAGGGGCTCCATTAATAATCAAGATGTTATCAGAGAATTATTAGAGGACAAGCAAGATATTGTTACAGAATTATTAACTGCAAAAACCAATTCTGGAGACAAAGAAATAGGTATTTCCCAACAAACTACACCAGAGGGATCTAGTACAATACTGGACTGGAGACCGTGTTACGTTTGCCTAAAGCTCTTTTTCTTGATTGTGAATGAGAAATGGAAATACAGAAGCCCTAAAGCTAACCACAATAGCCAGTTACTATGCAAGATTATGGAAGTCTCCCAGAGCCTACTAGTGTCTAACACCATAGGCATTCATAGTGTTGTACTTTGTCTGCTTCTGTGCAGCCATTTCCTTTCCACCAGGAGCTAAGCAAAATCACTGCAGACGGTGATGCAGCCATGAAATTAAAAGATGCTTGCTCCTTGGAAGAAAAGCTATGACCAACCTAGACAGCATATTAAAAAGCAGAGACATTACTTTGCTGACAAAGGTCAGTCTAGTCAAAACTATTTTTTTTCCACTAGTCATGTGTGGATGTGAGAGTTGGACCATAAAGAGAGCTGAGCACCAAAGAATTGCTGCTTTTGAAGTGTGGTGTTGGAGAAGACTTTTGAGAGTGCCTCGGACTGCAGGGAGATCCAACCAGTCCATCCTAAAGGAAATCAATCCTTTATACTCATTGGAAGGACTGATGCTGAACCTCCAATACTTTGGCCACCTGTTGAGAAGAGCTGACTCATTGGAAAAGACCCTGAAAAGACTGAAAGCAGGAGGAGAAGGGAAGGACAGAGGATGAGATGGTTGAATGACATCACTGACTCGATGGACATGAGTTTGAGCAACCTCCGGGAGTTGGTGATAGATAGGGAAGCCTGGTGTGCTGCAGTCCATGGGGTCACAACATGACTGAGCGACTGAACTGAACTGTGCAGCAGCTTCTTTTATACCAGAAGCTAAACAAGGAAGACTGAATCACTTAGATGTCATGATTACCACACAACACTTAGTTTCTCAGAGATATCACTAGAATCTGCGAACAGAAGGATAATCTAGAACCCACCTAATGTAACCACCTAAACTTTAAAGAGGAAACAAAAGACCCAAAGAAGAGAGCCCAAAGTCTCATGATTACGTCATAACAGAACTGGAGCCAGAACCCAGGTCGTGAGGCTCCATGTCACAAGCACAGTCTTGGTTTTCCAGGGTCTCACTCTTTTAGGTAGGACTCATCGTTTTTCATCCTTCTCAAGTTTCGTTGGCCATCATCAGACACTGCAATGCCATTTCATAAACCCTTACAACTCTAGGAAGGTGCAGAATATACTGGGCTCTATGGTCACAGAGCCATATGGAGAAGGAAATGGCAACCCACTCCAGTGTTCTTGCCTGGAGAATCCCAGGGACAGGGGAGCCTGGTGGGCTTCTGTCTATGGGGTCACACAGAGTCGGACACGACTGAAGTGACTTAGCAGTAGCATGGTCATAGTATCTGGGAACTGGAGGAATCCATAGATCGTCCCTCCATATCTCTGCCTCTTACACATAAACAAACAGCTTAAGGGGTTGGTACAGGCTCCCAATGTGGAGCACAAAATCAGAATTAAAAACTAACTGCACTGATTCCCAGGTCAGTGTTCTTCACACCTCATTGCAGGGCTTCTCTTCTCTTTGCTTTCCCTTAAAAAAAAAAAAAGCAAAACAAAACACAAAAAAACATAGCTTCCACTTAAGAACAAGAGCTCTGTATGTTGAGGATATATAGAAAGTCATATTGTCTTTAGAAATATCTCTTTTTAAAAAAAAAAAAAAAAAGTAAAACCGCTCTGGAAAAGGAACTTGTAAATAAACAAGGCCCACTCAACCTCTGATTCTATCAGCCTTTGGGCTGACTGGTCACTGCCTCTTATCCAACTAGACATGGACAGTGGGCAGTGCTGACACACTGGAGAGACAAAAGTCTGGCAATGCATCAGTGAGCAGAGGCAAGAACGCGCTTAGGAGTCTCTACTGCTTCGCTCAGGGGACTTCGTGTGATGCAAAACTAAGCTATCAAGTGTCTTGTGCCCAGAGGACTTGGTGGTTCAGGCACCCTAAAGGATTCTAGACGATAACAACTTCTCTTTGCAGGTACATCTTGAGCTAAATGATTTCTGTGGATTAGCTTGAAATGTAACCACCTTTTAGCACAAATCTATTTCAAACACATCTCCCCATAAGCAGCTTGACATTTGAATGCTTGCATAATTCATAAATATTCGACAGTTATATTTAAGACATTCCATTCGTTTTCTCCAAACAAAATCCTTCTAGAAGGGAGAACTTGCAATGCAGTGCATCAAGTTCTGTGACATCCAAGCCTTCCAAACTCTGAGAAGACTGAGGAAGCCCATGCTCTTCTCTGTGTGTGTGTGTTCAGTCTGCTCAGTCATGTCCAACTTTGCAACCATCTGGACTATAGCCAGCCATCTGACTCTATGTGACCCTGTGGACTGTAGACTGCCAGACTCCTCTGTCCATGAAATTCTCTAGGCAAGAATACTGGAGTGGGTTGCCATCTCCCCCTCCAGGGGATCTTCCCGACCCAGGGATCGAACTCACATCTCTTGCATCTCCTGCATTGGCAGGAGGGTTCTTCATTACTGTGCCACCTGGGAAGCCCTCCCTTATTGTGCCAGGCTGCAAAGAAAGCTGGTGTTTGGTGAAGACAAGAGAGGAAAGAGTCCTAGCTGAAACCTGACCAGAGTCACAGCATCACAGACTTAGGAATTTATCCTGGTAAGTTGTTCTGGAGGCAGAAAGCTCTTACTCTTTTCAGTTTACTAAGATTTACAATAAAAATGTCTGGTGTAGACTCCCATGAGGATATATAAGCTACAGCAGTTTCCTTCTCTGTTACTGTTGCTTCACTACTGATTCTGGTTGACAGACCTACCCGTAAAGTCCTCCTGCGAACATCTGTCCTACAGCCCTAATGCCCCAGGCCATCAGAGAGCTGGCAGATAGCAAGGCTGTACAGAACCAAATGCACCAGCTACTCCCCACAGGCTGAGGTGGGAATGAGAAATGATCATCTGTTGTGCCACCATCACCTTATGTGCCCATTAACACTTAACTCTCTCAAATCTAACATCTCTTTAAAATCGTTGTTTCAGTTAGTATATTACTTCTCACTATGGTATTTGCTTAAATTTGAATGAAAGTTTCATAAATGTTGGGCTGGTAAAGCATCTGCCTGCAAGGCAGGAGACCTGGGTTGGGAAGATCCCCTGGAGAAGGGAATGGCTACCCACTCCAGTATTCCTGTCTGGAGAATTTCATGAACAGATGAGTCTGGCAGTCTACATACAGTCCGTGAGGTCGCAAAGAGTCAGACACGACTGAGCGACTAACACTTTATACTATATTTACTTGAGCAAAAGTTTCATAAATGGAGTGTTCTTATACCACTAAACCAGGGCTTAGTTGCTGGTAAGAGTGTAGAATAAGGTTTGTCAGAACAAGGTAAATGGAAACGTGTGTTACCAAACAGAAAATCTGGGAGTGAAATCCATTTCAGTGAACATTTATCTAAACAGGACTCCGGTTCTAAGAAACCCAACCCTAGAAGTCACTACTGAGAGTCTGGGATTGGTCAGCATGTTGCTCAGTCACAGTTCTGATCATCCATTAGTGGTCCAATGATGTTTAATAAGCAGCAGGGACACATGGTTACCAAGGATAATTCTGCCAAACTGAATGAGAAAGTTCAAGACTTAATACATGTAATGGAGTGAACACATTTGGCCACTAATATAATTGGCCCCTTGTCTTTCATTTTAATCATCTTTATTACAAAACAATGTATATCATACTAAAGGAGTTCACCATATGGAAATGGCAACTTAAAATTTAATGCTCTATTACCATGCGGAAAATTAATACATTACGATTTTTCATAAAAAGAATGGAATTGAATTATCACTTTGATGCGAACTTAACTTGAAATAATTTTGTCTTTTAACATGACTTAGAAAACAGGTGTCAAGAACAGACCAACCAATTCAGTACCCAAATTTTTGGTTTTCCCTAATTACCATGTTACTTCTTTACCTGTTTACATGTTTGGTTACTTAGGGAACCAAAAGCTTTTTCTTCGAGATTAATGTGGGTTTCAATCCTACTCAATAGTATAAAACAGTATTTATGATTTATAATCAGAGCACATTTATAAGAGGCTTCTGAGTGAAAATGGCTTGGTATATATGGCTAATTAAGTTTTAGGGAACTGTTCTCATTGCAAAACAGGCAACACTTTATGGGTAAAGCCTTTATCGCAACCAGTATATAATGTCTTTTCTATCTGTCCTGATAATTCATACTCTGATACATTATAAAAAAGCGCCTGTATGAAGCAAACTCTTTAAAGTTATGACAGCTTTAAAAAGATGAAGAGCCCTAAATATCTCACAGAAAAATTACAGAAGTCCCAGTTCTTTGCTAGTTGTTTCTCGGATCTTCTGGCTTCTATAAAATCCTCATTTGCCCTCAATCCCATTCCGAGAGACAACAACACTCGACTGACTACGGTTCCTTCAACAGTGAGATTCAAACTGAACTATATCCTATGAAATGAGAGGCCAGTGCTTAGTACCTGCTACTCACTGACTCTAGGCTCCCATCTCTCTCGTCCTCACATCCCATTATACTGAAGAGCATGACCACTTAGAAATCCTTCTGAAACTGGGCCCCTTGAAACAACGGTATGCCACAGAACGTGTGTTTAACATGACAGACGTTAGGAATGTTTAAATTTTATTTTAAATACACATCTAATCAAAAGAGTGAACAGCTTTACAGAGTAATTGCTGAATGCAAATCTTTTAAGAAATAATGCACAACTCAAGAGAAATAAAACCTGTTCTGGCACACAGAAACTTATATACAAATGCTCATAGCAGCATAATTCACAATAGACAAAAAGCGAAAACAACCCAAATGCCCATCAATGTTTAAAAAAAAGAAGACAGTATATCTATAAAACAGAATATCACTCAGCAATAAAAAAGTACTGATACATGATGAAATATAGATGAACCTCAAAATCATTATGTGGAGTGAAAGAAGCCAATCACAGAGGACTTCATATTATATGATTCCACTTATAGGAAATGTCCAACAGGCTAATCTATAGAGACAGAAAGTAGATCAGAGGTTGCCATGGGCCCAGGATGGGCAGGGAGGAATGTGCTGAGAAGGAAGGGTTGGATGGTGACAGCTAAGGAGTGCAAGGTTTCTTTCAGGCACAAAGAAAAATTCTAAAATTGATGTGGTGATGAATGTACAATTCTGTGAATACACTAAAAACCACTGAATTGTACCCTTTAAATGTGTGACTAGTATAGTATGTGAATTATACCTCAGTAAAGCTTAGTTGGTGATGGACAGGGAGATCTGGCGTGCTGTGATTCATGGGGTCGCGGAGAGTCAGACACGACTGAGCAACTGAACTGAACTGAACTGAACTGAAAGCTTACTCCTTGGAAGGAAAGTTATGACCAACCTTGATAGTATATTAAAAAGCAGAGACATTACTTTGCCAACAAAGGTCCGTCTAGTCAAGGCTATGGTTTTTCCCGTGGTCATGTATGGATGTGAGAGTTGGACTGTGAAGAAGGCTGATTGCCGAAAAACTGATGCTTTTGAACTGTGGTGTTGGAGAAGACTCTTGAGAGTCCCTTGGACTGCAAGGAGATCCAACCAGTCCATTCTAAGGGAGATCGATCCTGGGTGTTCATTGGAAGGACTGATGCTAAAGCTGAAACTGCAATACTTTGGCCACTTCATGAGGCGAGTTGACTCACTGGAAAAGAGTCTGATGCTGGGAAAGGTTGGGGGCAGGAGGAGAAGCGGACGACAGAGAATGAGATGGCTGGATGGCATCACCGACTCTGTGGACATGAGTTTGAATGAACTCCGGGAGTTGGTGATGGACAGGGAGGCCTGGCGTGCTGTGATTCATGGGGTCGTGGAGAGTCGGACAGGACTGAGCGACTGAACTGAACTGAAAGCTACATGTAAAAAGAAAAAAAAGTATTTGAACAGATACTTCACCTTTCCAAAAAACCATCCATAAACACATGGAAAAGGTGCCCAAATTTAGTAGGTATCAGGGAAATACAAAATTAACACCAAAATGAGACACCACCACAAACTTACCACAACTAAAATAAAAGATGGATAATATCATGTGTTGGTGAGAATGTAGTACGGCAGACACATTCTACTGAAAAACATTTAGGTGGTAAAACCACATAGGAGAGCTATTTGGTAGGATCTATTAAAGTTGAATATAAATATACTGTATGTCCTGGCAATTCTATTCCTAGATATATATACCATGCATACATATATTAAAAAAACATGCGTAAGAATGTCCATAGCAGAATTATTTGTAATAGCTTGAAACTGAGAACAAAAGTTCATTATAAACTATGGCATACTTATACACTGGAATATAACAGTAATTAAGATAAACTACCAACATATACAGCAGCATAGATAAACTGGATTAATACTATGTTGAGGAAAAAACAGATACAAAAGAACATATAATAAAAGTAATTTAAAATGGGCAAAAGTTGATAGCAGCCATGAAATTAAAAGATGCTTACTCCTTGGAAGGAAAGTTATGACCAACCTAGATAGCATATTAAAAAGCAGAGACATTACTTTGCCAACAAAGGTCCGTCTAGTCAAGGCTATGGTTTTTCCAGTGGTCATGTATGGATGTGAGAGTTGGACTGTGAAGAAAGCTGATCGACGAAGAATTGATGCTTTTGAACTGTGGTGTTGGAGAAGACTCTTGAGAGTCCCTTGGACTGCAAGGAGATCCAACCAGTCCATTCTAAAGGAGATGAATCCTGGATGTTCATTGGAAGGACTGATGCTAAAGCTGAAACTCCAATACTTTGGCCACCTCATGCGACGAGTTGACTCACTGGAAAAGACTCTGATGCTGGGAAGGATTGGGGGCGGGAGGAGAAGGGGACGACAGAGAATGAGATGTCTGGATGGCATCACCGACTCGATGGACATGAGTTTGAGTGAACTTTGGGAGTTGGTGATGGACAGGGTGGCCTGGCATGCTGTGATTCATGGGGTCGCAAAGAATCGGACATGACTGAGCGACTGAACTGAACTGAAGCCTTCATCCATAACAACCATCTTCTATGCTCTCAAAAGTTTAAATATTTTTAATTCACTGACTTAACACCTCCCCCACTTTTTTACAGTGACCATTGTTTAGATGCAATAAGGAGTATAATGAAACATGCAGAAAGCTCTCCAAAGGAAAGGAGAAAAAAAAGAGTTGGTGGTAGTGATAATCAGTATAGTATCATAAAAGCAGAACCAGTGAGGCAAAGATTAAAGCCTTCAGTGTACTGAAAAAGACCATGTTTCATTTCAATGGACATAAGCCAGTCAACTATATGCCAATTGCAAAAAAGAAAAAAATGTACACATATAAATAATTTTTTAAGCTGCAAATATGGTTCAAAGATTGTTCTTTACAAAGTAGGCACAAAGTTCAAGATTTTGTAGTAACTTCTGGCACTTAACATTTTTCTTTGAGGTATACCATTTGACTTTTATATGCGTTTCCAGTCACACACAATGTAAAAAAGTTGAAAAATACCTGTATGTCCTCAGTGTAGGCTCCTCCTTCTAAAGCGAAGTCTCATCTTTCCCTTGCCATTTGGAAGTATGAAAATGGAATTCTGTTTGGCACTGTGATGAATACTGAGAATACACCTTTTAAACTGACACTTCAAGACACCCAAGAAGCTAGTAACAGTAGTTGCCACTGAGACAGCAAGCCAGGAGACTGGAGGTCAGGGATGGGACAGAGATCAACTCTTCATTCTATTCTCAAATTTTAAAATGTAATTACAATTACATCTTCCACATCATGTTAAACCTACACAATGGTTTTTGCATACATTAATTATTATTATGTTGAGCTGAACTCAAATGCCTTCAGATATGTTTCATTCCTAAGTCTCTGTACGAAGCTTTTCTTCAGAAGTCCACATCCTCAGCTTCTTAAAAAGCACAGTTCATGCTGACAAACACTTAAAGGATCCAAAGTACTCCCCACTGGCCAAATGTTCAAGAATAACTCACCAGCATCAGGGTTAAGACATACTCTACATTTGTGATCTATGAGGTTCCTTCACATTAAGAACACACTCTTCAGAATTACTCCTCTTTAAATTGCTGTGCATCATTTGATTATATGAATGTCCTAACAGATGTTTAAATTATTAGTACCACCATAGTTCCCTGCAGGCAACAGTGCCTACATGCATTCTTTCTTGAAAAGCATTTCCTCTAAATTGTACATACTTTTAGACAAATAAATCAACAAAATTACAGTATCAGCTTTGTTCCGAAAATATAAAACATCCTTAAACTAAGTGCTTTTGATAAGCACTCTAGGAGAAAGGATCCCTGTTGAACACCCTTCTACTGAGGTGCTACTTACTTTTTAAATGACATATTTGGAAAGCAAAAAGACATTCAGTTACATCCATGTACACAATGTGACCCTAAACTACTAGTGGATAAATTAGGCTAAATCTTAGAGATAGGCATTTTAAAACAAGTCAGGTTGTTTCATCCATATTTAAGTTAGCTAAAAAAAAAAAAAAAAAAAAGAAAAGAATCTAAGTAACAATCATGACTTAGAAAGTCCTAAACAGGTAACTCACACTAACAAGTCACTACTTTTTCAATGTGTTGAAACAGAAATTTCTAAATGTGTTGGGTGAAAAACTACTGCTAAATCATTATATCATAAATCATAAATCCACAATACCACTAGTTCTACAGTATGAAAATGTACCATCTAATTTCACTTTACTCTCACTTCCTTTTTCTGCTAGACACCAAACAGGAAAGAAAATGAGAGTATAATTCAAGAGTTGAAAGAAAAAGGAAATGCAGGAACCTCAATCAGATCTGCATGACTCATGTTGTGTCAATTGCGAATTTCTAATTTCAAGCCTTTAAAAAAAGAAACTTCAAGGACCCTTCAAATTATGTTCAAGTCAGATGCCTGATTAGACAATTGAATCACTTTACTGGACTATATTTTTCTTGATTCAGATCTCCTCTCTTGCTGCCACAAATATGTTTGTTCAGTGTAAATGGAGTGATGAAGATTGACCTTTCTAGCCAAGCAGATGGCTGAACAGGATTTTAAATGATATGCTTAGGATTGTACTCCACTCAATTTAAAGCAAAAGGGAGTGCAATAAAAGTGCATGGATGACAGATCCACATACCTAAGTCTTATTTTAAGAATTTTAGAGCCTCTGTCCCACTCCTTCTGACAAAGTCAGAATTTCACATCAAAGTGAGGATATAACCAGAAGTGAAACACTGAACTACTGCCATGAAGAGTTCAGGGCCCCAAAACAGAATCGGCAGTGGCTCTCTCTGTTAAGAACTGTCCCTATCTATTTTCCGGTTCTTGAGAGAAAAAACTGAACAGAAGGGAAAAAAGCAATTGCCATGCCCTTAAGCCCTGCCTACTGTCTTTTCTCTGAATTTCCATCCAATAGCACCAAAGTAAGACGCCCATTCCTGGAGGGAGGCATGGCAACCCACTCCAGTATTCTCGCCTGGAGAATCCTCATGGACAGAGGAGCCCAGAGGGCTCTAGTCCCTAGGGTCGTGGGTAGTTGGACATGGCTGAAGCGACTTAGCACGCATGCAGGATGCTCGTTTCCTTCTTTCATACTTCGTAACTTGACAAAACAGTCTTGGAAACTCACTATTCTTTTTTACAAACATTAAACTTTTATTTTATATTAGGGTATAGCTGATTAACAATGTTGTGGTAGTTTCAGGTGAAGAGCGAAAGAACTCAGCCATACATACACATGTATCCATTCTCCCCCAAATCCCTCCTCCCATCCAGGTTGGCACATAACATTGAGCAGGGTTTCCCTGTGCTATACAGTAGGTCCTTGCTGGTTATCCATTTTGAATGTAGCAGTGTGTACATGACCTTCCCAAATTCTCTAACTATCCCTTCCCCCCAGCAACCATCAGTTCGTTTTCTGTGAGTCTCTTTCTGGGAAACTCACTATTCTGGATACTGAAGACCGCACATACTTGCAGCATTTTGAAAAATTTGTATTCCCCCTAATTCTTAGCCCCTCCTCACCCAGGTACTGTTTCCTCCTAACTCAGCCCATCACTCTCTAAACTCAAAAACAGGAGACGCTGTGTGCAACTGCCTGAGAAATTACCTACCCAAAAAAGACCTCAAAAACAAATTTCCATGAATAGCTAATGGAAAGGAGAAAGAGCCTACATTTATGAAATTTCTTTTAGACCTGCTACCTGATTTTCATTCAAAGCTAGCATGTGAGCCAGTGCTAATTTGCATAGCTGATAGGAAGCTGAGTCCAATCATTTATTCGCAGCAGGCACAGTGCTGGAAGCTAAGGATGCAGAGATAAAAGACTCTTCATTCAAAGTCAGACCTGTCATTCAAAGAACTCAAAGGTCTAGTGGAAAAGAACCTCATAAGTCAACAATCATAATATCATAGATGCGTAATGACAGGTTTATGTCCAGAGTGGCATGGGAAGACAAAAAAGCAAGCACCAAACTCAAGTTTCAAGAATTGGGGTAAGTTTCTCAGACGAGGTGGCATTAGATTTAAGTTTGGAGAGACACTGAGAAAGAATCTAGGTGGGAATGGTGGGGACAGGGCATTCCACTTGGAGGAAGCCAGAATGTAAAAGACACAGCAGTTCAGGGAATTCTCTGGCATTGGAGTGGTTAGGACTCCGCGTTTCCACTGCAGGAGCACGGGTTCCATCCCTGGTCAGGGAACAAAGATCTTGCATGTCATGCAGCGAGGCAAAAAACGACAGAACAGTTCTGTTTGGGATGATGATAAAAGGATCTGGAAATGGACAGTAGTGATGGTTACACAATATTGTGAATGCACTTGATGCCATTGAATTGTACATTTTTTAAATGGTAAAAAAAAAAAAAAAAATTATGTATGTCTTACCCACAATTTAAAAAAAACACATATGGGGCTTCCTTGCTTTTGAACTGTGGTGTTGGAGAAGACTCTTAAGAGTCCCTTGTACCGCAAGGAGATCCAACCAGTCCATTCTAAGGGAGATCGATCCTGGGTGTTCATTGGACGGTCTGATGCTAAAGCTGAAACTGCAATACTTTGGCCACCTCATGAGGCGAGTTGACTCACTGGAAAAGACTCTGATGCTGGGAAAGGTTGGGGGCGGGAGGAGAAGGGGACGACAGAGAATGAGATGGCTGGATGGCATCACCGACTCTGTGGACATGAGTTTGAGTGAACTCCGGGAGTTGGTGTTGGACAGGGAGGCCTGGCGTGCTGTGATTCATGGGGTCGCGGAGAGTCGGACACGACTGAGCAACTGAACTGAACTGAACTGGTAAAGGAACTGCCTGCCAATGCAGGAGACACAGGTTTGATCTCTGAGCCGGGAAGATCCCATATGCTGTAATGCAACTAAGCCTGTGTGATACAACTATTTAGCCTGTGCTCAAGAGCCCAGGAGCCACAACTACTGAAGCCGGAGGACCCTAGAGCCCATGCTCTGCGACAAGAGGAGCCAGCACCATAAGAAGACTGCACACTGCAACTAGAGAGCATCCCTCTGCAGCTAAAGTCCTCACAACAAGGAAGACCCGGCACAGCCAAATTCAATTTCAAAATGCTAAAAAATAAATAAAGACAGATGTCTGAGTGTGTAGAAACACCAAATAAGGTATCTATAGGGAAGACTAAGTGGCAGGAAAAATGATGGAGCTGTACCAGGGCTAGACCATAAAATGAAAGTGAAAGTTGCTCAGTCGTGTCCAACTCTTTGCAACTCCATGGACTGTATAGTCCATGGGATTCTCCAGGCCAGAACACTGGAGAGGGTAACCTTTTCCTTCTCCAGGGGATCTTCCCAACCCAGGGATCGAACCCAGGTCTCCCACATTGCAGGTGGATACTTTACCAGCTGAACCACAAGGGTAGCCCTGGGCTAGACCATAAAGGGCTATATATTCCATGCTAATGGAATATAAAAGATAACCAGAAGAGGAGGAATATTGGAAGATTCATGAGTGATTAGGAGGCAATTAATATAATCCAGAGGAAAAATCAAAGTCTGAACTCTGGAGAGACAGTGGAGACAAAAAGAATTAACAGATTCCAAAGACTGAAGGACAGAAGACTAAAGTAAACTTGGAGGCTAAATGTGAAGGAGTGGGAGGAGTCTGGCATGCCTCTCAGGCTTCTAGCTGAAGCAAAGGCACTCTCTGATGCCCTTCACTCAGAGAGTGAAAGCAGGTGGACTGGGGAGCATGGTAACTTCTGGTTCGGTTGTCCAAGTTTGAACCCTTGTGAATGAAGGATGAAGACCAGCATTAGAGGAACTGCAGGATTTCTTACAAGCGTCTGTGGACTTCTGCATCAAAGTCCAGCTCTGTGCAGAAAGCCACTTTTCCACATCTCTGAACAGAGCCCAGCACCTCTCTGTCATGTCAAAATTAAGGGCTTTGATAGACTCATGCGGATAGAGGCATCTGTCAAGGCCCTGAGGTTCTCAGTAGCACCTTCAGGGAGCCTCATCAAGGGCAGCATCTATTAACAAAGGTGAGTCAAAGACAAACAACAAGGCTGCCACTTCACGGTGGCCACTGTCACATTTAGGACTCTCAGAAATAACTGGGAAGTTTCACAGGATAGACAGGAATCTCACAGGTTGGGAAGGAAAGGGCAAGATGAGTTATTGTCATTGGGAGAACCCGTGGCACTAGTGGTAAAGAACCCACCTCCCAGTGCAGGAGATCTAAGAGATGGGGGTTCAATCCCTGGGTCAGGAAGTTCCCCCGGAAGAGGGAATGACAACCCACTCCAGTATTCTTGCCTAGAGAATCCCACACATAGAGGAGCCTGGAGCCCATAGCATTGCAAAGAGTTGGACACAACTTAGCACATAGCATAACAAGTACAAAACATAAAAAGGATCTATTTTATTCTTCCAGGCTACTGAGGTCTGTGTATCAGTTAATACACATTTTAGAAAAGTGATATGATGTTATTCACTAACCCTTTTGTAGGCTACTCTTGGACATTTAGCAACATGGTGAGCATCTGTGTCATAACACTCATCCATAACTTCATATTTAAGGCTAAATAGTATCTGATTATATGCCATGATTTATTCAATCAATCCCCTATTGTTGGACATTTGGTTTGAGTAGAGCTTTTCAAACTATTAAGCATTAAATCCATCATCTCCAATTAAGCACATTTTCATGACAACTAGGAATATCTAATCATTTCATTTGAAGATTCTTTGTCCATGAAATTCTCTTTGGATTTTCTTTTTTTAAAAAAAAAAAAAAACCTATATAACCGGCTAAAAAGAATACATAGCAATTTACAAGGCCTGATTTTATAAGAAGAAAGTAAATTGCTCACTTGTTGCAGGTGTGTTAATTTTATCAAGCCACTAGCGTACCATATTGTACAATGGAAGAGGCAGGTAATTCACTAAATGACCCTCTGGTGGCACAAGAGAATAAATGCATCTCCAGTAAGTGAACCATGTGCTCTTTGTCAGCAGGATCAAGGGTATTGTTTTTTATGTCCTTTCCTATCTCATGGAAGCTTACTGAGTTGGTCTTCCTGAGTTAGCAACGCTTGCATGCTAAGTGGCTTTAGTCATATCCAACTCTTTGCAACCCTATAGACTGTAGCCTCTGTCCATGGGATTCTCCAGGCAAAAACAGTGGAGTGGGTTGCCACACCCTCCTCCAAGGGATCTTCTTTACCCAAGTATCGGACCCATGTCCCTTATGTCTTCTGCAGGGGCAGGAGCGTTCTTTACTAGTGCCACCTGGGAAGCCCAAGTTGGCAATACATGTAGGCAGAGATGCCTCTATCTGTGTCCATGCCATTCCTTCTATCTGTAATGTCCTTCTCCTCCTTCAATTTCTGTGCTCAACCAGGTACTACTTATTATTTGAGACATTTCAACTGTTATTTCTCCTAGAAAGCCTACCCTAATCACTCCATCCTGAGCCAAGTGTTCCCCAAGTGTCCTGTTTATACCTCTGAATACTGAGCACAGTTTATTAGGGTGATTTGATAGAAGAAAACAACAAAATAGGAAAAACAAGAGATCTCTTCAAGAAAATTAGAGATTCCAAGGGAACATTTCATGCAAAGATGGGCTCGATAAAGGATGGAAATCGTATGGATCTAACAGAAGCAGAAGATATTAAGAAGAGGTGGCAAGAATACACAGAAGATCTTCACGACCAAGATAGTCACGATAACGTGATCACTGACCTAGAGCCAGACATCTTGGAATGTGAAATCAAGTGGGCCTTACGAAGCATCACTATGAACAAAGCCAGTGGAGGTGATGGAATTCCAGTTGAGCTATTTCAAGTCTTGAAAGATGATGCTGTGAAAGTGCTGCACTCAATATGCCAGCAAATTTGGAAAACTCAGCAGTGGCCACAGGACTGGAAAAGGTCAGTCTTCATTCCAATGCCAAAGAATGCTCAAACTACCGCACAATTGCACTCATCTCACACGCTAGTAAAGTCATGCTCAAAATTCTCCAAGCTAGGCTTCAGCAATATGTGAACCGTGAACTCCCAGATATTCAAGCAGGTTTTAGAAAAGGCAGAGGCACCAGAGATCAAATTGCCAACATCCGCTGGATCATGGAGAAAGCAAGAGAGTTCCAGAAAAACATCTATTTCTGCTTCATTGACTATGCCAAAGCCTTTGACTGTGTGGATTACAATAAACTGTGGAAAATTCTAAAAAAGATGGGAATACCAGACCACCTGACCTGCCTCTTGAGAAACCTGTATGCAGGTCAGGAAGCAACAGTCAGAACTGTACATGGAACAAAAGACTGGTTCCAAATAGGAAAAGGAGTACGTCAAGGCTGTATACTGTCACCGTGCTTATTTAACTTATATGCAGAGTACATCATGAGGAACGCTGGGCTGGAAGAAGCACAAGCTGGAATCAAGATTGCTGGGAGAAATATAAATAACCTCAGATATGCAGATGACACCACCCTTATGGCAGAAAGTGAAGAGGAACTCAAAAGCCTCTTGATGAAAGTGAAAGAGGAGAGTGAAAAGGTTGGCTTGAAGCTCAACATTCAGAAAACAAAGATCATGGCATCTGGTCCCATCACTTCATGGGAAATAGATGGAAAAACAGTGGAGACAGTGTCAGACTTTATTTTTTTGGGCTCCAAAATCACTGCAGATGCTGATTGCAGCCAGGAAATTAAAAGATGCTTACTCCTTGGAAGGAAAGTTATGACCAACCTAGATAGCATATTAAAAAGCAGAGACATTACTTTGCCAACCAAGATCCGTCTAGTCAAGGCTATGGTTTTTCCAGTGGTCATGTATGAATGTGAGAGTTGGACTGTGAAGAAAGCTGATTGCCGAAGAATTGATGCTTTTGAACTGTGGTGCTGGAGAAGACTCTTGAGAGTCCCTTGGACTGCAAGGAGATCCAACCAGTCCATTCTAAAGATCATCAATCCTGGGTGTTCATTGGAAGGACTGATGCTAAAGCTGAAACTCCAATACTTTGGCTACCTCATGTGACGAGTTGACTCACTGGAAAAGACTCTGATGTTGGGAAAGGTTGGGGGTGGGAGGAGAAGGGGACGACTGAGAATGAGATGGCTGGATGGCATCACCGACTCTATGGACATGAGTTTGAGTGAACTCTGGGAGTTGGTGTTGGACAGGGAGGCCTGGCGTGCTGTGATTCATGGGGTCGCAGAGAGTCGGACACGACTGAGCGACTGAACTGAACTGATATTCACTCACCTGATTATAAGCCTTTTTAGGCTGAAACCCTGGCTTTCACTGTAATACTCATGGTCCAGCACATTGCTTCATTAAATGATTGCTAAAAAAAATGCTACAATTTAAAAAGTGCCACAAAGTTTCACCTGAATATCAACACTCTAACCCACCAGTAATACTTTCTATTGAGAATAACTGAGAAACATGCCTAACTATGAAGATTAAGTACAGTTTTCTAATAAAATAAAATCCAACAATAATTTGACAGTGCATAATCATTGTTGTGATGCATGGTAATTAAGCAAACAATAAGTGATTGTATAAATTACTACCACTGGTAATTTCCTGGAAGGCATTGGGATGGCATACTTCCATTGGGTTGGTGGTGATGAACTTCTTTCTCCATCAGAGATGGGACTGATCTCAACTAGTTCTGCTTCTATTTCAATGGCCCCCCAAAATAAAATAAATGTCCCAAACTACTCCCTACTCCAACATACCCTTCCCACCTTCTACACACTTTCCACTAAAATCATTATTTTCTCTGGAAACAAGGTTCAGCTTAGAGACTTTCTCCTCTGATTTTGTGATGAACTGTCTGTCACCTTTATGGGGCTTATGATCTGCCATTCTTTCCTGGGATTTTTCGGTAGAGACACTTCCTTAAAGAGTTATAAGAACCTCAGACTCCTCTCCTTTACTTCCCTACTTGAAGTATCTTTTTTAAATAAAGAGGTGCAGTAGGTTGAGTGGAATGAATGAAGAAAACCTGACCTGCCTCAAAATCTCTCCTTTCGATTACTAAGCATTTCCATCATTTCCATCTTCATTCAGGTTCATGCGCGCGCGCACACACACACACACACGACACACACACACACACACACACACACACACACACACACACACACACACACACACACACACACACACACACACACACACACACACACACACACACACACACACACACACACACACACACACACACACCCACCTCCCTCCCTGAATGAAGAAAACCTGTCCTGCCTCAAAATCTCTCCTTTCGATTACTAAGCATTTCCATCATTTCCATCTTCATTCAGGTTCATGCGCGCGCGCACACACACACACACACACAGACACACAGACACACACACAGACACACACACAGACACACACACACAGACACACACACACACACACACAGACACACACACACACACACACACACACACACACACACACACACACACACACACACACACACACACACACACACACACACACACACACACACACACACACACACACTCCCTCCCTGAATGAAGAAAACCTGTCCTGCCTCAAAATCTCTCCTTTAGATTACTCTGCATTTCCATCATTTAGTTTCATTCAGGTTAACACACACACACAGCCTGCCACCAAAAAGCAAACAAACTAAGCAAGATAGGTTTGCCAGTCACTTAAGAGCGTGAAACATGCTGACAACTCATCGTATTGGGGCAGAGTTTCAAGGGAAAGTGAGGAAGAGGAGCACATGGAACTGTTGTCATAAAGCTCTGGTGATGACAGAAGGAATGACAACAGAAAGGGGAAAGAAACGGGGTGAAGCCCAAAAAATCAACTTGAAATATCAATCTATAGCTGCCCAAGCACCCCTCCTTTCTTTCCCTCTTTTCTAAAATCCAACTTGCAGGAATTCTCTGGTAGTCCAATGGTTAGGACTCTGCGCTTTTGCTCTGCAGGGGGCATAGGTTTGAGCCCTGTTCAGGAATCCCAAAGCCACACAGTGCAGCCAAAACAAATAAAAGCCAATTTCTATCCCCTGAACTTGCCATGTGAAGAGACCTTTACTTTCGTTGGTCTTAATTGTTACATATTTACTTACTTTTCACAACAATACTTTGAGCTACACAGTCTTCTCATCTCCATAATGGGGATAATACCACCTGCTCACAGGCCAAGAGAAGGTGATTGCCCAGGAACACATTAACATTATCTCATCAGTCTAAGAGATGTGCTTAGGATACAAGCATAAAGTTCATTCTTCCTCATCATGATTGAAATATTTCAGATTGAAAGTAAATTCTAGTACACAAATGTTCACAGCAGAACATAACAGCCAAAGAGTGGAAATGATCCAGTGTCCACCAAATGATGACTGGGTGAACAAATGTGGTATGTCCATACAGTGGTCTATTCAGCAAAATAAAAAAAGGAATGAAGTACAAAAATGTGAATGTACCTAATGCCACAGAACTGACCATTCAAAACTGTTAAGATGCTAAACTTTTTACTATGTATGTTTTACAATTTTTTTTAAAGAAAATGAAGTACTGATACATGCTACAAGTAGGTAAACTTTGGAAACATTATGCTAGTAAAAGAAGTCTTTCACAAAAGGCCACGTACATTAATATATGATTCTATTTATATGAAATTTCCCAAAACAGGCAAATTCATAGGAATGGAAAATAGATTAGTGGTTGACAGGTAAAGGATTTCTTTTGGGGGTAGCAAAAATAAAAATATAAAGTGGAAACAGACTTAAACAATTTTGTGAATATTCTAAAAACCAGTGAACTGTACTCCTTAAAAGGGTGAACTGTATAGAAACTAAATTATGTCTATTTTTATTTTTAAAAGACAAATGATGGTAAACAAAGTGTGCTGATATGTATCTGGGACATTTAGGAACATTTAGAAAGTGAGAATGAAGGTAAGGCCTCAGAAACTGCATAAGCGATCTATTTGTATATAGGAAACAGCCATAAGGTACAAAGCACAAACTCAACCACCATCATGAAACTAACAACAAATACATCATTTAGAAAAATAAGACTGCCAGGATGCTAACCAAACCTGCATGAAATACCCAAGTGTTCATTCTTTACCGGATCTGAAAGAGAAAAAAGCAAATGTCTAGTGAATAACAACTTTTGCAGGGTCTCACGGAAGGGTAAAAAGCTGCTCTGTCTCCCTCTCCTCTCCACTGTGCTGGGGTTTTTAACAAGGCCACCTCTCTTGCTGCATGAGGAGACTGTGCAGCTGATTAGAGGCCCTGAAGGCTGCCTAGTCAAGTGCCTCCACTTCAAGTCGTAAGAGCCAAATTAAATGCTGATAGACATCATCATCCATTTTTAACCCCACATTCTCTTACCTCTGCCTTTCTTCTAACAAGAAGTCTCTCGAATCTGCGTGCTCCATTTTCTGCTGCTCCTTAGCCTCTGCACCATCTCCTCGGAAAGCAAGACAAGAGGCTTCTCTACCTCCTGCTCCTCACTGCCCTCTCCACTCTTCATTTCTGCAGCCTCATCTCCTCCCGAACAGTATCTACCCACCCCCATCGTGTATTCTTCAATTTTCCTGAACATCCTTACTTACTAGTGCCTGTGGTGATTATCTCAGCAAATCCCTAGAAGACAAGGCCAAGATTTCCCTCATCTTTTGATACGATAGTCTACTAATGCATTTCCAAATGATGATCTAGCTTGAGATTCCACCAATTGATCGTGGTACATTCCTTTTGTGTACTGATTATTTTTGTATTTTTAAGCACATTTTTTTGTTATAAGAAAAACATACTCTAACTTTTATGGATTTGTTTAACATTTACTGACTACTTGGGCTTCCCAGGTGGCGCCAGTGGTAAAGAATCTGCCTGCCAATGTAGGCGATGCAAGAGACGCGGGTTCGACCCCGGGGTCAGGAATATCCCCTGGAGAAGAAAAATGGCAACCCACTCCAGTATTCTTGCCTGGAAAATTCCACGGACAGAGAAGCCTGGTGGGCTACAGTCCATGGAGTTGGAAAGAGTTGGACACACTGAGTGCACGCACATACACCCACTGACTACTTACCATGTTCAAAGCATATATTATTGGTCATTCTTTGCAAGTTCAGTACTACTCTTTAAAATCAGCCTATATTATCAGAAAAGCAAGAAATAACAAGTGTTTGTGAGGATGTAGAGAAAAGGGAACCTTCACGCACTGTTGGTAGGAATGCAAATTGGTACAGCCGCTATGAAAAATAATACAGAGATTCCTCCAAAAATTAAGGACAGAACTACCATATGACCCAGTTATTCCACTTCTGGATATTTATCTACAGAATATGAAAAAATATTCAAAAAGATACATGCACTCCTATGCTCATGGTAGCACTGTTTATGATACCAAGATATGGAAACAACCTAAATGTCCATCAACAGATGAACGAATAAATAAGATGCGGGGTGTGTGTGGACATATACATATATGCAATAGAATACCACTCAGCCATAAAAAAGATAAAATCTTGCCATTTGTGATGATATGAATGAATTTTGAGGGTATTATGCTAAGGGAGAGAAGTCAGATGGAGAAAGACAAATATATGATTTCACTTGTTCGCAGGGTATAAAAAATAAGTAAAAAAATAAATGAACAAACAAAAACAAACACATAGATACAAAGAACAGAGTAGCGGTTACCAGGGCAGATGGGACATCAGAGGGGAGAGAGATATTGGTAAGGAGGATCAGCAGTATGGTGACAGACAAAAACCAGACTTCTGTTGGTGAGCACACTGTATAGTGTTAAAATATAATGCTGTGCACATGAAACTTAACAGAATGTTATAAACCAATATTGCCTCAATGAATAAATTCTAAAAGAAAAAGAAATTAGCCTTAATAATGCAGAAAGCTACACATGTTTATGGGAAATCCCTCTACCTTCCTCTCAATTTTGCCATAAACCTAAAACTGCTCTAAGATAAAAATAATAGAGGCTTTTGAAAATTAGCCTATAGATCAGAGATCATATATGAAACTGGACGGTGGCATACTCAAAAAGAGCATACAGTAATAAAAATCAACAGAATGTTAGCCTATTCACTAGCAGAATAAGGGCTACATAAAGCAAACTTAAAAACTTACCCCATATTTTGATGGATGCATAGACATAATAGATTTTTCTGCCTTCTAACTTTCTGGTGTGGGATACTGTAGAAACTGAAAATGTCAGGTCTCACTTTCCTAGCCTTCCTTGTAGCTAGAATAGAGCACATGACTTCCACTTGGCACCAATATCATGTGTACAGGGGCAGAAGCGGTGGCAATGTGGCTCTGGTACCTAGCTTCAGTACCCCGGTGACAGAGGGGCACATTGTGGTGTCACAGACAGAGGCCCCAGGGTCCTCTCCAGACAGCCTCTATGGTGTTATTCTTGGTTCTGGGTACTGCCTACCCTGCCTTGCTGTTGTCCATTTTCCAAACTTGCTTTGCACCTTTCTTATATAAATTTTCTGAGCTAGCCAATGTCTTTTCACTATATTTCTGACTGTTCAAATCAGCCAAAGTCAGTTCTGTTGCTTGCAACTAACAACTTTGACACCATGTGTCAAAATGTAAGCGCAATAAGTTAATATTTTTTTTTGAGGACCCACTTATAACTCTTTTTCGGTCAGATTTTTTACAAAAAGTAAAAGTCACCTTTTTAAAGTAATATGTTTTGACAAATGTTATAGTCATATAGCCACCAGCACAATCAAAATATAGAATGTTGTCCATCATCTAAAAAAGTTGCCATGATAGTTTGTAGACAATTCCTTCTCGCTATCCCAAATCCCTGGTAATCCCTGATGTGATTTCTGTCCCTACATTTTGCTGTTTCCAGAATGTCATATCATGTAGTTATGTAGCATGTAACCCTTTTGTATCTGTCTTCCTTCACTTAGCAGAACGCATTTGAAATTCATCACGTTGCTGCATAATCAATGGTTAGTTGCTTTCTATTGCTAAGTACTATTCTATTTTATGGCTGTTCCAGTTTGCTTATCCATTCCCTAGCTGATGGATATTTGAGCTCTCTCCTACAGGAGAGAGGAGAAAATTATTTTGATAAATTTCTATGCTTTTATCAAAATAGCTATACTCTACCTTCTGAAAGCTTAAATGGTAAGAATCTTAAGACAATACAGAGGAGACAAGGTACTTTCTCCAGGATAAAACATTTTTTCAAGCATAAAACATTTTAAAGATTGATATATGCTTGGATATATATATATAATTTTTCTTCAAGTATCCCCTTTGGCGCATTTGTAAAAATAAAGACAGCATCCCTCTCAATTTCACAAAAAAATTATAAGAAAAACTGTTCAGGAAAAAATTCAAGAAATATATATAAGTTTATTTTTGTTTCTCCTTTGCCAGCAGTATCATTACAGCAGGATGCAATAAAAAGCAGAATGTTACTTCAGCAGTACCTTCTCTCTTAAATTAACTAGGTTTCTAACTCAACAGCAACTCTAAGCTGCAACTAGTTTTCATCTTGTGGTAATTCATTCTACAGGAGAAAAATCATTCTCCAAACCTATTTTCATGACTCTCAAGTTTATAAAAACATGGCCAAGGGCTGTTCCAATCCATTTAGCCTCTAAGTATTAAAAGAGGTAAAGTTAAGATACATGTTTCAATACATAGAAAAAATGCTAGCTCAGAAAAAAAAATCTTAACATTTCTATGTGAAATACAGAATTCTAATCCTAACTCTGCTGACACAGTTTGAGCATGAAAGGTCAACCTCTGCACTTCTACTTCCCTCTGGTCATACTAAAAGTAAGCATCCTTGTCCTGTCAAAATCCTAGTATCTTTTGCAAGACCTTTTGAAGTTTTCAAAATTATAGATTTGCTTAACCCTATTATCTTGTGGTCATTTTGCAAGCATGTTTCCCAAGTATTAACACATGAATTCCAGTCTAAGGCACTGATCATAATTAAATGTAATTTAATGCTTAAAATAATATTAAAATTCCCAGGCATTCAGGGTATATATTTATACCCATACTAAGGAAAGTCAACTTAAAATAGCTAGAGTTGGTGAAATAATACTATTTTAATGGTGAATAATACTATCCACTTAAAATAGCTAGTATTGGTGAAATAGCACTATTCTGGATAAATTATGGAGATATTATCTTATATGCATGAAATCAGGGGAAGCTAGATACTGCAGCCTATAATAAACCTCACAAATTAAATCTTGAACTTGGTTATATCACACTTACTGTTTGAGGCAGGAAATCTTCCTGCTCTGTTACAACTCTACTGTAAAATATAACACAAATGAAATACTTGTTAAATTTTATTTTATATTTGTTATATGTGACTTGTCAATGGCCACCTTGACATTTAACAAAGCAAAATAACTTAATCAAAATCCACTCTGTACCTCACAAGATAACCATTTTTTATGTAGTCTAAAACCTAATATTAAAGTTCCCCCTCATTTTCTTTACTTTTTAAAAAAAGGCCTTGGGGAATTCAAAGGAGGAAAGAATAGCAGGGTTTCATAAAAGTGGCAACAGTAGCAATACTAGTAATGGAAATCTTCAGCTGGATGGGAAAAATTTCAACCTTCTAGCAACCTGGGGTACCTAACTCTAGCATGATCCTGGAAATGAATGAGGATACCTTCAAGAAGTACAAAATCTGAGCAGAAATGAATAGGTCAGACTATTTGCACCTACGGTTATAAACACAGCTGAGTTTCCCTGTCTTTACGTCCTAAAATTTCACCACATTGCTACCTGTCCATCAAAATGAAATTGAACATTTGCTTCTTTCTAAAGTTAGAAGACAGTTTAAGTAAAGTTAAAAGTGAGTTGAAGATGAAAGGTAAATTGGGGTACCTGGCCACCTCATGCGACGAGTTGACTCACTGGAAAAGACTCTGATGCTGGGAGGGATTGGGGGTAGGAGGAGACAGGGATGACAGAAAATGAGATGGCTGGATGGCATCACTAACTCGATGGACATGAGTTTGAGTGAACTCCGGGAGTTGGTGATGGACAGGGAGGCCTGGCGTGCTGTGATTCATGGGGTTGCAAAGAGTCAGACATGACTGAGCGACTGAACTGAATAATATAAAAACAGAAATTCTAAATGATATCCAAAAGTTAAAGGATACTGATAAAAGCAGAGATGGTTTATCAAAGATGAAGAAACTTACAAATTTTATTTTTGATTCAACAGTTAATTTTGTAGGTAATACTCATACTACACTTCCCTAAGAAAGACAAGAATAATTAAAATACCTACTAAAAACATTTTAAAAAATAAATTCTAAGGGTGTTCTTAACTTAGAGTTCATAGAACATTTAGGAATAAAAATGTCAATTAAAGACACTCCAGCAAAGAGAATATTAGTGATAATCTATGACGTATTTTCAATATTTCAAAGAGCCCAATGGAAATTCTATATTGATTCAAGATTTCTTTAACTTGGTTATTCACAATAATTAGAAATTCTAGTTGACATGTACATAGGTCCTTCATTAATTAAAATGGTAAAGTCAATGATTACTAAATATAGCTTAGTGGTTGAAAGTCTTTAAAAAGCAATCCATGGGAGGCCAAATAATAATGGAGTTCTGTTTAATTGTCTTGATAGGGTACAACTCTTCTAAATCAAACCATCATAAAATTGAAGGGGAAAAGAGTCACACTTTTAATATTTTTAAAATCTCTTCTGAACCTCCAAGTAGAGTGACCTGATAGTCAAAGAATTCAAAAGTTTAAATCCTATCTGGTTCAGTTTAAGAGAAGCTCATGGAGTTAATATTTCCCTTAGCCTTCCTAGAATACAAGGGTATAAGAAATAAAATTTAAATCCTCCATAATCACAACACCCAGAGATAAAAACCATTGAAATTTTGATGTGTAACCTTCTGTAATAGGATGAATAATTGCCCCCAAAGATATCAGTTCTAATCCCTGGAACCAGAAAATGTTACTTTATTTGGAACAGGTCTTTATAGATGTGATTAAGTCACATTCAGGAGATTATTCTGAATTTTCCAAGTGGGCCCTGAACGCATAAAACACAAGTGTCCTTATGCAAGAGAGGCAAAGGGAGGCTTCAACGGAAGAGACGAAGGCAATATAACTGGACTAGAGTGACGCAGCCACAAGCTAAGGAATGCTGGCAGAGGCAAGGGACAGATTGTCCCTTAGGGCCTCTGGAGGGAGATACAGACTGGCCAGCATCTGATTTCAGTCCAAATATGACACTAATTTTGGATCTCTGGCCTCCAGAACTTGAGAGAATAAATGTTTACTGTTTTCAGTCACCAAGTTTGTGGTAACAACAACAGTTAACAGGAAATTAATATATCTTTATATATTTTCTATGACTTATTTTCTATAGTTCAGATTACAATATACATTTAAATTTATCTTCTGAATTATCAGATTTTTGCAAACATGATTCAGTTCAGTTCAGTCACTCAGTTGTGTCCGACTCTTTGCGACCCCATGAATCGCAGCATGCCAGGCCTCCCTATCCATCACCAACTACCAGAGTCTACCCAAACACCCATGTCCATCAAGTTGGTGATGCCATCCAACCATCTCATCCTCTGTCATCCCCTTCTCCTCCTGCCCTCAATCTTTCCCAGCATCAGGGTCTTTTCAAATGAGTCAGCTCTCTCTGCATCAGGTGGCCAAAATATTGGAATTTCAGCTTCAACATCAGTTTTTCCAATGAACACCCAGGACTGGTCTCCTTTACGATGGACCGGTTGGATCTCCTTGCAGTCCAAGGGACTCTCAAGAGTCTTCTCCAACACCACAGTTCAAAAGCATCAATTCTTTGGCACTCAGCTTTCTTTATAGTCCAACTCTCACATCCATACATGACCACTGGAAAATCCATAGCCTTGACTAGATGAAGTTTTGTTGACAAAGTAATGTCTCTTTTTTTTTAATATGCTGTCTAGGTTGGTCATAACTTTCCTTCCAAGGAGTAAGCATCCTTTAATTTCATGGCTGCAATCACCCAATACGTCAGCAAATTTGGAAAACTCAGCAGTGGCCACAGGACTGGAAAAGGTCAGTCTTCATTCCAATCCCAAAGAAAGGAAATGCCAAAGAATGCTCAGACTACTGCACAATTGCACTCATCTCACATGCTAGTAAAGTCATGCTCAAAACTCTCCAAGCCAGGCTTCAGCAATACGTGAACCGTGAACTTCCAGATGTTCAAGTTGGTTTTAGAAAAGGCAGAGGAACCAGAGATCAAATTGCCAACATCAGCTGGATCATCGAAAAACAAAGAGAGTTCCAGAAAAACATCTATTTCTGCTTTATTGACTATGCCAAATCCTTTGACTGTGTGAATCAAAATAAACTGGAAAGTTCTAAATTTTTGCTTACCGTTTAGCTTTTGCTTTTGATGCTTCTGACATGATGAAATTTTTAATTTTCATGTGATTCATCTTTTGATCTCTTCCCTTTTAACTTCCTCCATTATCTTTCTGCTTAGAAAGTTTTCCCTATGTAAAGATTCAACAAATACTTCTAATTTCTTCTAGTGACTCCTATTACTGCTAATTTAGAAATTAAGGTTTATCCAAAGGGAGAAATTGCCTTCTGAATTTGCTTTTAATAAACTTTGTCAGTTTGCTTCTGAGTAAACTCATTGGTATTTCTGAAAGTCAATGAATCATCCCAACTGATACAAAGACCAAAGGTTTAATATCTTTTGGCCTCTCTCCGACCAATTTACTCCATAATCTGTAACTTTTTTCTAATAAAACAGTCCTTACCAACTGGGTTTTTCAATATAATAATAAATAGACAAAAGGGCCAACAGGTTGTACTGCCAAGCGACTGGTATGGGCTGCCTAGCGCACTGGGTTATGAAAAGTGCTCAGCAGGGGAGTGAACTCGCATTACTAACAATGTCCCAAAAGGAGAGGACAGCAACAAGGCTCTCTCCCCGACACCTGGATCCTGGTGACCTGACTTCCTTCATTCTTCATCCTCTGTACTCGGCCTAGCGTCTGGCATATCAGAGATATTTATTGGGTATCTTATGGGTGACTACATGATATTCATTCCAAGGCCCCTCTCTCTGAGGCTTTCTAAGCAATTTAATAAGGCTCTGTACTAATAAAATTTAACTTCAAATTTATAGTGAAGTCACTGAAAGTCCATGTTCAACAAAGCAGAACACCTATACTATTTAACCTCTGTTCTAAGAAATCTGAGGCTAATATCAATGAATAGTTCAGTCTTCTAATCAAGTAACTAGAAACTCTATTGCCAGTTAAAAATAAACAACCTTTCATTGAAAAGGCGGGGGGGGGGGGTAATTTATTTAACTACTAGGACAACTGCTAGAATAAACCTAATTGTTTACACTGAGAAAGCATGCCTCTTGCAGCAAGCGATTACACTGAAAAGAACGGACCATGATGTAGTCTATACAGCTGTTTAAATATAAGTCTCAGGCTGACTGAGTGATTCCTCAATTAAGAGGAAATTAAGGTTCGCATTCAATTAATATCATTTTTCAATCTCCAAAACTCTGAAGTCAGACCACATTGTGTATGAGGATCCTTCTGAGTTTAAAGTTCTTTCACACATAGATCACACACTTAATTAAGTTCTCAAGGACTGGTAGGAAAATCAAGTGCATACAAACTTGCTCACTGCCAGATTCAAAGAAATTTCAGAATACCTGTGTTTGATTTCTGTGTGTTACAGCCAGTTTTATTTTTGGTGGCAAACATTACTGAAACAATAGCAGTAATGACAAGAACAGTTATTTGGTGTAAAACCTTTTTTTGTGAACAGTTCCTCTACCTGATAATGAACATAAACTATATTTTTACTGCCCAATCAGAATCCAGGAATCGGTTTAAATGTATTAATATATGGGAGTTAATAAGAGTTAAAATTATAGACACACTTATATTTGGAGGCTGGGACAATACAAAGAATTGGAATTGACTAGTTTCCCGAAGACACTTCATTTTTGATGATCCAGGTTTTACACTGAATCCACCTCTACGCACCCTTTATCTGATTCCCTCCTAGGTGCTGATCTTAATACCCTAGTTCCTTTTTCTGCCAAGCTGACTAAATAAGTGCTATTCCATCATACACTCACCTGCTGCTACGGGCCTCCTTTACTTCAAAGGTTTCTCTTCCCCCTGTTGTTCACTGATCGATATCATGTCAGGATCTCCCAGGCTACTCCTCCCCATCACTTACCATTTCAAATTGCTCTGTTTGATCTCTCCCGTGCTCATGTGCAATCACTGGCCAGAGAATTCACATGGAAAATGCACAAGCCCTGGATGAGGGAGCTTTAATATTATTCAATAGAAATTGATAAGTATAAAACATATGCATCTAATAAAACACTTATTTCTGTGTTACAGTTGAATCTACTCCCTTCCTCTCCAATTACTCCAGGCTCCCTGTAAGGCTTTAATCATCTCTTAACACTCACTCCGCCTGTAATCCTTTAGGACATGATATATCCTTTGTCTTCCATCAGGAAAGTATAAAATGATCTCCAAGATTCTCCTCCATTCCTCCAGACCCTACATGAAAATTACCTTTAACTAAATGAGTCCTTTGGAACTGGAATCCCCAAAAAATATTTTGAGGAAGAGAGACTCTTTTTTTTTTTTTTTTAAATCTCTGAGACCTAAGATCACCAAGTGGAAGGGGAAGTTTAGAGAAATCAAATTTCTAAGAAAATAGAGTTGAAAGGAAGGAAAGGAACTGGCAGAGAGCTGCTGAGAAAAGTTATCCTGAAAATAATCAAGTACACATCTCTTCCAAGTAAATACAGGTTTCACATGAAGCCACCCCAGGACCTGCTCAGTCAGTTTTATAGGGATTTACTTGACAGCAGGAGATTGCTGAAGACCCTTGCTTCACCACCATGCATCAAAATATGTTAATTTCAATATGACACAAAGACAAAATAAGGAATTTCTTAGCCACAAGTATGGTAGCTATTTATATATAATTTCTGATAATACCAAATTTAGATTATCTGCTTATACTCATTAAAAAATATGGTAACTATAACTATTTCCCTGTTTATATACAGTACTAAAACTCCTTTCCATACAGAAGTAATACTACAGAAAAGTAATACCGTCATTACTGAAATCCCTGCAGAGGTAGAATAGTCAGTCTTCTGCCTACTGCCTTGCATGCCCCTTTATGCCTGCAGAGAATACAGGCTCAGTGCATAAACTGTTCCTTCTGATTTTTAAATATTACTTTTACAGGTTTTCCCCTCAAAGATAGATTTTTTCCAAAACTTACTTTTCCCACCATTTTTTAAAACTACCTAATTGTTCTCATGGGGTCGCAAAGAGTCGGACACGACTGAGCAACTGAACTGAACTGAATTGTTCTCAAGTATCTCTTTAAACATGGAAATAAATCTCCATTTTCCCAAGATTTTTCCCTTTTGGTAGAGTTGGGAGTCCTTACACTTACTCGTTTTCTTTTTGGTCCCCAAAGCATTTCAAGGCCCAGGATCACTGGCAAACAAATTAGGCTCTCTCTCTGATCCCTGCCAGCAACTTCTGATGGAGCTTATGCCCTGAGATAAGCTACTGGCTTTTGTCTGCTATTCCAATAAGAGTTATCTTACCTAGCTGGTTATACAACACCTATACCATGAAAACTAGGTTGAGCTATATATTACTTTATATTTTTTTTTCATTTAACTACAGGATTTGCTACAGATTTTCGTAAATAGTTCATTTAAAAATGCTTCCATTGACAATCTTTTTTTTAAGTCATCTATTCCGTGGCTCAAGATATACTTACATTATTTGACATATCCCATTCATGTTGCTATGTTTAAAACACACACACAAAACCCCTATTAAAATCTACAGTACTCACGGTTGGTCACAAGACACATGCCTACAATTAGAATTTTTTTTAAGAGCTCAAAGAGATGCCCTATAGTCCTAAGCAGAAGAACCTGCTCTTCTTAAATTGTTAATGCACATTTTTTTTTTTGCATAAAACTTATAAATACAAAATACACTGTTACCACAAAACGGTGACACTTTTAGAATACAATTTATGTATAGATTAGGGAAAAACATGAAAGCTATGTTATAATTCCCACCATAACTAAACCTAAATGATATTTTAGAGAAGTCATTCTGTTGGCAACCAAACTACTGATCAAGCTGTTCAAACTGCCCGAGTTTACTGGTTATGAATTTCTCTGATCTACTTAGTATTCAAAACTGTGAGCTTTTGGTTATAATTAAAAGGCTGTATTTTGGGATCCAGCATTTCTGGTTTTGTTTTTAATATACTATGGAGCATACAATAATGCATACTGAGAATGCTGCTTCTGTAGTATTTTTAGAAATTAGATTTCTCAAGGCCAAGATATAATTTTCCCCTAAATATGAATGATTAAAGCATATGCCAACCTTTGAATTCCCAATGAGGAATTCAACTGGCACAGGCACCTTCAACTACTCCATTCCAGGCTCTGTCTTCCCAACCCCCAAGAAAGACTGCTGTGAACAAAATGACCCGAGAACATCATCACTGAAGAGAATACTGCTACCTGCTGCCTTTTAACACAGTATGCTTATGTATCATTTTTCTTGTTATTAAAGTCCAGATGATCTACAATGCTGCATTAATTTCAGGTGTACAGCAAATTAATTCAGTTTCATATACATCTGTTCTTTTTCAGATTCTTTTCCGTTGCAATTATTACAAAATACTGAATATAGTTCCCTGTGCTACAAAGTAGGTCCTTGCTATTTATTTTATATATCGTATGTATAAGTCCGTGTTGTTTATCTATTTTATATATAGTAGTGTGTTAATCTCAAACTCCTAACCTATAAATCCTTTTTATTTAAGTATATAAATGGTGTTTTCTAAAATACAAAGTGTAACATGACCCAGTAGTAATTCAAAATAAATTATGAATACACCAGTATTTCTATTCCTTTGCTTTTAAAATTAAATTCACTTGAAAAAAATTAAGCCTCTAATTTTAAAAAATGACATGTGTTATTTTTAAATTACTTCAAATGATGAAGGCAAACCTAAGAAAGAAGTGTAAATGAATCTCACAATGAAACAATATTTCAATAATATTTAAATTACACTTTTTAAAAATTAACTTGAATAAAAAGAAATTAATAAATCTATGGCTAATTCATGTTGATGTATGGCAAAAAACAATCATAATATTGTAATTATCCTCCAATTAAAATAACTTCATTTTTAAAAAAAGAAATTAATAAGACAGTGAGGAGCTATTCAAAATGACTTTGAAAATTCTCAGGTAAAATTTTTCTCTTCTCTTAACCAGGAAGGAAAAGAAAGAACACTATGATTGACAAATTCATCAGCTCAGATATCAGAAATGGAAGATACTTCCATTTCACCAACAGAGAAGACAGCTGTTTCCAGTGTCTACAGTTTCTGAAGACTGACAAAGACCCTTAACTCCATCTAAGACAGAGGAGCCAAATCAGCAAATGAAATCTCTCTTTGACAGTACTGGGGGAGTGGAAATGTATGACTCCACCATTCATGTCCACGAAGGAAATCTTGATAAGGTATCTGATTACTATTATAAACCAACAAATGGACTTAACCAAGGTAAAGGTATATTAGGTGTCAAACACACCTTAAGGGAGCAGAGAGCCCAGAAGAAACACAGAAGTACAAGAAACTCTACAACCGTGAGGGAGGGAAATTCAATACCAAACTTCAAAAATCTACATGCAGCTTATAGCTTTAATACTTCAGCCAAGCAAAATATCTGTACAAAATAAAAAATAGGTCATCTTTTCCTTAAGATGAAACTAACACAGTCATCTCTTCTAACAGACAGCAATGAGGAAGGAAAGAAAAACAGGACTAAGGAAGAGAAAAACTTCCCATAGAAACTAAAGACATTTTCTGCTGCTGCTGCTGCTAAGTCGCTTCAGTCGTGTCCGACTCTGTGTGACCCCATAGACGGAAGCCCACCAGGCTTCCCCATCCCTGGGATTCTCCAGGCAAGAACACTGGAGTGGGTTGCCATTTCCTTCTCCAGTGTGTGCAAGTGAAAAGTGAAAGTGAAGTCGCTCAGTCGTGTCCGATCCTTAGCGACCCCACGGACTGCAGCCTACCAGGCTCCTCCATCCATGGGATTTTCTAGGCAATAGTACTGAGACAGAAGCAAAAAGAATCTAAGTATTGTAATAAACAAATAGAACCTAACTTAAAAGTTTTTGCACAGCAAAGGAAACTATAAACAAAATGAAAAGACAACCTATGGAATGGGAGAAAATATTTATGAATGATTTGACCGACAAGAGATTAATTTCCAAAATATACAAACAGCATAATATATATATAAAAAAAAACAATCAAAAACTGGGCAAAAGACTTGAACAGACATTTTTCCAAAGAAGACATACAAATGGCCAATAGGCACATGAAAAGATGCTCAACATCGCTAATTATTAAAGAAATGCAAATCAAAACTACAATGAGGTATTTCCTATCCCCTCACACCAGTCATGATGGCCATCACTAAAAAGTCTACAAATAATAAATGCTGGAGAGGGTGTGGAGAAAAGGGAACCCTTTTAAATTGTTGGTGGGAAAGCAAATTAGTGCAGAAACTATGGGAAACATGGAAGTTCCTCAAAAAAACTAAAAATAGAGTTACCATATGATCCACCAATCCCACTCCTGAGCATTATCTGGAAAAGATGAAAACTAATTTGAAAAGATACATGCACCCATATGTTCACAGAAGCACTGTTTACAAAAGCCAAGACAAGGAAGGAATCTAATTGTCCATGGACAGAATAATGGATAAAGAAGATGTAGTATGTATGTGTGTGTGTGTGTGCATATATACAAATATATACATACACATACACAAAATGGAATGTTACTCGGCCATAAAAAAGAACAAAATAATGCAATTTGCAGCAACAAGGATGAACCTGAAGATTTATACTAAGTGAAGTTAAAGACAAATATCATATGCTCTAACTTACATGTGGAAGTTTAAAAAATGACATAAATGAACTTATTTACAAAACAGAAGTGGACTCACAGGCATAGAAAACAAATTTATGGTTAGCAGGGGCATACATTAGGAGTTTTGGATTAACAGATACACACTGCTATAGATAAACAGCAAGGACCTACTGTACTCAGAATCTTGCAATAATCTATAATGGAAAAGAATCTGAAAAAGAATGACATATATGAAACAATTACACCTGATATAACAACACTGTAAATCAACTTCACTTCAATTTAAAAAAATGCAAGTAATTTATGGCCAAATATCAGGAAGAAAAACCATTTAAAAATCCTGCATATATCACAATTCTAAAAGTTTTTATAATAACACTATATCTGAATAAGACTTTAAAATTTACAAAGTACTTTCATATTTTTTATTTTTTTTCTTTCCTTACACAACTATGAAAAGTAGGCTGGGTGGATATCACTGTCATCCCTTATAATTGAATTAAAAAAAAAAAACATGAAAAAGTCACAGAAGTAATTCATTCAAGGTCACAGATGTGATATGAAGCAGAACTAAGATGTGACTTTAAAGTTTTCTGAGTCCAAATATGATGCACCTTTAACAATACCATTACTAAATAAAACTTCTACTCAAATCCACCGAAGGCATTCTAATAAAATTCTGCTCAATCTAATCATGCACTGCTTACTCATCAGTCCTGAAGCCAATCTCAGACTGTCAGCATAGAATTGCTTTCACACTCTAGTAATTTCTGGAAAAATCTCAATAAAGGAAAGATTTCAGAACTGAACCCTTCTTCTAAAATATAATTTATTCTAACCATTATGATTGCACCTAATGAATTCAATTTTACCCTTTCAACATTGATGAGCCATTGCTGGTATTTGTCAAAACTGATAACAAAATATAATGTCTATTTCCCCAAGGTAAATCCCTTCTTGTTCCCTCACCTATTTTCATAATGTATTGTCATTTATAACCTCTGACAGTTGTGCCACATTTTCAACACCACTTAGAAACTAAGCACAATAATTTAAAAAGGTTTTGTACTAGAAATTGGCTTCCTAAAAGAAGAAAAAAAAAAACACTTTGAGTGCAGCTAACTCATGAAAGATGACTTAGTTTTGATGTACTATTTTTCAGTATAAGAGAAACCTGTTTTTTAAATATTTATGATTTTAACAAACCTTAATGAGGCTTTTTATCATAATTCTTCCTCAAGCCAATAAATACTAGAATTTTAGAGTCATGACAAGATAATGCTTTGCAAAATAAAGATCACTGGATTATGAGCCTACTCGAGACTAACTATATGACCTTAAGTCAATTTACCTCTCTGGGTTTCAGTTTTGTCCTCTAGAAAAAGAATTCTTCAGCTTTCAAACATTTTTTTCCACAGAGGTATCTTTTTTTCTAATAACATATTACATGGAAATTCAATATAAAAATGGGAAAAGTAGAGCTCTTCTGGGCAGGGAGCTCAGATCCACACCCACTCAGAATGCTCCTCAGTCCCCCAACCTCCTAGCCCAGCCTCAGACAGCCCATGAAATATGTCTGAGGAACACAACATAAAAACCAAGAATGAACTCTTTGATGTCTATTCCGACTCCAAAAGTTTAGGACTTCAGAAATCTTATGATCCATAGCATATATCATTAGAGAAATGAAAATTAAAATTTCAATGAAATACCACTACACACCTATCAAAATACTTAAAAAATAACAACAACAACTAATAATACCAAGTGCTGGTGAGGACTTGGAGCAAAGGAAACTCATTTATTGCTGGTGGGAATGCAAAATAGTATAACTACTTTGGAAAACAGTTTGGCAGTTTCTTGTAAAGGTAAACATATACTTATGCACAACCAGAAATTCCATTTTTAGGTGTTTACTCGAAATGAAAACGCATGTTTAAATAAAAACCTACATGTGAATATCATTTACAGCTTTATTCATAATTGTAAAAAAAAAAATAATAGAATGAACCCAAATGTCCATCAATTGGTTAATGGATAAACAAACTGCGATATAATCCATAAAATGGAAAAGTACTTTGCAATGAAAAGGAACAAAATGCTGACACATGCACTAACATGAAGATATCTCAAAAGCACTATGCTTACACTGAAAAACTACAAAACATTGTTTTAAAAAATCAAAATAAGTTGAAATACACCCCATGTTCATATATCAGAAGACTTAACACTGTTAAGGGGATGGCAACACTCCCCAAATTGATCTACAGGTTCAGTACAAAATTCCATCTGGATTTTTTTTTTTTTCTTCAGAAATTGACAAGCAAATCCTAAAATTCATAAAGAAATGCAAGGAACTAAGAAGTGTAAGGCCGACCCCAGAGGCCATCTTGGCTTCTCTTCCCCGGTGGCCATCTTGGCTTCTTCTTCTCCTCTTCATTTTCCGCCTGCGGGAAAATGTCCCGCCAAACCGCTGAAGAGTCTCTGACACAACAGCTCTCAACCGTAATCAACCCTCCCTCCTAACCTCAGGAGCGACCAACCCGGTCTCGTCACCTCGACTAACTGACCTATGAGAGACCACTACTCCAAATCTTGCCTAAAGTTATATAAGTTGCTCTCTGCCTTTGTTCCGCGAGGACTTCCCCGACCTCACCCTGTTAGGTCCGGAAATCCTGCCCGGGGGCCTGGCCGTTAAAGCCTGTTACATTATTTGGCGTCTGGGTTCTTTTATTGAACGTCATGGGCCATTTTGACTTTACAAGAATAGTCAAAATAATCTTTAAAAATAACAAAGTTGATGGATTCACATTTCCCAATTTCAAAACTTACCACAAAGCTAAAGCAACCCAAATAGTGAGAAGGTATGGTATTGGCATAAAGATAGATGAATGGAATACAAGAATCCAGATATAAACACATACATTTATGGCCTTACTGAGCCTCAGCCAACGGGACCAAGACAATTTGATGGGGAAAGAATAGTCTCTCCAACAAAAACTACTGGACAATTGGATGTCAACATGTAAAAGTATAAATTTAGGCCCCTACTTCACATTACACATAAAAATTAACTCAAAGTGGACCATAGATCCAAATGTAACAGTTAACACCACAAAACTCTTAGAAGAAAATACAGGAGTAAACCCTGATCTGGAGTTCAGTTCAGTTCAGTTCAGTCACTCAGTCGTGTCCGACTCTTTGCGACCCCATGAATCACAGCACGCCAGGCCTCCCTGTCCATCACCAACTCCCGGAGTTCACTCAAACTCATGTCCATCCAGTTGGTGATGCCATCCAGCCATCTCATTCTCTGTCGTCCCCTTCTCCTCCCACCCCCAATCCTTCCCAGCATCAGAGTCTTTTCCAGTGAGTCAGCTGGTCACATGAGGTGGCCAAAGTATTGGAGTTTCAGCTTTAGCATCAGTCCTGTGATCTGGAGTTAGGTCAGTGATTTCTTAAATATGACACCCAAAGAACAAGCAATAAAAAAGATTAAAGTTGGACTTCATCAAAATTAAAACCTCTGGGTCTTCCCTGGAGGTCCAATGGTTAAGACTCTGCACTCCCAATGCAGTAGCCCAGGTTTAATCCCTGGTCAGAGAATTATATCCCACATGCCACAACTAAATTGGAGCCAAATAAATTCAGCTAAATAAATTAAAACCTTTTATGCTTCAAAAGATATCATCGAGAAAATAAAAGACAACCCACAAAATAGGATAAACTATCTGCAAATCATCTGATAAAGGACTCGTATCCATAATGAACTCTTACAATTCAATAACAAAGACAACCCATTTAAAAAATGGGCAAAAGAGATGAATAGACATTTCTCAGAAAGACACACAAATGGCTAATAAGCACATGAAAAGATATTCAGCATCTTTAGTCATCAGAGAAGTGCGAAATAAAACCACAATGAGATCCTACTTCTCACTCACAGAATGGCTATAATCAAAAAGACAATAGTGACTGGAAAGGATGTGGAGAAATTGGATCTCTCATGTAGTCACTCTGAAAAACGGCTTGGCAATCCCTCACACATTAAACATCAAGTCACCATAGAACCCAGTAATTCCACTCCGAGGTATCTATCCAAGAGAAATAAAAACATATTTCCACGCAAGAACTTGTATATAAATGTTCACCGCATATCCAAGAGAAATGAAAACATACAACCACACAAAAACTTGTACATAAATGATCATAGCATTTTTTTTAATAAAAACCAAAAAGAATACAAATTTCCATCAACCAATGAATGATAAAAGAAAATGTGATACATCCATATAATGGAAAATCATTTGGTCATAAAAAAGAAATACCTATATAAGTTACTACTTGGATGAGCCTCCAAAACATTATGCCAAGTGAAAGAAGTCAGTTACAAAAGACCATATACAGAGTGATACCATCTATTTGAAATGTCCAGAATCTATAGACAGAAAGGAGATTGGTGCTTGCCAAGGGCAGAGAGTTGGGAGGAGGAGACCAGAAATAAGGATGACAGCTAATTGGAAGTGATATCAATGCTCTAAAATTAGACTATGCTGATGATTGTACAACTCTGTAAATATACTAAAAATTGTTTAACTGTATCCCTTAAACAGAATAACTTTATGATATATAATTTGTATGGAGATCTCAAAAAAGCATTATACTAAGTGAAAGAAAAAAAAGTGAAAGTCACTCAGTCATGTCTGAGTCTTTGTGACCCCACAGACTCTAGCCCACTCGGCTCCTCTGTCCATGGAATTCTCCAGGCAAGAGTACTGGGGTGGGTTGCCATTTCCTTCTCCAGGGGATCTTCCCGAACCAGGGATCAAACCTGGGTCTCCTGCATTGCAGGCAAACTCTTCATCCATGTCAGAATTAAAAAACTTTTTATCCATGTCAGAATTCAAAAGATTATATACTGTATGATCCTATTTATACATCATTGTAGAAGAGGCAGAACTATAAGGTCAGAAACCCAATTGGTGCATGACAGAGATCCAGGGAAGTGGGAGGGAAGAGACCATAAAAGGGCATGGGAAATTTTATGGGGTAGTGGAAATATTCTATGTATGTTGGTTATACAACTGTATATATTTGTTAAAATTCAAAGAACTGTACACCTGTAAAAGAGTGAATTTTTACTCTATGTAGAGTATCCCAATAATCTGACTTTTTAAAAAGGCAAGTTTTTATTGTAGGCAAAGTGGAAAACAGTATCTGGAAACTTGAGAGCAAATAAAATAGCGGAAACCTTTAAAACACATCAGAATTTACTCTTAAGTTCCACAGCACATATGGAGTATGCCATCTATGGATATCATTTAGATTACATAGACTGTAGCCCACCTGGCTCCTCTGTCCATGGAATTCTCCATACCTCTCTATATGGCAGAGTGGTATTTGAGGACTATGGCAGAATTCCCGCCGTAACATTTGAGATGAGTTTTTTAAAAAGGCCTCCTTCTGAAAGACAAACATAATATCAATTTCTCTGGCCAACTCAACTAACTTAGGAGGGAAAAATGGCATTTCAGGTAGAGTCTTAAGAAACATCCAAACAGAATATCATCTAGGATGTACCTCAAAAAAACTTTAAAAAACACTTAAGTTGTATTATTAACATATGTACAATAATCTACATGAAGTGGGCAGAAGTGGGCAAAGGGCTAAAGAGAAGACTGAGCATTCAGTAAGCACCATTCAAGGGAGATGGAAAAGCTGATTCTGGTAAATACATAATTATAGAACCCTATTAGGGGGCAGAGACAGCTTACAACGCTTTGGCACAACCTAGAAGAATGTCCCTCCAAATCATCTGATTTTCTCTGCCTTCCTAAATAGCTTCTAATTTGGGTTTCCAAAATCTCTGATCCAAAAAGAAGTATCTTCAATGGCAGAAACTAGTTTTCAGTACTTTACTATATAATTAACAAACTGATTCTGGATTACCGAAAAATGTTCTTATGACTTGATGAGCATAAGTCAATCCCCAAAATCTAATTGTTGAATGAGTAGAGAAAACCATATTTTGTGTTCTGCAAAACATAGGGCCAGAACATAGACTGCAGCAGTCACCAAGCTCTTTTTTGACATCTCTTTCTTTAAAAGGAATATTTGCATTTATAAAGAATATCCTTCACAGAAGGAACATGAAGAAAAACACTACTGAGCCATGGACAAATGTCTGTGCTAAAAGAGACTTGAGGGGTTTTCTATTTGAGTCTTATTTTGCAGATGAGAGGCTCAGTTGCGTCTTAAAGCTTGAGTTACCTGTTCAAGGCCTCAGAATAAATCAGTCAGAGTCAGGCATTTAACTCAGGGCTCCTGACTCCCCCACATCAGTGTTTTCCCACTGGACTATACTACTTGCTTCATCACAGAGCAGTGAGAAAGAACAACTCTGAGGTCAGAGACACAAGTTCAAAGCCCAGCTCCTGCAACGACTAGCTACATAACACTGGGCAAGTTATTTAACACCTCTAAGCCTTATTGTACTCATTTGTAATTAGGGGCAATAATATTTTCTATTAAATATATATGAGTAAATGAAAGAATGCACATAAAGTGCTCATCACAGAGCCCAGAACACAGTAAGTACTCAATAAAATTTTAAATGGATCAATTAACACATATTACAACTAAGGTACATAATATGGACACTATATCAAGTAACTCTCTAACACATAAGAATGGCACCACGTTATGATATGCATAATTTGTCAGTACATTCATTTTAATTGTAATTAATCATGTCACAAAAACATGAGAGGAACAGAAAATCATATGGAAAAAAGGATGCAAAAAAGACTACTGAGATATCATTTCTAAATGCTTAATTTGTCTTATTAAAATATAATTGAAAACATTTTATTTTCAAGTGTCATATGACAAAATGTATCTATCTGCTTATTAAAAACCCTACATAATTTTGAAAAGCAACTGGAGCCTAATCAAGCGAGGAAACTTTCTAGTCATTCTAAACCATAAATCCTAACTAAACAATAAACATATTTTCTCAGGAAAACTAATTTAATCACTTTAAAACTTTTTATTATATCATGATAGAAAAAATTGTAAGGACAGTATAAAGATGTCCCATGTGTCCTTCACCCAACTTCCCCCAATGGTAACATTTTGTATAACTATAGTAAATTGTAAGAAGTTGACATGTGAATTGAGATGAAATTCACATCATAAGATTACCATTTTAAAGTGTACAATTCAGTGGCTTTTAGTATATATCTAGAGTTGTGCAGCTATCATCACTAAATAACCACCTTTTAAAGTCACCAGAACGTATCTCTAAAGACCAGAAAATCTGTTCATTTTTAAAAATCTATTTAGTTCAAGTCAGAGGTAATCTTACATTTGCATTATTAATAATCCCCTTTATCAGAGCTGACATTTTCAGTCATGCACATCTATTATCAATATTTACTGGACCCCAAGGTGAGACATTACATACTAACTGTACAAAGATATAACCTCTGCCCTTCTAACAGTTCGCACTCTAGTGAGAGGGAGATGTGCGAGTGAGCATTCACATTTTAGTGTGGCAGGTCTGCAAGAAGGTCCCCCAAGGAACTACCAAGCAACACTGGCCATCTACCCCGGAATAAGGAGGTGATGAAAGACCGATTCGTGCAGTAGGAGAAAATGCACATGGAGGGCAGCAGGAGACAAGGCTGGCAGAGTGGCAGCAGAGAGATGACAGAAGGCCTCCTATGCCGTGCCAAAGGCCTAACTAAATAATAAACCAGTAGGCAATGGGAAAAGCGTGAAGGATTTGATCAGAGTTGCATTTGGAAGCACATTCACCCTCCACAAGAGGGTGAAACCTGGACCTTTAAGACCTGACAAGCGCAAATGGAGAGCCAGGGAAGCCAATGGAGGGGCCCTAATCCCTGCCATCACTGAGGCTACAGTCCACAGAGAAAGGCTGAGTTCATCCAGAGCACTCCCGTGCCTCAAAAACCCAGAGCTCCCGTGGGTTCCTGGAAGTTCCAATCTCATCCCACCTAACAGAAGAAGCCTGAGGGAGTGAGGAGTGAACTCAGCTTGGCATGCTAGCAATAAGACCTTGCTGATCACAGAAATGTTGAGTTCTCTCTCTACCAGTTAACAAATAGCCGCTGCCCTGAGCAGCTTCTCCTTTCTTCCCTGGGATCAACCCCAACCCCACCTCCCATGATTCAGCACTAAATATTTACTGTCTGGACCCAGCAGAGGACCCTAGACCCAACTTCGGTGCTCTTTCGGCAGAGTCTTGGTCAGGGAGGTAGACATCTTAAATATCACCTCTACATGGGGGTCAAGCCCAAAGAAGCCTCCTTTAAGCCTCTTCTCACATTCAGCTGGAACAACAAAAAACAAAAAACCAGATCTCCAATATGCTTTCACTGTCCCCATCCTGCTTCCCCAGATTCTCCCTCCAAATTCTGACCAGATATTTCTGCTTAAAGCTCACCTTGCTCTATCCCAATAGTTTCTCTGGTTTTAATCTTTTGTTTCTCCCTTTAGTCAACAATTTTAACTCTCGCTCCAGTTTCACCGACTTTAGCTGTCCAGTATAAAGACTTTCCTAGCCATGGACAGCCCTACCATGTCCATCCAGTCCTCAAGAACCAGACCTGAAGTTACAGCAGACAGAGTCTCATTGGGTCTATTAATCCATTGTGAGTGTGTGTGTGTGAATGAGTGAGTCACTCAGTCACTTTCAACTCTTTGCAATCCTATGGACTGTAGCCCCTCAGGCTCCTCTATCTATGGAATTTTCCAGGCAAGAATACTGGAGTGGGTAACCATCCCCTTCTCCAGGGGATCTTCGTGATTCAGGGATCAAACCCAGGTCTCCTGTGTTGCAGGCAGATTCTTTACCATCTCAGCCACCAGGGAAGCCCATTAGCTATAAATAATTGCAAAAAATTAATAGAAAATCTGCTACTGCTAAGTCACTTCAGTCGTGTCCGACTCTGTGTGACCCCATAGACGGAAGGCCACCAGGCTCCCCCGTCCCTGGGACTCTCCAGGCAAGAACACTGGATTGGATTGCCATTTCCTTCTCCAATGTGTGAAAGTGAAAGTGAAGTCGCCCAGTTGAGTCTGACCCTTAGCGACCCCACGGACTGCAGCCTACCAGGCTCCTCCATCCATGGGATTTTCTAGGCAAGAGTACTGGAGTGGCTTGCCATTGCCTTCTCCGAATAGAAAATCTAAACATACAATATTCAGTCCAGCCTCAAAATATCACTTTACACAATACAGATTTTCATTTATTTGCACTGTCTCAAATTCTAATTAACCAACATACAACATTTTTGTGTTAAACAACAAAATTAAAGGATATGGATCACATTATGCTTCAGTGTATATTTACATACGTTACAGTCACACTTTTTTTTCTAACACCTCCCACCACCAATAGAAGGTGTGGCCACCACACAAAGAATCTGCCCATAAGCAAAGGCATAACTTGTCAGTGATGCCAATTAAAGGTGGTGATAAGAGAATGTATTAAATGAATGACCTAGCGTATAAATTAGCATAAAACAAAGAATACAATAAGAGATGGACAGAAGAGCTATCATGTCAGAAAAGATGGAAGGAAAATTGTGGAAATCAAGAAGTGAAGACAAAATAAAGTTTTTCAATTTCTTTTGCCATTTTCTTTTGACCAGAAGCTAAAGGGATCTTAAATGAGACACATTATTAGTAGAAATAGTTCATAATATTTTATGACACACTGCTGCTGCTGCTAAGTCACTTCAGTCGTGTCCGACTCTGTGCAACCCCATAGATGGTAGCCCACCAGGCTCCGCCGTCTCTGGGATTCTCCAGGCAAGAACACTGGAGTGGGTTGCCATTTCCTTCTCCAATGCATGAAAGTGAAAAGTGAAAGTGAAGTTGCTCAGTCGTGTCCGACCCTTAGCAACTCCACAGACTGCAGCCTACCAGGCTCCTCTATCCATGGGATTTTCTAGGCAAGAGTACTGGAGTGGCTTGCCATTGCCTTCTCCCTTATGACACACTAGAAGATATAATTTGCAGCAAGACAATATAATATCATTGTATCTGTCTCTTTCAAATAATCAGAATGTCTAGTACCAATATCAAAAATTGGAATACAAGTAATGTGTGTTCTCCTTTACCATAAAATTATTAGAAAACAATTCCTACATGTGCTTTCTGTACTACAGCTGTTCATTTAAAAAAGCTAAATTACCTAATTATCCAAGGTATATCTAAAAATAAGCAAAGGAAATGTTGATCAGCTATTCTGCTTATAAAATCTGACATGACAATAGTTAGCTCAGTAACTTATGTCCCATAGTCACAGCAAGCAAATGCTCCCTTTTTTTTTAACCTACTTCACATGTACTAGAATCTGAAACTGGGCAAAGATTGAAGAAGATTTAGATTTTTGCTTATGGTCAAATTCTTTGTGTGGTGACCACACCTCCTGTTGGTGGAGGGAAGTGTTTAAAAAAAAAAAAAAGGCGTGATTGTAATGTATGTAAATATACACTGAAGCATAATGTAATCCACATCCTTTAATCTGTGGAACTACCTTATGTTTTGATCAGACTTTTTTTCTCTCACAGGCAGATTCCTTCTGAGTGGCCTCCCAAAGTGCTGATGGGATATTCTGTTGTACAGATGAGTGTGTACTGCGAAACTGCAGATTCAAGATAACATCCCAGGCATCATTGCCAGTCCATAGGTCCTTCTGACCTATAAACCTCTAATTCCAAAACAACCTCAGGGAGTTTTAGAATTTTCTAGAGGCAAACATCTGAAAGAGGGCAGGCTGGGTGTCTTATCCAGCCTCAGTCATCCCCTAGAAGTACTTGAGATCCTTCAGTGAATTGATTATTTCTGCTTCCTTGTGTGGTGATCAATGTTCTTACCTGCTTGGCTCTTGTGTGACAAAATAAGAATCTTCTAACACCTCCTGCCTAGAGTATCTGGAATCCTCTGGGACTCCTGGAGTCAACTCTTCCACTTAGGTGTCCTCAGAATTAGGCTAGGGCCCAGACTAGAGGCCCTTGAGTTAAAATCAGGCTACAGAGAAATAGGCTCTGCATCTGTGTGGAGGCAAAGGATAATTTGCCAGACTTTGGAGTGCCGGAATGGAGTACCAGACTAAGAGGGATAGGCTGAATACTGAAGAATTGATGATTTTGAACTGTGGTGTTGGAGAAGATGCTTGAGAGCCCCTTGGACTGCAAGGATATCCAACCAGTCAATCCTAAAAGAAATCAGTCCTGAATATTCATTGGAAGGACTGATACCGAAGCTGAAGTTCCAATATTTTGGCCACCTGAGGCGAAGAACTGACTCATTTGAAAAGACCCTGATGCTGGCAAAGATTGAAGGCAGGAGGAGAAGGGGACAACAGAGGATGAGATGGTTGAATGGCATCACTGACTCAATGGACACGAGTCTGAGTAAACTCCGGGAGTTGGTGATGGACAGGGAGGCCTGGCGTGCTGCAGTCCATGGGGTTGCAAAGAGTCGGACACAATTGAGCGACTGAATTGAATGATCTGGCTTTTTCCTACCACAAATTCACTGAAAATGGCCAGACATCTGAGTGTGCCCTAGGGCATGCTGTTTTGAGGCACCACTCTTTCTTTCAGGTCTTGGGCCAGTGGGCTTTTGCTAATTTATCTGGCTCCCATAACACCACTTCACAGCAAGCCTCCTCAATCTCTCCAACAATATGCAGTGCTCATATTGTCAGTCATTCCCCTATTCATCAGTCTGTAGACTATCCCTTTTTCTCCTTTTCCAGAGCAAAATAACCGATTAGCATTGGCATTCTGCCGAACATTGATTGCCCAAATGCCAAACAGTGCTTTCTTGGAGGTTCCCATCCCCAAAGCTCCAGCCTGGCATTGTGTTAAGTGCTAAAAGTGCACCCTGTGTAGGGCTGGGAACTTCAGAGCTGGCAAGCAGGGACGCATGGAAGAATCCAGGGAAGTACTTGTCTGTCCTCTAGAAAAGCTATTTGGGGTGGCCACTTGGGTTAGAAATGCTAAAAAAAAAAAAAAAAAAAAGTGCCTCTTAGGGCTCCATGGGTCATATTTCCAGACTCTTAATACACGATCTAGGCTACACTGTATTAGTCAAAGGATTTTCAAACATTAGCTGGATGTTAGAATTTGATTTCAGAGAAGGCAATGGCACCCAACTCCAGTCCTCTTGCCTGGAAAATCCCATGGATGGAGGAGTCTGGTAGGCTGCAGTCCATGGGGTTGCAGAGAGTCAGATATGACTGAGCGACTTCACTTTCACTTTTCACTTACATGCATTGGAGAAGGAAATGGCAACCCACTCCAGTGTTCTTGCCTGGAGAATCCCAGGGACGGGGGAGCCTGGTGGGCTCCCGTCTATGGGGTCGCACAGAGTTGGACATGACTGACGCAACTTAGCAGCAGCAGCAGAATTTGATACCCTCTTTTTTGGTCAGGTAACAAATTGATGCCAAAGATGACATTTCTTGAAAATAAAATTCACACGCACTTGCTGCAGCCACAGAATTAAGATTGCTATCCCAATGCATGTTTTCTTTATATGATGCCATCGCTTTATGAGGAATCTTAATTTGTGTTACAGTTTTGGAATTAGATTTAATTCAATGCCAGCTTTATGCATTTATTTTTAGTTTAGACTCACTCCTCTGAGCACGTCAAGAATGATTGAAATTCACTGACAGTAGTTTTTCCTAGGCAAGTGGAATCCTGTTGTTTGACTCAACTGTACCAGAGCAAGTCAGATCAACATAGTAAAAGAAAGACTAAGTATATTTGGCTTTACACTTTTAGCTTTTCTACCGAGGGGGAGCCTGCTGCTACCTCAGCCTGGAATGCCCTTTACCCATCCCCATAGCCCATTTTCTGCTTTTGGCAACTTTTCATGACCCAGTTCAAACCTCACCTCCTTTGAAAAATATTTATTAGTCTCAAGTCCCCCACATTTGCACTGTCACAGCATACCACCTTGTATAAGCCCTGAATTTTGTGATGTTTTATAGTTTGCTATTTACATGTTTGCAATACCTGTCTAGACTGTAAGCCCTTGGACGACAGGGACCTTTACAACTCCTGTCCCCCGAGTGCTTTAAGTTGTGAAGATTTCTTTGAAAAACAGTATACAAATATGAAATAATCATATTGTTTGTAGGTCAGAGAAGATGAATAATAAAATAAACGATAATATAAGAGCATCAAATTGGAATTAAGACCCATCTTTAGACTCCTGCCCACTTGAAAATGGGCATGCATAACTGCAAATAACCTTTACCTTTCAAAATTAGAGAATCAGTTAAGGCCATTCAGAAATAGAAAGTTAGAAATATGAGATTCACTCTTGGCTTCTCCTTCTCTTGCACTTTTAATATCCAATCAATCAACAATGCTTATCAATGTTCCCTACTAAATATCTATGTGACCTGGGAGGGATTCTCAATCCTCAGCAAGCTAAGTGTCAGCTGGAAGACTTGTTAAAACAAACAGCTAAGCTCCAGCCCCCAACTTTCTGATTCGTTGGATCTGCAGCGGAGCCAATAATTTGCATTTCTAACAAGCACCCAGGTGAAACTGATGCTGCTCTTCCAGGAACCACACTTTGAGAACCACTACTTTAAACCACCCCCTCTATTCTCCTTACTTTTAACAAGATTCATGATTTCTACAAAAAGAAAAGAGCCCCTGAGTTGTGACACAGTAAGACGGCTCAAATAAGGTAGAAGGATAGCTAGGTTTGGTCCTTATCCTGGGTCCTGGCTTCCCTGGGTAGGCAGTGATTACCTAACTTGAAATGATCTTTAACATAACATATGAGAACAAGTCCTAAAGCATTTCTGGAGTGGTCCAGAGTGCCGCTAAACACAGAGCAACAGATGAGGTCATGGTAATGCAGGGAGTCAGAAGTAGAGGAGTGGGGACAAAAGCTATAATCACTTGTCAAAGGGGTGTTTTCTGTAGACAAGTGAATGGAGCTATTGTACACAAACTCAGTGGTTGCCAAGCATGTGGCCCAATTATTTTCCCTGTATGAGCATGGCACGGAAGGATCTCCTTAGAGGACTTCTCACAAGCTGATGTTTAGTCCGGCAGTAGCAAGCAAAAGCCTGGAGAATCCGAACCTAAGAATCTTTTCAAGTTCCTACCTGCCAAATCTAGGATATGATACAATTAAGCTGGAAGGACCACAAAAGTAAAACACCTGAAAATAGTACAGCAATTATAATTGGTGAAAGACCAAAAAGGGACCTATCTTGTTCAAAATATTGACAATAATGAGGATCACATGGTTGCCTTGGGAAGCAAGAGGTCCATAATTTAAATCTGGGGATTATCCTCCCAGAAAAACTACTCACCCCAGTCTATCTCTGGCTCTACCCAAATGTAAAATGTCTGTCAAAGTTCAAAATGACCTATTGGCCACCACGGTTTAGGGTCTTAAAAGAATGGAAGGCCTGCTGCAGTAGCTAGAATGGACATATGACAAGGTGATTTGCTTTCTTAGGAGAAACACCATTCACTCTACAACACAGGATGGAGATGCTTTGTATGTGCTAAGTCGTTTCAGTCGTGTCCGACTCTTCGAGACCTCATGGACTGTAGCCCATCAGGTTCCTCTGTCCATGGAATCCTCCAGGCAAGAATACTGGAGTGGTTACTATTTCCTTCTCTATGGGATCTTCCTGACCCAGGGATCGAACCTGCGTCTCCTACGTCCCCTGCAACTGCAGGCAGGTTCTCTACCTCTAGCGCCACCTGGATAGAGATGCTTTAAAGTGAATTCGCTTAGTCGTGTCCTACTCTTTGCAACCCTTTAGACTGGAGCCTACCAGGCTCCTCTGTCCATGGGATATTCTAGGCAATAGTACTGGAGTGGATTGCCATTTCCTTCTCCAAGAGATGCTTTAGTACTCTTCAAATTTCTCCACTGCATGAGAAAACCATTTAGGTGGTTGGCTTGAGCCCCAGAGATCAAGACCATAAGACAAAGGAGCAACAGCTGCCACGTGGCCTCCGAGAGAGCAGCACCCTCCTCCCTGAGCAGCACACAGGTGAGATACAGAAGCTGTGAGGTTGCTGCCAATCCTCCATGACACACCATGACAGTCCCATGACAGACAAGCTCTGGCTGGGCACAGCTGAGGGGGAGTGACCCACAGGAAGCTGCTCCGGGAAGGAGCGTCTGCAGAGCCCACCAGAATGTTACAGACAAGCCCATCAGAGAGAACATGGATTCAACTTGAAATAGACATAACTAGAAACAGACTGGCAAGCATGGTTCACTTCCTGTCCAGGCAAGAGGTTAGAAAATGAGACTGTAAGGAGGTTGTTTCATGTGGTGCTGATTTCAGGGAAAGGAGTGAAGGAGATTTCTGTGGCTGTGGTGATACCTATACTTGATATCCAAATTCTGCTAAGTTGCTAAGTCACTTCAGTCATGTCCGACTCTGTGCAACCCTATAGACAGCAGCCCACCAGGCTCCCCCGTCCCTGGGATTCTCCAAGCAAGAACACTGGAGTGGGTTGCCATTTCCTTCTCCAATCCAAATTCTACCAGACCTCTATTCATGTACACTGTACTACACCCATGAAGCACTGTACTACACCAATGTATACTGTATTGCATCCAAATACACTGTATTACATCCATGTATACTGTACTACACCCATGTACACTGTACTATACCCATGAAGCACTGTACTACACCCATGAAGTGCTGTACTACATCCATGTACACTGTACTACACCCATGAAGCACTGTATTACATCCATGTACACTGTACTACACCTGTGTACACTGTACTATACCCATGAAGTGCTGTATTATACCCATGTACACTGTATTACACCCATGTACACTGTACTACACTCATGAAGCACTCCACTACACCTGTGTACACTATACTATACCCATGAAGCGCTGTACTACACCCATGTACACTATACTACACCCATGAAGCCCTGCACTACACCCATGAAGCACTGTATTACATCCATGTACACTGTACTACACCTGTGTACACTGTACTATACCCATGAAGTGCTGTATTACACCCATGTACACTGTACTACACCCATGAAGCACTGTACTACACCTGTATACACTGTACTATATCCACGAAGTGCTGTACTACACCCATGTACACTGTACTACACCCATGAAGCACTGTACTACACCTGTGTACACTGTACTATTCCCATGAAGTGCTGTATTACACCCATGTACCCTGTACTACACCCATGAAGCACTGTACTACACCTGTGTACACTGTACTATACCCATGAAGTGCTGTACTACACCCATGTACACTGTACTACACCCATGAAGCACTGTACTACACCTGTATACACTGTACTATATCCACGAAGTGCTGTACTACACCCATGTACACTGTACTACACCATATTCACCTGATGCAAGCCTTCTAAACCTGCAGAGATGGGGGAAGTGAGGGCACCTGAAAGGCTTGACACCCTAAGAGACAAAGGAAAAAAATCATAGTGGTTTTGGACTGAAGCCCACTAATTCCACAAAGCTTAATGACAAAAAGTTATCAAGCTTCATAAAATATCACATTTACATACTGTATTTCTCATCAGAAAGGGGGGTTACGCAGCAAAAGGGTTTGAAATGGAATGGGTTGAAACTACAGAAAGGGTTACAGTGATACAACTGTTAAAAAATGTTTATTGTTTTCAGGTATAATAACTTTTAAAGTGGTTTAGTTAACACAGTAATCCCATAGCACAAATTAGAAAAAGTATTTACTGAACTAAAACTATGTAAGGCACTGAACTAGGTGCTGTAATTCTCAGGGTTTAAGATTTATAGCCTCCACTTACTCTCTCCTTTATAAATTAGTCTAGAGTGTGATCTATCAGAAAATAAATTTCTTAAAATAATCCAAAATATTTTAATATATCATTGGTAAATTGCCTCTAAAATAATGTCATGCTTCATGTTTTGGGTTACACATTTTAAGACCTACACATAAATCACTACAAACATGAAAAAAACTGTTTTTTTGCCCCAGGTTGTCTGATTTTCTTTTGGCAAACACTTCCTTTTTTAAAGTATGACATTAATATCACAGACATGATACGTTGTCTCTGGACAATGTAACAGAGGACTCAAAAACCACATTATATTCTATTATACACTATAGTGAATTGCCTCATCTAGCATACTCATTCCAAGCTTTTAACAAAATGCAAATTCATACAAATACCCTTGAGTAAAATCTTCTGTAGTGATTGCTTCTAAGTTCCCCTTGGATGAACATTGACACTTCCTTAAACAGGACTTCTTCAAAATCAAAAAGAATGAAAGCATAAATACATGTCTAGAATTTACCTTCTGTACCAAACAGACTGACTTGCATTCTTTTATACAATAAATGTTTTAATACACTAATTAAAAAACAGAATACAAGTGCTTTTAGGATCCTAGAAGGCTAATTTTGGAACTTAGTTTTAAGAATTAGATTCTAACTGACTTGCTATCATAACAGAGATCCTGAGACCGCATAATTACTTTTTAAAATAAAGTTTTAAATAACCAATATTCATGAAAATACAACAGCTCTGTGCTTTCATCTGTTAATAAAATTACCCTAATTCCCTAAGAACATCCCTTTTGCATTAATGTAACCAAGGATTCCACTCACCAAGAAGTTCTTAGGAAAGACAAGCCAGGGTTCAACCAACAAACGTCCCTCTAAAGCCAAAGACCTTGCAGAGTAGAAGGAAAGCAAACCTGAACTCCTGATTTTAAAGAAGAGTTCTAATAAAGATTTCACTTATGCCAGCACAGGATTTTACAATTTTATTGAAATTAATCAGAAATAATTTTAAAAGCACTTACAACTTAAGTTCATTTATTTTTCTAAAACAGTAAAACATTTCTCAATTCTATTTCTGAATTGAATAAAGCACAATGTAAGTACAGTAGTCTATTTAAATGTTCTTTGTTATTTGTAGTAATTTTCCAAGTAGCTTTGTCTTTACTGTGATGTAAGTATTAAATTTCCATTTTATAGATGAAGAAATTAAGGTACAGACAGGTGAAGTGCCTTAAGGAGTCAGAATGGAGAGAGGGAACAAAGATGGGATTTAGAAACAAAAGGACTGGGGTTTAAATACAGTACAGCCACCTACTAGCTTTGAGCAAGTTCCTTCATCTGGGATTTTCATCTGTAAAATAAGGACAATACCACCTACCTCTCAGTGGTTGATGTAAGGCAGAAGCAAAGCACCTGGCAGGAAACTAGTACAGAGTCAGCCATTCAACACATACAGGCTCTCCCATCAATCCACAATCCCATTTTCTTTAGCTGGTACAATGAGTCTATAATCAATCCATAACACTGATGTGAGGAAAATGAGATGATAATACAGGCAAAGTACCTGGCAGGTGCAAGGATCAACACGTTTGTTCTCCCCCTCAATATTCCATTCCTTATTCCAGGTCCCACAGTTACCAAGTGGCTGAGCCACAGTTACATCCGCATCTTGGTTCCACTTTACAACTGCCTCCGCATGTACATTTCATTTATGGCTGCACCTTATTTAACTGGAAAAACTAATCTAACCTAACTGCTTAATTAGTTGTTATTTTAGTATGTTCCCAGTAAAATCAGATTCATTTCTCGGGTAGCTTTACTTTTCAGCAATAACCAAAAAAGGTGATTAATATTCTGACTTGGCAATATATATTTTTGATACATACTTCTACGGGCATTTCTGCAATAGTCTTAATATTTTATAAACTATTATAACCTGAAAGATAGTTTAAAAATCTCTTCTTCAGGATATTACATGCCTAAGCACCTAAATTGGAGAAGGAAATGGCAACCCACTCCAGTGTTCTTGCCTGGAGAATCCCAGGGACGGGGGAGCCTGGTTGGCTGTCGTCTGTGGGGTCACACAGAGTCGGACACGACTGAAGTGACTTAGCAGCAGTAGCAGCAAGCACCTAAATGACTCCATTCGGGGAGTTCAAAAATACTAGATAGCCTTTTCATTTTTCCTATTTTCTCCCAAATAAAATAATAAAGTAAGGTAGTAAATGTGGTAACTAAATAAATATGTGACTAAGTAAAAGAGATAAGTGAAAAATATGGACCAGATTTGCATTTATGAGGCAATGACCTTCAAAACTGGCAGGGAACTCTTAACAATGTTCTTCACAGGGAGGCAATTATACTACAACCCTTCTATGTATACTTTCGTTTCTCATGGTCCACAAATACACTGGCATATCTGAAAGAATAAAAGAACAGCCTGGTAACTGTGGCAACCTTCATTGAGAGGATATAAGGAATTTTTATTACCTTAATGATCACATCATAAATGCCAGATCAGTATAACTGCTGCAATACAAAAGGCTAGACCAACACTCCCACAGAATTTCCTACAAACTGAAATTTACCAAATGTAACTAACACTCTAAGCCAATGATACATTTCTGGTTCTGTAATACCCTATGTGGTCTCTGATCACATCAAGAAGCACTGAAATTTAGATACCTTATTTTCAAGAAAGATACGGGCCAAAACAATACCTTTTTTTTGGTACTGTAATTCCTAAATGATGTAAATATTGCTTTAATTTAATAAGTGACGCACACTGATTAAAAAAAAAAGACCCGTGCCCAGTGTTTGACAAATAAGCACATGTGTGTGCTCTCTCTCTCTCTCACACACACACACATAATAGAAATATACAAGGGGAAAAAGTTGCTAAGAAAAGCTCAATCTCTGAATGCTCAAAAAAGGTATATGCTCAAAATATTAATTTCACATAAAATATTGTCTTATCTACATTTCCTCACATGGGTAAAAACAAAAGCAATTCACAGTAGTAGCACCAAAGAATGACAATAATACATATACTTTAGAATTCCTGTGTTTTTAAATTTTCATAAAAGAAACACAATGCGTAATCATTAAAACATCTGGATAGTGAACACTTACAACAGTATGGGCATATTACACCAGGTTTAATTTTTAAGTAGCCTAATTTTTATAACATATTAAATTGTAACAATGTAAAATTAAGACCAGCAGGAAAATAAACACAACCACAGTAGCACATAGAAAGCATAAATCCAATAACTCCTGCTCAACTTAAAAAATATTTTCCTCAATAGTAATAAAAACTACCCACAAGTATAACACCAATCTGCCAACTGGGGTTTTCCACTAACTGGGAAAAATAACTAGTTGCCTTGTTGTGATAACTTAAAACCACAAGGTTAAAACTAAATGGAGAGGTGTTTTATTTGTACCTTATATCTCAGTAAAAGTTTAATAATCTGCCCCAGAAATTTTATTTCACCATATACCCCAAAATTATTTTTAAGACTCATGAAATCTAAATGTCACACTGCCCTTGATATGCTATTGTGTAAATGCTTTAAATTTTTTAAATAAATATTTTAAAAGCTCTACACAATGTATGAAAATAGTAAACATGTCAACTCAATCCATGTTTTCTCTGGTGCCCCCCACTCCCACCAAAAACAAAAAACTTGTACATGACATATGAAGATACAATGGGAACAAAAAATAGCATGTCACTCATTCAGTAAGGAGATAATACACAACATCTCTCTATCATATTCTACTACAAAAATCCTTTCACTTTATGGCTAGCATCTTTATGACTGCTTAATCTGTATTCAAGGGGCCTAAAAAAGAGATTTTGTTCTTTCCCTACCCTCATAAATCTTTGGCAGAGGTCAGCACTTATGCCCAGAGCTGGGTTTTGGAGGTGGGAGAAATAGGAAAGTGGAGAGAAGGCAGAACTGAGCACGGAGTCAGCAGACAGCAGCTGCTCTCATGTACTACCCAGCGTCTTTCTCACACACCGCTATTTTCCGCTATTGAGCATTGTCAGAAAAAAAAAAAAAAAAATTAATGAGGGTTGGAGGGAGGTGGGGAGGGAGACAAAGAGAGTAGGACCCGGGCCGACAGTTCTTGCCTGCCACATTTGAGATGAGAAGCCCTCTTGGGTTTTTGCTGCAGAGGCAAGGGATCAGGTGAGACCCTCCGGGTCCAACTCAATTTGCTTCTCCAGAAAGAGCAGTTTGGGGCAGGTGAGCACAGGACCCTCTTGACTGTGAACTACACGCCGGAGCATTGTCAGCGGTTTCTATTTCTGACTTTATAAAGGAGGAGAGAGGGCTGCGACTGCATTCCTGGGCAAGACTACTACTCCTGACGTGCCACACAGCAGGAGGTTGTAAAAATCCCTTCAAAAACACCAGGTTCCGAGGAAATGCTGTGCAGCATTACCGTATTGTTGGCGTTTTTTTCCTTTTTTTTTTTGTAAGTCACCGATTCTCGCCAATGCCATCCCTCAAATCGCTGGGACTTGTTGCTAAATCTTTACCTCGCGCCCCCCAGAACTGCCCAGCTGAATAAGATTTGGAGAGCGAAAAGCCGGGGGGAGAGCGGAGCTAAGTCTTTAAAGCCCAAGGGGCTGGGTTCCCTTCAATAGGCCACTCTGCATGGGCTACGCGTTCAATTCTACCTTCGGAGAGCTCTGACTCACAAATGCTGGGGGGGAGATTATGACATACACCATCATTCTTCCAGCCAAAGAGATAGGAGAAAAGCCGCCAGCCGTCCTTGCCCGGCCAGAGAGCCAAAGCCTGCACCGCGCCCCCCACCCCCGCCCCCCGACGGGGCGGCCGGGGAAAGAGCCTCCCGCCCTCTCCGCCCCTCTCCGGACGCCCGCGGAAGGTGCTCCTCATATCGGCAGGTTCGAGGAGCCAGGATGGGGCGCCCTCACCTCGGGAGAGCGAAGGGGACGAGCTGGCGGGTCCAGGACGCCGGGACTCGCGCCGCAGCTGCGCCGAGCTCCGGGTACCCAACCCCGGACTCGCACCGGCGGGGCCATCCGCCGCAGGCAGCGGCGGACAAAGCGCTGGGGTCCGGGGCGACCCCCGAGAGGCGGCCGCGGGTCACGCTGGCCAGACCCGGGGAACGAGGGGCCCCCGCGGGCGGGGCGGCGCGGCGCGGCACTGACCTGGATGGTGCAGGTGTACTCGCTGTCGTCCAGCAGCCGCACAGTGCAGCTGTACTCGCGCTCCAGGCTCCTGCTGCTGCCGCTCATCAACCTGCTCAGCATCTTCCCGCCCGCCCGCCTCCGGGAGAGACGCGGCGGCGCTGCGGACCCCGGACCAGGCGCCCCTCAGCCGGGCAGCTCCGCGCCGGCCCCAAGCACCTGCACCATCACCCCAGCGCGATCGCCGCCGCTGCCTCCTGCCGGCCCGGCTCCTCCTCCTTCTCCGCCACCGCCTTCCCCCAGTCCAGAGCCAGCGCCGGACTCGCTCGGCTCCGCGCCCCACTGCCCGTGTCCTGCTCGTGGGGCGGGGACTCGGCCCGAGGGAGGCCAATGGGGGTCAGCGCGGCGGAACCGAGTGGCAGACAGCACAGCCAATAGAAACAGAACACTGCGATGACAGACAGGTCAGGGAAGCAATCGCGGCAAAGCAGTCGGACCGAGCCAAGTCAGGCCCGCCCTCTGGCGTCCCAAACCAGGGGCTCCTTTTCTCTCTGCGGTTCGGATAGATACTGTTTTTCCTTCCCCCGGGCCAGGTGCGGGCAATCGGCTTGATCAATGTCAGCTGTTTGGAATATATTTGGCCTCGTCTTCAGGGCCCAAGTCGCACGCTCTGCAACGCCGCGGTTCCCGCCTCTCTGGTGCCTGAGCGCCAAGAGCTCACAGTCCCTACACCTGCAGAATGCAGGCACCTTCGGCTCTGGACCAGGCGGCTGCCCCCACCTGCGCTGCTGTACCCCACGACAGCTGGACAGTCTTCTCTGCTCCACTCCTCTTATTTTGGAAAGCATCTGTTTTACAGGGGCTTCTTAAGTAAAAGCTGCAGGGTTCGCGGAGGGGATGAAGCACCAGGGTTTAACCCCTAGAAACCCTCTACTCAAACACCGTTTGCCTCCTCCTTTTATTTTCACAAGACAAAAGGATGAGGCTGAGACGTGGTCCTTCAGCCGATGTAATGCAGAGGAAACGATGGATCCTTTATCTGCACCTTTAGAACTAGAATTATCATGCCTTCGTACTTCCTCAACAAAACGGCAGAGTGTGTAAGGAGGTACACATCACAAAGGAAAAAAATTGTCTCCTGCCTTCTCTGATTTCATATCTAAAGACTTCATGTTCTTTACAAAAATTTCACTGAGACAGTATTCTCCCAAAAGATTTTGGGAGGAAATGTTACAAAAGGGTCAAATCAACAAAGAACATTAATAAACATATTAATTGAAAAATAATGAATTACAATAATTTCAACTGAACTGAACCTGTTATTTTTAATTATGCTATTGTTTGTAGGTATAGCATAACAATAATAAGACCCTACATTAACCAAGAAAAATGTTCAACCATTAAAGTATGCTTCTTCTCTAGTGTCTTTGGACTCCAGGATTTATTCCACACCGCCCCCCCCCGCCCATTTTTTTGCATGTGACTGACCCTGTCCTCCTTTGTATCTTGAATTGCTCTCCTCATTAGTAGCATTCTTCATAATGGCATTCAGGTGCTGTAAGAGGAGGTTCTTAGTGCAATTCTGGAAGCATTAGTTTAGAAATTAGAACCAGCAAGCCAAGTAGTCTATCCATAAAACCAAGGGTGAACTCTTCTATTTTGTAACTCCAGCAGATAGCCTAGTGCCTGCAGCATAATATTAATACTCAATAAATGTTTTTTAAATGAAGTAAATGGAATTGATATCTAAACTGAGAGAAGAAACAGAGAATTTCAGAAAGGTCTTAGAGACAAATGCAATTGTTAATGCATCAAAGTGATATTCTATAGAGTTCAACTTTGTTGTGTAGTTGGGAGAAGATGATGAATGGCTTCAGACGGGCAAACTTTTATTGAAGGGAAAATTTCTATTTCATGTGAAATCTACACAAGCAAGAAAAAATGTCCAAAAAGCTAGAGGAAGACCAGTAGTGTGATGATAGGAAAGCATCTTTAACAGGTTATGCAAATAAGCAGCTGTTAGAATAAAAAGACAAAGCACCATGAATCCAGAAAAGCTCTACAGAGCTAAATGCAGTCTTTTTTCAAAGTATGACCATAAATATAATCGACAGGGATGAGACTGTGGCTGCTATACCAGCGCATTAAGTAACATTCCTGCCTGGCCTAAGAAAATCATGTCAGCTCACCTCATTGAAAGACCAGTCAGATACTCATCATGCTTATGCATAATATCCAGAAAGAACTTAAAACCCTTCCTTACTCTCTGATACAGAACATTTTGTGAAGAAAACAGAGGATGGAAAAATAACGGAAGAAAAGTGAGAGTCCATCAGTTCGTTTCTGGTTTCTCCTATGCCTCTACTAAAAGGCTCAAGAACCAAAGCCTACGAGGAACAAAAAAAGAAAGGGCTCATGTAAAGTCAAATGGAGGAATACTTTATTTACCTTTGTATTTCTCAAGCCTATTGAGCAGGATACCCAAAATGGAAAGGGTTTGCTCAATAAAAGGCCTTGTATGCCCTTGAGAATCAGAGTATCATAGTGTTCATGAATTTTTGACTATAAAGGAAGTCATATTTAAAATAAAATTCCCCTCAAAAATATCCCCAGCTACAATAGCTCTGAGTTCCCACCTTTCAAATTACCAGGATGTCAGCCCACCCCCTTTGGAGTTTCCCTCCCTTCTCTACTACAGAGGAGTCCGTAGGAGAGGTGCTGTCACCCACATATTCCTGAAATAACTGAACTATTCTTGCCTCTGCTTCAGATGTCCCACACCCTGACGTTCTGGGACACTGAGCTCTCTCCAGCCAATGCCATCTTCAGCATTGCCTTGGGATTTGGCAGGAAGGGGCACTGCCCTCTCTTCACCAGGACATCACGAACACGGGTATGACATGGCTGCTCTCAGAGCCCTGTGGACTAGATCAGTCCTGCCTTGCTGTTGAGTTTCCAGCCTGGGTCCATATGTCTGGGTCCATGAAGCTCCCCTCTCAATCAAGAGTTCCCCTAGCCATGTCTGAAGCATCTGGGCCCAACCTCTGTAGAGCTCAGAGAAGAAAACAACCCTCTTCCCCAGTTTAAGGTCCACTTTCAAAGGCCCATTTTCTGTCCCAGGTGTAGTGTCTCCCTTGGATGACAGACCATGGGAATATCTGCTCTTTCAAAGGAAACCCCATCCTCCAGCCCCAGGACTGTGATCTTGACCTCTGACCCAACTGGGCTATCACCTTAGAACACAACAGTCCAACAACAAAGCATTTCTCACAGATTGACTTAGTCTTTGTAGGTAGAGTCTCACCAAAGCCAGTTTGGTACCATACATAATTGTTTCTCCAGGAAGCTGTAGGGATCATGCCTGTCTTTGCTTTAATGTATCCTTTAGACCTCAGCTTCTGTTCTCCTAGATCGTGGGCTCAAGCAAGGCTATCCATATCTCTATAGAGGCAGCAATATATTGACACATGAGTGAGAGAGTTAAAGTCGCTCAGTCTTGTCCATCCCTTTACAACCCAATGGACTATACAGTCCATGGAATTCTCCAGGCCAGAATACTGGAGTGGGTAGCCTTTCCCTTCTCCAGGGGATCTTCCCAACCCAGGGGTCTAACCCAGGTCTCCCGCATTGCAGGCGGATTCTTTATCAGCTGAGCCACAAGGGAAGCCCAGGAATACTGGAGTGGGTAGCCTATCCCTTCTCCAGGGGATCTTCCTGACCCAGGAATTGAACCGGGGTCTTCTGCATTGCAGACAGATTCTTTACCAACTGAGCTATCAGGGAAACCCATATTGACACATATATGGTCTAAATCAACAGAGGGAAGAAACAGTTCTGTTCTTGTCTGCATCGGTGTCTGGGGAAGCAGGCTCCTTCTCCACACCCAAAGATTTGCATACCCAAATGGAGCACTGCTTTTCAGTGTAAAGCATCTAAAATCAGGGTAATGGTTACTTTATAGTTTTCCAAGAGTAATACATGTATACTTGCTTTAATTTGAGGAGCTAAACAACTCACAGAGTTTTCCCAGAGCAGTCTACCTCTAAAGACTTCTCTTTTATCAGGACAGAAAACCACAGCTAAGAGACAGCTTTTCTACCTTCTACCAACCCTTAGGATTTTCAGTTTAGCCCTCATTACTTAAAATAATTATTTTTACATGGAAATGTAAGAAATGCATGTACTTTTAAAATTCCAAGCTACAGACATCCATCGAACATTTACTATGTGTCAGGTACATTCTCTGTGACAGCTTTCTAGAATACATAAGGCACAGCCCAAAGAATATGGGGAAAGGAAATGTACAAACCAAGAAGATCACAAACGAGGAGACAGTGTTTGATATATGCACAATTAACTGTAACACAATAAATGGAGGGGCTTCCCTGGTGGCTCAATGGTAAAATATCCGCCTGCCGATGCAGGAGATGCAGGTTTGATCCCTGGGTTGGGAAGATCCCCTGGAGAAGGAAATGGCAACCCACTCCAGTATTCTTGCCTGGGAAATCCCACGGACAGAGGAGCCTGGAGGGCTACAGTCCATGGGGTTGCGAATAGTCAGACATGACTGAGTGACTAAACAATACAATAAACGGAGCATGAGCAAAGTACTACAGAAGAATGACATGGACGTCCTTGGTGGTTCAGTGGTTAAGAATCTACTCTCTAATGCAGAGGACTCAGGTTCAATCTCCTGTCCAGGAACTAAAATGCCATGTGCCATGGGGAAACTTACCCCTTCAGGGCAGCTGCTGAGCCCTCCCTTTCTAAAGCCCATGCTCTGCAACTAGAGAATGCCCGAGCACCACAATGAAGACCCAGCACAGTCAAAATTTTAACAATATAATAGAAAGAAGAACCGGAAACAGTACAGTTATTTAAGCATGGGAGACAGCAAAGCCTAACAGAGAAAGTAATGGAGTCGGGTTCTAAGGAAAGGAGTAATATCATGATGGTTCCTGAGAGCAAGAAAAGAGAGGGATATGGGATGAAAAGTGACATTTTAAGCAGAGGAAACAACATGAGCAAAGATATAGGAGCACAAATGTGTATCAGTCAGTCAGTCAGTCCAGTCGCTCAGCCCTGTCCGACTCTTTGCGACCCCATGAACCACAGCACACCAGGCCTCCCTGTCCATCACCAACTCCCGGAGTCCACCCAAACCCATGTCCACTGAGTCGGTGATGCCATCCAGCCATCTCATCCTCGTATATAGCATGTTCCAAAACTTGCAAGTCCTCCTGAATGGACAACATGTGAGGTGCATTGGCTGGAAAGAGGTGGACTGAGGCCAGATCACATAGGACCTTCAGTGCTATGTACAAGAATTTGGATTCTGTTTTATAGATAATAGGGAAGCATGGGAGGTTTTAAAGCAGAGAAGTGACAGGATCAGAGCTGAGTTTGGAAATGATCATTCTGAAAGCTGTATGAATGATTAAATTAGAGTGAGCAGAGATTATTTACTGGGGAAAAATACATTCTGAAAACAATAGAATATCTTTAATGAGGTATCAGGAACATTTATAATAGGTCTCTCAGATGTGGGTGACAGGCTTTATCGTATTCTCCAATTATGGTTCATTTTCCTTATATTTTCAGCCAGCCATTGTTCTAGCAACAAAATGTATATGAAACAAAGCAAATTAATTCATTTATTCAAAGAAATTCACTGATGATCTACTATATGCAAGTTTCTATGCCAGGTGCTGAGAGAATTCAAAGATGAATAAAACATATTCCCAATCTTCAAGAATTTACAGTCCCATGAAGTCTGCAAAATTGCCTCAACAACATTTATTAAGTATTCAGTTTATGTAGATTAATATTCAATGCATATTGGTTTAAAAAAGGGTATAAAAGGGAACAGCAGCAAAGATATGAAAAATAGCCCAAAAATATGGGCAAAGAAAATACATAAACAAAAACAAAATCAGAACAGCCCGTATTTCTTGATTAATAGTGTCAACTGCCTACTTGCTCGGCAAAATGAGGTAATTAACATTATTATACTTCCTCCCACCCTCTGTTCTTCAACTCCCAATTTTTGTGGTTTATATCATTTCTATTTTGTCGGGGTTTATAACATTTACAGCTTTTGGCAACCATGTTTAGTTGTTTAGTCTCACTTCTGTATTCAAATGGATTCAGTGCTTACCACCAATCCTTTTATTCTAGTATCATCATTCCTGGGTTTTTTATTTTTCATTCACATCCAAAATGGGTGGGGTTTCTTTGCTAGTTTTTTCAAGAATGGTTAATGGCCACATTCCCTGAGTTCTTTTTTGTCTGCCTGTTGCCTTGAGCAAATACTTGAACAGAAATACTACTTGTGGCTCACACTTACTTCACGTTCCTTCTCTCAGAATTTTGTAGCCATGACTCTTGTGTCTTTTTTTTTCCTGACATTTGCTCTGAAGAAGTCTGAGTTGAGTCAAAATTTTTCTATTATAGGTGATTTTCTTTTCTTCCAAGATTCCTGAAGGCTATATACAGTTAACCCTGAAGTTCAAGAACTCAATGAGAATATGATGTATCTCTATGTTAATTGTTGGAGAAGGCAATGGCACCCCACTCCAGAACTCTTCCCTGGAAAATCCCATGGACGGAGGAGCCTGGTGGGCTGCAGTGCATGGGGTCGCACAGAGTCAGACTCAACTGAGCTACTTCACTTTCACTTTTCACTTTCATGCATTGGAGAAGGAAATGGCAACCCACTCCAGTGTTCTTGCCTGGAGAATCCCAGGGACGGGGGATCCTGGTGGGCTGCCATCTATGGGGTCACACAGAGTTGGACACGACTGAAGCAACTTAGCAGCAGCAGCCCTGTTAATTGTTCTAAATCAATTTTCCCTCGTGTAGATGGTGGAGGGTTTGATATAATACCTCTTATTATTTTGAATTTGTTGAGTTCTCTTCCTCCAAGACACCAATTAGCCCTGTATTGGATTATATTTGACTATATCTTTCATTTCTTTCAAATTCTTAAATCTCTATGCCTTTTCACTCTATTCACTGTGATTGCCCCACATCTAGTCTTATTAGTTCTGCTCTCTTGTGAGATTTAGTAAAATGGTCAGTCTCAGCCCAATATAACCAAGCAGGGGTGTATTATACTCTTGTGTATTTTGTATCAGTTCTTCTGCTCAACTTGGTTACCTGGGAATTAGAAAGCTTTAGAGGCCTTTATAATCTCTGCTGAGGTACCATGGTGGTTTATACAGACTTCCATTCTAAAACAATTTTCTTGTATACCCCCATTTCTTCACTCATCCCCTTCTCTACACCCTCAGAATTCTTCATAAATTAGTGAAGGCATGAGAGAGAACCTCAGAATGTTGTCAAATCCCCTACCCTCAGGGGGAGGGATAAATTGGGAGATTGTGATTGACACATACACAATACTATATATAAAAAATAGATAACTGATAAGGACCTACTCTATAGCACAGGGAGCTGTATTCAGTACTCTGTAATGACCTATATGGGAAGAGAATCTAAAAACAGTGGATACATATATATATATACACACACACACAGAGGAAGAGATGGTTGAATGGCATCACTGACTCAATGGACAGGAGTCTGAGCAAACTCTGGGAGATAGTAAAAGACAAGGAAGCTTAGAGTGCTGCAATCCACAGGGTTGCAAAGAGATGGAGAGGACTTAGCGATTGAACAATGACAACACACACACACGTATATCTGACTCACGTTGCTATACAGCAAAAACTAACACAACATTGTAATCAACTATACTCCAATAAAAAATTTCAAAAAACCCACAATTTTTTCCTCTTGTTCTTCTCCTGAGGAATAGGGACAGAGCGAGAAGCCACAGCTGACTGCACCAGAATACTCTGTTTCTCTTATCAGTAATTTATAACATTTGTTTCATTTATGAGCAAGTTTTCATTCTTTACCTCGTTTTCAGTTCGGTTCAGTTCAGTCGCTCAGTCGTGTCCGATTCTTTGTGACCCCATGAATCACAACACGCCAGGCCTCCCTGTCCATCACCAACTCCCAGAGTTCACTCAAACTCATGTCCATCAAGTCGGTGATGCCATCCATCCATCCATCTCATTTTCTCGTCCCCGTCTCCTCCCGCCCCCAGTCCCTCCCAGCATCAGAGTCTTCTCCAGTGAGTCAACTCGTTGCATGAGGTGGCCAAAGTATTGGAGTTTCAGCTGCTGGTGAATTTGGGGCTTTGTAAATGCATTTGGTTGCTGTTAATTATGTTGACGGAAAGAAAAATCTGTGACCCTGCCCAATTCTTCTATCCTTACTCAGAAATTTGTCATCTAAGCTCAACTAGTTTTGGAGTAGATATTAATCAAAGATGTTTTCATTAAGAGGTTCAAACAGAAGAGAAAGGAAGAATAAACATTCCACAGTGCACATGCTAATTATTCAGTAAATGTCTGCGGAATTAATTTAAAAGTTTCCCTGAACATAGTTCGGTTAATTAAAACTGCAAATCATTATTATATCTTATCATTTCAATTTTTCCATTATAGTAATAAGGGAGCACTCCCTATATGCCAGAAGCTCTGCTGAGTACTTTACATATATTATCTAATTGAATCCTCAAAACACCGTCTTGAGGTTGTGCTATTGATATCATCCCCATTTTATAAATGATGAATTTTCATTGTAGTGAGACTAAACAATTTGTCAAAAGAATACAGCTATCAAGAGGCAAAACCTGGACTCATACCCACGTCTCTGGTGCCAAAGATCGTGCTTTTAACAACGACATTATACAGTCTTCATTTTTAGGAATTTAGTGGAAAGAGCATTGAACTTGGAGTCAAATGACCAGAATGAATACAAGCCCTAGATCCAGCATTATTGCTGTGTAATCCTGATAAGTCATTTGAATTCTGTTTCTCCTTTAATTAAAAAAAAAATGGGGATAAAAAGCGTCTTCCCTGGTTGTTCGCAGAATCATAAGACTTTTGTTAAAAATAGTATGTTGAGCACGTGCATTTACCTCTATTTCCCTGTTCCAAATTTATTAAAACAATAATAAGGGATTTTTTAAAAGTGTAAACCTACAAGACCAATGTGAAATGAGGGGAGCCACAGAAATACCATTCTGAGAACCAGAAAGCATAGGGGTGAGTTAATAATTGAGCAGACCCAAGAAAGTTGAATCAAAATCTAGCAAAGGAGAAGGTTGAGAAGCAATCTGATTTGCCTGTAAAACTCACAAAATATTTAGAAACAGGTGCTTTAGGAAGTGGAGACAAAACTGAAAACAGGAAGATTGTTTGAAAGTCCATTTCAGAAACTATTCTCTACCCTACTCTGTGCAGCCAAGAGACTTCCTTTCTCCACTTTCTAGAAAATAATTTTCTGAAAAGGGCAAATAGCATTTCTGAACTAGGGGTGAAATCACCAGAAATTTAAGGCGTTTAAGTAATTACTCTAACATAAACTATAGGAGCCAAAACAAAAAGGGGACAGGCAACTTAAAGGATGAAAAGACTAAGCAGGAAAAAGGAAATATTCAAAAAGCAAATTATTAGTAAATATCCTAATAGAGGGGCTTCCCAGATAGCTAAGTGGTCAAGAATCTGCCAGCAGTGTAGGAACCGCAGGAGACGCGGGTTTGATCCCTGTTTTGGGAAGATCCCCTGGAGGAATACTCCAGTATTCTTGCCTGGAGAATCCCCATGGACAGAGAATCTGGAGGGCTACAGTCCATGGGGTCGCAGAGTCGGACATGACTGAAGCGACTGAGCATGAGCACAAGTATCCTAATAGAGATAGGAGAAGGCGTAGCATTTTTAAATAAGTATCAAATGCCACTTAGAAATAAAACACATTCAGATAATTAAAAAGAGCCTTTCTAAGTATAAAATAAGATAGGAGACATGAAAATAGATGTGAAGAGACATAGGGGTAAAATGGTGGAGGGCAGGAAATTATCAAAGGTATCAGTTAACTTCAGTCACTCAGTCACGTCCAACTCCTTGCGACCCCATGAACCGCAGCACGCCAGGCCTCCCTGTCCATCACCAACTCCTGGAGTTCACCCAAACCCATGTCCATTGAGTCGGTGATGCCATCCAACCATCTCATCCCCTGTATTCCCCTTCTTCTCCTGCCTTCACTCTTTCCAAAAATCAGGGTCTTTTCAAAAGAGTCAGCTCTTCACATGAGGTGGCCAAAGTATTGGAGTTTCAGCATCAGTCCTTTCAATGAATATTCAGGACTGATTTCCTTTAGGATTGACTGGTTGGATCTCCTTGCAGTTCAAGGGACTCTCAAGAGTCTTCTCCAACTCTCAAAAGCATCAATTCTTTAGCACTCAGCTTTCTTTATAGTCCAACTCTCACATCCATACATGACCACTGGAAAAACCATAGCCTTGACTAGATGGACCTTTGTTGGCAAAGTAATGTCTCTGCTTTATAATATGCTGTCTATGTTGGTCATAACCTTCCTTCCAAGGAGTAAGTGTCTTTTAATTTCATGGCTGCAATCACCATCTGCAGTGATTTTGGAGCACAGAAAAATAAAGTCAGCCACTGTTTCCACTGTTTCCCCATTTATTTTCCATGAAGTGATGGGACCGGATGCCATGATCTTATGTTGAGCTTTAAGCCAACTTTTTCACTCTCCTCTTTCACTTTCAGCAAGAGGTTCTTTAGTTCTTCTTCACTTTCTGCCATAAGGGTGGTGTCATCTGCATATCTGAGGTTATTGATATTTTTCCCGGCAATCTTGATTCCGGCTTGTGCTTCCTTCAGCCCAGCATTCCTCATGATGTACTCTGCTGCTGCTGCTGCTGCTGCTAAGTCACTTCAGTCGTGTCCGACTCTGTGTGACCCCATAGACGGAAGCCCACCAGGCTCCGCCGTCCCTGGGATTCTCCAGGCAAGAACACTGGAGTGGGTTGCCATTTCCTTCTCCAATGTGTGAAAGTGAAAAGTGAAAGTGAAGTCATTCAGTCGTGTCTGACCCTTAGCGACCCCACGGACTGCAGCCTACCAGGCTGCTCCATCCATGGGATTGTCTAGGCAAGAGTACTGGAGTGGCTTGCCATTGCCTTCTCCGGATGTACTCTGCATATAAGTTAAATAAGCAGGGTGACAATATACAGCCTTGATGTACTCCTTTTCCTATTTGGAACCAGTCTGTTGTTCCATGTCCAGTTCTAACTGTTGCTTCCTGACCTGCACACAGGTTTCTCAAGAGACAGGTCAGGTGGTCTGGTATTCCCATCTCTTTCAGAATTTTCCACAGTTTATAGTGATACACACAGTCAAAGGCTTTGGCATAGTCAATGAAGCAGAAATAGATGTCTTTCTAGAACTCTCTTGCTTTTTCCATGATCCAGAGGATGTTGGCAATCTGATCTTTGGTTCCTCTGCCTTTTCTAAAACCAGCTTGAACATCTGGAAGTTCACGGTTCACGTATTGCTGAAGCTTGGCTTGGAGAATTTTGAGCATTATTTTACTAGCACGTGAGATGAGTGCAATTGTGTGGTAGTTTGAGCATTCTTTGGCATTGCCTTTCTTTGGCATTGGAATGAAAAGTGATCTTTTCCAGTCCTGTGGCCACTGCTGAATTTTCCAAATTTGCTGGCATATTGAGTGCAGCACTTTCACAGCATCATCTTTCAGGATTTGAAATAGCTCAACTGGAAATCCATCACCTCCACTAGCTTTGTTCGTAGTAATGCTTCCTAAGGCCCATTTGACTTCACATTCCAGAATATCTGGCTCTAGTGAGTGATCACACCATCATGATTATCTGGGTCATGAAGATCTTTTTTGTACAGTTCTTCTGTGTATTCTTGCCACCTCTTCTTAATATCTTCTGCTTCTGTTAAGTCCCTACCATTTCTGTCCTTTATTGAGCCCATCTTTGCATAAAATGTTCCCTTGGTATCTTTAATTTTCTTGAAGAGGTCTCTAGTCTTTCCCATTCTATTGTTTTCCTCTATTTCTTTGCACTGATTGCTGAGGAAGGCTTTCTTATCTCTCCTCTCTATTCAGAACTCTGCATTCAGATGCTTATATCTTTCCTTTTCTCCTTTCTTTTTCGCTTCCCTTCTTTTCACATATATACATATCAAAGGTATAATTCAAGGAAATTTTCTAAACTGAAGGACATAAATTTCCAAATTTAGAGGGTGTTTCAAATATCCAGCACAATGGATGGAAACAAATCCACACTGACACACCACTGTGAAATTTCAGATCAGTGGGAACAAAAACAAACTTCCAGAAGGGAAAAAGGTTATAAACAAGCATTAGGTTTACAGTGGACTTCTAAACAGCAACACTGGAATCAAGAAAACAGCAAAGCAATACCCATAAATTCTGAGGAAACAAAAACCATTTCAATCTAAAATTCTATATCTAAATTAGCAGTTAACTGGGTAAAAGGGATATTTTAGACATAGAGAATCTCAACAAATTTAGCTCTTATGCACCCTTCTTCAGAAAGCTTTTGGAGGATGGCTATCCAAAAATGTGGGAGCAAGTGAAGGAGGAACACATAGTAGATTGTGTTATGTGTTCAGAATATCCCCTGCCCTTCTCTGTCAGAATTACAATTTTATTATATTTCCCTGCCCACTGACATCAAACTTGGCTATTTCTTTGCTTCAAACAATTAAATGCAAACAGAAATTATGGATATCTTTGCTCTTTTCTTTCCCAAAAGGTGGGTGTGGGCCGGATCAGGACTGCTCCTGGATCCTGGAAAGAAGCTAACATGGAGCAAAGCTGCTGGAGCCAACCTACAGAGGATGTCTAATGAAAGTGAGAAAAAAAGACCTTTTTTATTGTTAGCCCCTGAAATGTTGGAATCATCATTGGAAAAAAAGAAGATAAAAGAAAGGAAAAACATCAAAAGCTAAGACATGTAGGATTCTGGAAATGAGATCTGACACAAGAAAGAGACATGTAAACTCTCAGAATAATGGGGAAGTTTGATCCCAGAATGACAGCTGTGAAGCAAGTCTAGAGAAGCATCAAAGTCAAAATGGTGAAAACCAGAAGGCTCTCACGTGTTTCAAAGAAGGTGAAATTGATAGACTACTTAATGTGTCCAACTACATTGAAAAGAAATACACATTCAGGGGAGAAATTGGCTATGAGCTAGTGATAACTGAAATGAAGTGAAAAGTAAAAGCAAAGTGTGTGTTTATAACTCTGTGTTGGTGCTCAGTTGCTTCAGTTGTGTCTGACTCTTTGACCCTATGGACTGCAGCCCACCAGACTCCTCTGTCCATGGGATTCTCCAGGCAAGAATACTGGAGTGGGCTTCCATGTCTTCCTCCAGGGGATCTTCCTGAACCAGCGATTGAACCCTTGTCTCCTGCTTTGCAGGTGGATTCTTTACCACTGAGCCACCAGAGATGCCCCATCTATAACTCCATGAAAAACAAAAAGGAAAGGTAATCATAGTATGTAGGCATTTACATAGTCATAATAATGTACGTATTGATTTGACTTAACCAACGAAATGACATAACTGTATTGGAAGAGTGGATAGAAAAGTGTGTAAGTGTGCAATTGGAGTAGGCTGGGGTTGAGGTAGTTGAAAGTAGCAATATAAGCATATTATTTAGAAATGCTGAAACAAATACCAAAAGAAACAGCTGAAGTAGCTGACAGTTACTGGCTCTCGGGGAGGGGGCCAAGAAAGTCAGGGCCTAGGGAATTGCTGTTTTCTTTAATAGACCTTGTAGAACTTTTTTTACTTCAGAACATTGCCGCACAGGGGCATCTTGAGGCTTGAGAATCCAAAAGATACAAGAAGAAAATTAATGTAATAAACCAATGTGGTACACATTTATACACACACACACACACACACACAAGAGGAAGAAGGTAGGAAGGGAGGGAAGGAGGAAAAGGGAGGATGAAAACATTTGTAAACTATAAAGCACTGGGGAAATTGGGTCATTTGTAGAGACATGATAGGCCTAGAGACTGTCATACAAAGTGAAGGAAGTCAGAAAAACAGATATCATATATTAATGAGTACATGTGGAATCTGAAAAAAATTGTTATAGATGTTCTTGTTTACAAAGCAGAGATAGAGACACGGACACAGAGAACAAATGTATGGATACCAAGGGGGAAAGCAGGGATGGGATGAATTGGGAGATTGGGATCGACATACTTACGCTATTGATACTGTGTACAAAATAGATAACTAGTGAGAACCGTGTAGCACGGGGCACTCTACTCAATGCTCTGTGGTGACCTAGGTGGGAAGGAAATCCAAAAAAAGAGGGCAGATATGAATACGCGTAGCTGATTCACTTTGCTGCACAGCAGCAGCTAACACAAAGCTGTAAAGCAACTCTACTCCAATAAAATTTCTTCTGAAACTATAAAGTACTGGGAACATTGACAGTGATTGGAATCAAGTTAGAAGTCTGAGTAGCGTGGAAGCAGGGAAGGGTAATGGCAGGAGCATACTCTCTAGTTTCAGACAGCCCGTGGTTCAGATTCTAGCTCTGCTTCACTACCTCAGTGACCATGAGACTACTGCTCAACCTCGTTTTTTTTCACCTGTAAAACAAGGCTAATAGACCTTCTCCTAGAGTTGCTGTGAGAATGAAATGAAAAAAATACTGGGAAACTTTTCGCTAACATTAATCTTTGGTTCCCTCATCTTCCCTATGGATTAATAGACATTAAATGGATGACTAAAGGACAATCAGTAGGAGGGGACATTTGAAGCAAAACTCTGAGGTGATATGCAAACTGGAGAACCAACCTCAGAATAATTAAAAACAGTGTATTGTGGTCGCTTCAGCAGCAGTAATTGTTATGCCAGCTGCCTTAGAGCTACAGCTGTTTCTTTCCTCTCCCTTTCCCTTTCCTTTCCCTCCTTCATTTCTAACCACTGTCATCACCATTATCTTGTCATGCACACTGAACACCTCGTTCATTCAGCAAATGTTAATTGACTACCGAGTACACTCCTTAGAGTCTCTTATTTCCAAAGGCTCAGTTTATCTGCCTACATAATTTAGACAACAGATTACAATTGTAGGTATGAAAAGGAATTCTTTTCTGCAACAAGAAATAGTTATGATCAATGATAGTTCGGGAGGCTCATTAACTCAAGATCAACCACAACGATATTTGAGCAGTAGCCACCTCTCACAGTTGAAGAAGTGGGCAACAGAGGATGAGACGGTTGGATAGCATCACCGACTCAATGGACTTGAGTTTGCACAAACTCTGGGAGGTCGTGAAGGACAGAAGCTTGGTGTGCTGCAGTCCATAGGGTCACAAAGAGTTGGACATGACTGAGTGACTGAGCAACAACATCTCTCATAGATCAGTTTCCTTTGCGACTAGTGCAATTCTGATTCCAAAAGTCACTGTGCTTCCCTAATCTTGGTAATCAAAAAATACGAATTTTCAAAGTAGATTTTTATGTCGTGCTAAATAAGCCTAGTTCTTCCTTGCATGTTAGGAAGCAGTTTTTTCCTGGACATAAGAGAAAGGGAGAGAGAGAAGGAAGCTTTCAATCTCTCAGAGTTTACTGCCTGGAGAAATCTAATAATCCTGTAGGAACATAGTTCTTTTTATTTTTCTCTCATACCTATCAGACATATTGCCCAGACTGATGTAAGGTATTCTTAAAGATCACCTTTCCTTCACTGAGAAAATGTCCAGAAGGTCAATGGTGCTTTCTGTTCAACAGAGTTTAGAAGATGAAAGAAACTACTTAAAGGACTACCTCACTCCTTCATAAACATCCTGGTATTCTTTTCTTCTCCCCTTTCCAGTTGGACATGAAGGTTCTACACAAACCACCTCTAGGGCCATCCTAACCAATCTTTACCCCAACATCCAGTGTAATTTGCCATTGCTGCTGTGATTCCAGTAACACGCTCCAATTCTGACACAGATTACCCGGATTACCTGAGCACATTTTAGGTAAGCTCTCTAACCAAATTATTTCTCCTTGTCATCAACTGCTTCCCTAGGACACCCTCACTTCCCTACTTCCGTGTCCGTCCAGTGTGTATCAGTGAGGCAAGGATTTCCTCCCACAACCTGCAGCTGGGTCCACCTTGGACTATCTTGATCCAGTGTACCTTGTCCACTGACTGTTAACCAGAACATGCTGGCCCTGTCTCAAGATAAGATAGTCATTCAGGCAACCTACTGGGAAGAATGTGTTTCTCATAAGGAAGTAAGGAGCCTGCTCTTTGAGATCAGGCAGCATATACATGCATGACTCTATACCCCTCCTTACCCATACTGGTCTGCCTGTAAAAAGGCAGTCATATGTTTATTTCCATACTTTGAATCACTAACTGGGTTTGACAGGATATTGCACTAATTGGAATAATTAGTTCCACTGGCTGAAATTTTAGGAAAATAATAAGATTTTGCATTTTGGGGTATAACAATGACTAATGATACTGTATGTATGTATGTATACTGTATGTATGCATACTGTATGTATGTATGTACTGTATGTATGTATGTATGTATGCTGTGTGTGTTCCTCACGCGGTCATGTCCGACTCTTTGCGACCCCATGGACGGTAACAGCCCACCAGGCTCCTCTGTCCATGGAATTTTCCAGGCGAGAATACTGGAGTGGGTAGCCTATCCCTTCTCCAGGGGATCTTCCCAACCCAGGAATCAAACCCGGGTTTCCTGCATTGTAGGCAGATTCTTTACTGTCTGAGCCACCAGGTGAGCTAGGCACCACATTAAGTGCTATAAACTAACTAATTTAATCCTCACAACTAGCCACTGAAGTCGGCACTGTTTTATCCCTACTTCACAAATGAGAAGATTAAAGCACAGAGAGGTCAAGTAGCTTACAAGGTCACACAGCGAGTGGAACTGGGTGTTAAACCAAGCAATCCTCAAGGTCCACCAAGCTATACCGCCCCTAGGAAACTAAGACAGAGATCTTTAGATCTTCCTTCAAAATGGTCTTTGTAATCCTTAAAATAAAGTCCAAAATGATTTCTCTCAGTGAATCAAGCAACTCCTAGTGCATCTGACTTCATCTTTACAATACATTTGCTAATGTAAACAGGAAAGCAGCCAACTATTACTAAAGTGTGTATTGTATTTATTAACAATACTATAAAATTCTGATGAAAACCCCTATTGTAATTCAGACTTGTGGGGTTTTTTGTTGGCTTTCAGAAACTGGTCCAGCTGTTTCTCCAGCTGCCTGGTAATTCGACAGGAACAAAATCAGTGAATCTGTTCAAATTCTAAATTTTGAAAAGGACAATGCATTTCCTTTTGTCTTCGTAAGACACCTACATTTAAATTACAATGCAAAAGCAACCAGACACTGTGTGAACACATTTGCATAATTGGTGTCAGGGGCCTAAAGCAGAAGCAAAAGGGGGCCAGAAATTAATGGAACTGATAGAGCTGATTATTCTATCCACCTTAGCATCTTTTCAAACCCTTTATAATGGAGACATTAAATTGCTATGCAAATCTCCTTTAAATCTAGCTATATTATTAAGGACTTAATTAGGTTAAAGAAGGAAAAATGCAACCATATGGTTTCGCATGTTTGGAGTTTTGCCTTTTTGTTTCGAACATGTATGGTAAAACATGTGCCCATTGCTGCGAAGATTTCATGCCATTCAGCATGTCTTTCTGACCCATTAGCTCACAAAGCCCACCGCATCTGTTCCACTGAACAGCCAGTTCATTGACCAGAAGGCTAATGTGGATAATTTAAAGCAAAATTTTAAGAAGCTGAACGTCTGCAGGAATTGTGGCCTATGTCCATCACAGATTTTAGCTGTTCGTTGTGGAGAACACGCGTAATCAGGGATAATTGCTTGGAAGGAACAGAGACCCACTGAAATTAGCTCAAGCACAAGGGGTAATAATTAAAAGGATACAGGAGTACCTTGTAGAACCAAAGATGGTGGGACAACTAGGTCTTGACATGGAACTTCAGATGTCAAGGGACTTGACATGGAACTTGAAAGTCATGGACTAAAAATAGTCTTTTCATCTCTTCTAAGCTCAGTAGTATCTTTTTTTTCTCTTGAAGATTGGCTTTCTCTGCTGCAGTCCCTTGGTAGAAAACAGCAGTTTAGCCCCAGCTCTTTGTCACTTACTAGCTCCACTGCCCAAGATAAACTAGATAGAGATAATATCTCAATTCCAAATATCCAGGAAAGGGAATATAATTAGCCCAACCTCACTCAGGACAAGATTCTACTTTTCGCCCAATGAGCTATGGTTTTGGGAGCAGCATCATATGACACTCAGCTGCTCTCCTCCCTTTAGTGAGTGGGGCCCATAGGCATTTTGAAAAGGATTCATTATAAAATAATGTTGCCCTTCTTGTGGAATTAGATGAATCATCTAATTCATGAGTTAGCATTTAAACTTTCTTAGATTCACGTTTTATCCCTCTCTGAATCTATATACCCTTGTCTCTATAGATAACCTTAAACACTTGATTTTCTCATTTCTGCGTGTGCCTAAACCATCAGCAAGTGTTGACAAGCTAGTTGTGAGCATTTATCAACTTGTACAACTGATGCTGACTCTCTCCTTCTCATGAAGAATTTCCTAGAAATTTTGCTTTCCAGCTTCAAGAAATTTCACAAGTAATGCCTGCAAATATCTCCACCCTTGCCCTTAAACTAAGTGCTCTGTGGCCAAAAATAACAATCTACACCTTTTAGTCAGAACCTCCAAAAAAGTGAGACCAGTGTAAGTGCCATCTCTTGTGAAGATATATAAAAGCAAAATATAAAGTAATATCCTTTTAAATCAACACATTATAATTTTGATTTCCTGGCTAGAAATGGAGTCACTTCATTAAAATACAGACATATCACTGTCAATTCCAAGTGACATTTCAGGAAAGAATAAGTGATGGTACATCTAATGACTGAATTCTGCCATGATAATCCTTTGCCACTGTCATTTAGCTACCAAGACCCCTTTCTAAGAAGAAGAAAGGGCTTTATCTTCTTAATTTTAAAAAAAATTATGGAAGTTTTAATTTTCACAATGTGTGTGAAAGTGTTCCCCTGGCATCTAGAGTTCCCCTGGGTATAGAGGATAAAGAAGATTCCATGCTGAATAGCTTTTTAACTCAGTAAGAATTTAAAATTTCAGGAGCTGAAGATAGAGATGATTTCTAAATTGCATCTATGCAGAAAATGCTGACTATGGGTACTAAACCAGGAATAACTACAGCCATATTTTTTCCCTTCTTGTGTTTTCCAAATGAGTCATAAAAGACCCTCTGCATTCAAATAGTGTGTCATGAAATGGGAAAGATAAGATACAGAAATTGGACATTGCTCTCTCTCCTTGATGAATCCAGCTTTTTGTTACCTGGTGTGAGGCCAGAATAGCCCTTCTAAAATAGAAGTGAGTTGTACTCCATGCCAGCCATTTCCAGCACACTGTGCTATTTCTCTGCTATTTATGTGACACCTCTCCTGGCGGAAGCAAGGCTGCTTTGTCTTGGAGAATGTCTGGTCCAGTGGTTCTTAACCCCATCTGCGAATTAGGATTACCTGGGAGCTTTTAAAAAATACCAAAATGTGGATTCTACCAGTTAAATTAGAATCTCTGAGAACCACTCTTAGGTATCAGTGTTTTGAAAAAGCTCTCCAGGAGCTTCAAATAGGCTACCAGAGTTCAGAATCTCTGGATTAGACTCTTTAAAGATAGGCTGACCATTACTTTTTGCCAACAGACCAATGTTTCTCAACCTTTATTTCATTATTGTATCCCAATGAGCATTTTTAGACTTTTTTTTCCTAGTTCTTCACCCCATGTGCTTAGTCACTCAGTTGTGTCTGATTTTTTGCAACCCCACAGACTGTAGCCCTCCAGGCTCCTCTGTCCATGGGGATTCTTCAGGCAAGAATACTGGAGTGGGTTGCCGTGCCCTCCTCCAGGGAATCTTCCCAACCCAGGGATCGAACCCAGGTCTCTTGCATTGCAGGCAGATTCCTTACCATCTGAGCCACCAGAAAAGCCTCTAGGGAAGCCCAGTTCCCCACCCCTAGCCCCGTGAAAATTTAATACCACAGATATATTGTATATTTGTTACGTATTAAATGTATATCTCTGCTTTATACATAAGAGTAAGGCTCTTCTGCCTTCTAAGAATAGACTTTTGCCCCATCGGGGGCAATATTCTTTCCATTGAGTATGTATGTAGTAGACTGAACAAATCAGTCCAGTTGGAAGGGCCAGTTGTGCTGCAGTGACAAGCAACCCCAAAATTTCAGTGGCTTGAAACAATAAAAGTTCACATCTTGTTTGCACAACACAGGCAATAGAGGCCAAGAAAGGCGACTGGCTCTACATCACAAACCTTTACTCCAGCCCCCAGGCTGCTGGAGCAACTTTTATCTGGAATATTACTGGTAATCATGGCAGAGGAAAAAGGGAACATGAAAAAAGCCTGCTTTGACTCTTATAACTTATGCCAGAGGAACCCCCAAAGCTTCCACTCACATATCAAAGGCCAGAGTAAAACATGGTGACATCTGAGTTCATGAGGACGGGTAAATGTGATCCTCCCACAAGAAGGGGAACCAGATATTGATGAGCAATCTATCAAGCAGGAAATCTTCTCAGACAATGAATCATACACGCTCCTATTGATCACTAAGAGCATCTTTCTTGGTTACTGTATGCCTGGCTCCGGAGCAAAGAAGAGCCTGACAAGACACTGGCATTGCTATTCCCTTCTTGGTTTTTACACTAATCTTTTACTTGAATTCAGGTGAAATTAAGAAAACACAGTGGTCTTTTAATAAATATTTTTTCACGGTTCTACTAACTCTGTAGTAATGATCATGGCATTCTGCCTGCATTATTGACAAGATTCCTTTCACCGGCCTCTCCTATAGTGTTTTGGAGCACATTGAGTTTTCCTCAATGACTTCTGATCAGGTTTCATATTTCCACTTTGAGGTTTGGGAGGACTCATTACCTACATTATATACCCTGTGCAAAACTTATTGTAGCTTCAAACCCAGAAAATGCAGGTCAACATCTCATTTCTCTTGTTTGTCAATCAAATTTCTGCCAGGACTAGGCAGAAATCAAGATTTCTAAGCCTCATGAAGGAAATGGTCAGAATTATAAGCCATGATGACTGGACATATTGCCAACTTCCCTAATATAGAATTAAGTTTGGATACCATATGCCAAAAAAAAAAGAATGTAACTTCATAGTTGAAATCAGGCACATCATTTGGAAATCACTAGGGTGCCCTAAATATTGTGAGTCTCATAATGTCAATTCACCTCTTCCCTGCCAAAGAATCTGCCTGCCAATGCTGGAGATGCAGGAGACATGGGTTTGATCCCTGGGTCAGAAAGACCCCCTGCAGGTGGGCACGGCAACCCACGCCAGTATTCTTGCTTGGAGAATCCCATGGACAGAGGAGCCTGATGTGCTACAGTCCATGGGGTCATGAAGAATTGGAAGCGACTTAGCGACTGAACAGCAACAGGGGGTCCTAAAAAGAAAAACGCTTGTAGAAAGTAAGGATTTTAACTTGAACTGACGTTATCACTCACAATATTGCATACGATGTCTGTCTTGTTTCTTGTTGCAGTTAGGCACAGCAACTGCCCTGGTTACCAAAAGACGTTTTGAACCATAAGTTGATCTAAAAGCTTGGAAGGTTTTAGAGAGTTCTTTGATTCAGAAAAGCAAAAACCACATTCTTGGTCCTTGCTCTACATTCTGTGTTAGAGAATAAACCCTTTACTCCAAAGGATCCCAAACAGATCATATAGTTCAGCTATTAGAGCTTTATCTGGCAAAGTCCATCATGTGTTTCTCACATATCTCTTTTACTCTGGTTTGCCTGGGTTCTCTTCGGGGATAGAATTTCCCTTCCATAACCCTTCTCACTCATATTCCATTCCTTGCCCCAGGTCCCATCCCTGCTTCAATAATCTCAAGGCTTTGAGGACAATAAAAAGAGTTTTCTTCCTAAGATCTGATCATTTTATGACTTCCTTCAGTTGCATCCCCTCCTAGGTCATGGAGAAGCCTATTTCTGAACACCACAAAGAAGGGTCATTCTCTTCCTCAAAGATGTCTCCAGTTATAAACTTTTCATTCTAGAAGATACATTTTATTACACAGAAAGTCTAAAATTTATTCTCCTTATGTCTCTAGAACTTAGTGACAAAAACTAGAACACGTTTGTTTATCATCTGTTCCTGGTTGGGAATCTACAAGGTTTGAGAAACCCAAACATGATCCCCTCAACACATTTCACAAAGGCACTATCAAAAGATCCAGGCTTTTTTCTATCAGCTCACATCTTGGAGCCATAAGGATACAATAGAAGCCCTTAACCGCGTCATACAGCCTCAGATCAGTCTGTTGCAAAAGGAAATTTTTGTGCATGACAGAGTTGGATGCACATTTTCACAAAACTGGACCCAGCCCTTTATACCTCCACAGAGAGGAGTAACCCATAGGTTTCCAGAAAGCATCTTGCCTTGTGCGTCCATTGATTGCCTCAGACCTTGATCTGTGCCTACTGTTTGTCCATACAGTTCTGTCTGGTGTAGTTCTTTGTTCACTTCTGGTTTTCATCCTGGATCAGGAATCTTTAATGGGGCATTTTAGTAAAAGGGCCTGATCCTTCTCTGGGAGGGCCCGAGTCTTCAAAGTCCAAGCAGGATAATTAGGGAAGTATAGCTGGTGGCTCAAACAGTAAAGAATCTGCCTGCAATGCAGGAGACCTGGGTTCAATCCCAGGGTCAGTTAGATCCCCTGGAGAAGGAAATGGCAGCCCACTCTTGCCTGGAGAATTCCGTGGACAGAGAAGCCTGGCAGGCTACACAGTCCAGGGGATCTTAAAGAGCCTGACACAACTGAGCGACTGTCCCTTTTTTTTTTTTCCATCAGGCCTTGGGGAGATTGTTGAAGAGCAAGCAATACTGCCGCCTTGTGGAAGATAATGGTTATACTCTTTGTGGAAAAAATTTTTAAAAAGCAACCTTTGAAAGTGAGATTTGAAGTGGTTTTGGAGATTTGCTTGTCATTTTATATCTTTGTGCATTGCTTGGATTTTTGTCATTTATATAATGAATTATATTCTAAAGTCAGTTTAGTCCATTGCGTGCATTAGTCGCTCAGTCATGTCTGACTCTTGAGACCACATGGACTGTAGCCTGCCATGCTCTTCTGTCCATGGGATTCTCCAGGTAAGAATACTGGAGTGGGTAGCCATTCCTGTTTCCCAGGGATCTTCCCCACCCAGGGATCCAACTCTCATCTTCTGCATTGCAGTCAGATTCTTTACCATCTGAGCCATTAGTCCATCAATAAGTGAATTAAATTTCAAAAAGTAAAAAATGTAGGGTATTTTAAAATATCCAATTGTTTGTCATTTAAAGTTTGTCCTGGCTCTATCTCTGTGTAACTTAAATAATTTGAGTCTGTTTCCTCATTAATAAAATGTGGGATTTGGCTTTGATGACACAATTATTACTATTATTATAAATAATTACTTATAATAATAAATAATTATATGGGCTTCTCTCTATTATCTTTCAATTAATTTTTTTCCTAGTCTTCTTTTTACCAGATATAGTAAATGTAAACTGATACGTTTGAAACTCACATAACAGAAAAATGTAAATTTTTTAGTATTGAAAATTAAATCAAGAAAGTAATTTTAACCTGGTGGTTCTCAAACCTAATAGGCTAGCTACATATTAGAATCCTTCTAGGAAGCTTTAAAAATGTTAATACCTGGGTCCCACTATGGACCAATTATATGAGAATCTCTGAAAGTGGGGTCTTGGCGATAGACATCTTTTAAAAGCTTGATTCTAACGTGCGACTAAGACTGAGAACTACTGCTTTAAGTTTTTGTTTAGTCACTAAGTAGCATCTGACGCTTTGGGACCCCATGGACTGTAGCCTGCCAGGCTCCTCTGTCCATGGGATTTCCCAGGCAAGAATACTGGAGTGGGTTGGTGTTTCCTTTTCCAGGGGTCTTCCCGACCCAGGGATTGCACTCATGTCAACTCATGTCTCCTGCGTGGGCAGGAGATTCTTTACCACTGAGCCACCAGGAAAGCCCACCAGGCAAAATTGTTCCCTGACCTTAAAAATATCTCCTTTACAGAGTTTAAAATTCCACTACCAAGTCACAAGTTAGATTAATGATTATCCTGTTTTCAAAGTAAATGTACCGAGAAAGACAAAATTAAGTAAATGCTTCAATTCAAATTAGCTTAGTAAGAGTACCTTCTTCCTAACGCCTAGCTAAGGTCAGTCCCTTGAAGAGCTTGAGAGTTTAAATAAGGTTAGAGGAAAAGATAACTCCATATATCATGAAATACCTTGGGAGAGATTAGGTCTGAAAAGACTGCCACAGGAAGAAATGAGCAACCAGAAATCATCATGAGGATGCCATGAATATGGAAGAGAATGAACCAGGGAGTAGCTGAAGAATGAAAAGGAGCAGACGAGTGACTCAAAGACTAATTGCAACTACTTAAAAATTTGCTAGGAGGGATTGGGGGTGGGAGGAGACGGGGACGACAGAGAATGAGATGGCTGGATGGCATCACCGACTCGATGGACATGAGTTTGAGTGAAATCCGGGAGTTGGTGATGGACAGGGAGGCCTGGCGTGCTGTGATTCATGGGGTCGTGGAGAGTCGGACACGACTGAGTGACTGAACTGAACTGAACTGAAAAATTTGACTAGGTCAAAGGGTACAAACTTATAGTTATAAGATCAATAAATTCTGGGGGTCTAAGTGTAGAGCTTGGACATTGCATATCATAATACCATTTGTATAGGAGTAACAGGTAAAGTATATTAAAATTAAAAAAGAACACTGGCTTCCCTGATAGCTCAGTTGGTAAAGAATCTGCCTGCAGTGTGGGAGACCTGGGTTCAATTCCTGGGTTGGGAAGATTCCCCTGGAGAAGGGAAAGGCTACCCACTTCAGTATTCTGGCCTGGAGAATTCCATGGACTATACAGTCCATGGGGTCACAAAGAGTCAGACACGAATGAGCAAATTTCACTTTCACTTCGGGGAGCCAGACAGAAACCATTTCAATATTCTGGACACAATCAATGAGAGTCTGCACTAGGGCAGTATGATTAGGGATTTGAAAAGGAGGAAAATCTAAAACATATAAAATAAAAATATAGCAATATTCATTCAATCATCATTCAACATTTACTGAGCAAGTACTATGTGCTAGGCACTGAGCCAGGCACATGCAGAACTGATGGAGCACAGGAAGATTTTGTACATGAGAAATTCATGGTGGTTTCAAAGGTTTCTGAACTAGGAGGTGGAATTGAGAAGGGCTGTGGATAATCAGCTCCAATTTGGCATTTGAAGTTTGAAGAGAATAAGGGTTGTCCATCACCATTTATTTACCAAACACTGGACTAGATGGTAAAGCTACAGGAGATGTAAGACAAGGTCCTTATCTTGAAAGAGCTTACACTTAAAACCAGGAAGAGAAGACAATAGGGGCTTCCCAGGTGGCTCAGTGGTAAAGAATCCACCTGCTACTGCAGGAGAAGTGGGTTCAATTGCTGGGTTGCAAAGATTCTCTAGAGGAGGAAATGGCAACCCACTCCAGTATCCTTGCCTGGAAAATTCAATGGACAGAGGAGCCTGGTGGGCTGCAGCACATGGGGTCGCAGAGTCAGACACGACTTAGAGACTGAGCACAAACAATAATACGTAGCGACAGAAGCTCACTGTCAAATAAGTGGTACAGATAACAAATGCTCTTAATACAAAAGTTCAGAAGAGGAAGGTAGCACTGTGCTTGGAGCATCCTGAGCCTGCTTTGTGCTTAGTCGTATTGGTGCTAAATGCAGATCTGGTGGTAACAACACTGGAATAACTATTATTTGTTAACTGTTTACTTTGTTTATACTATCTCCTCCACATACCTTGCCTCATTTAATCCTCATAGCAATCCTATGATATGGATACAGATGAGGAGACAGCTTGGAGAAATGAAGTACGTTAACAGGAGGTCGTATGGTTTTGGTAAGAAGTAGAACTAAAATCGGAGAAGGCAATGGCAAGTCACTCCAGTACTATTGCCTAGAAAATCACATGGATGGAGGAGCCTGGTTGGCTGTAGTCCGTGGGGTCGCTAAGGGTCGGACACGACTGAGCGACTTCACTTTCACTTTTCACTTTCACACATTGGAGAAGGAAATGGCAACCCACTCCAGTGTTCTTGCCTGGAGAATCCCAGGGATGGGGGAGCCTGGTGGGCTTCCGTCTATGGGGTCGCACAGAGTCGGACACGACTGAAGTGACTTAGCAGCAGTAGCAGCAGAACTAAAATGCTAACTTGTGTTTGACTTAAATGACCATACTCTTAGTCACTTCTCTACAAGGAAAAGAGAGAAGCTGTAGGAATTGAAAGTAAGAAATAGATCCAAGGAGCATACAAGTGAAGATGTACTGAGAGCAGATTTAAAAATTGATCTAGAATCTAATAATAATGATTGTCAATATTTATATAGTATATAACAGTTCACCATTCGATGCATATTACATGAGTTTACTTAATCCTCCAATAATCCAGTGAAGTTAAGTTCTATTATTATTCCCATTTTACATACTGAGAAATTAGGGGACACTGACAGTAAGTAGAAGAGCCAGGATCTGAAGTCAGACATTCTGACCCTAGAATCCATGCTTTTAACCAGCACACAATTGTGCCTTTTAAATTAAGCACAGGTTAAAGGTTAAGTCTTAGAATTTGGGAGGAGAAGATATAGAGGAAATAGGAAGGCACAAAAAAGGAACAAGAGAATAAATACAAAGTCAGGTCAAGGACACTGCTTAAAAGTAATACACAAGTGGGGACGTAGAAGGGGGAGGCAAGCTGACAAAGGAAATAATGATGAACCGTTAAAAGACTCTAAAGGAGAGGTTTGTCCATCAGAGAAAGTGGTCGTAAGAATGTGTGCTGAAAAGAGAATATGAGCAAATAAAACTGACAGAGAAAGAAAACACTGGTTGTCTTATAGAAAGCACTCTCAGGGATGGAAGTCAAAGTTCAAGAAGAGACTCAGAGGATAGGAGAGGAGGGGGTAGGGACGGTGAGTGTGGACCACACGTTTTATTTTTTATTTGGAATTTCGTTGCTTTTTAGTTTCTGCTGTACAGCAAAGTGAATCACCTTTATGTATACGTGTGTCCCTCCCTCTTGTCTTCCTCCCACATGTCTCACTCGTTTTAGGAGTTGAGGGTGAAAGGAAAGAGAGGAAAGGCCTGAGCTAATGGCGTCAACAAGATCAATTCACTCCGCTGCCCTTAGGGACCTGACCACAGACAGTTACCCCGCTTCTTCCAAGTTGGGAAAGAATGTCCAGAGAAGTTCCTTCTTTAATGAGTCCAGTGGAAGCGATGCATTAGTAAAAGGACAAACAGGACCTCGTTGTGAGCTCCTCTGCTCCTTTCAGGGCAGCTCTGTTCTGCATGCTCCATTCTGGCCCTTCTTCATATACTCTTTTCAGTTGTAGCTTATTATAAGACACTGCTACTAGTAGGCTGTTTCATGCCTTTGAGCTTTTCCACTTATTTTTCTGTTTATGTTCTCCAAGGTTTGTCTGGAATGTCACAGCCTTTTGGAGGCCCTCTCTGACCTCAGTCTGCCTGAGACTACATCCCCCCCCCACTGAATCTTCTTCCCACCGTATCATAGCACTTGCTGCATTTCCCTGTAACTGGTAGCATTATTATTGGTCTGCTAATATAGGAGATCCAACCAGTCCATTCTAAAGGAGATCAGTCCTGGGTGTTCAATGGAAGGACTGATGCTAAAGCTGAAACTCCAATCCTTTGGCCACCTCATGCGAAGAGTTAACTCATTGGAAAAGACTCTGATGCTGGGAGGGATTGGGGGCAGGAGGAGAAGGGGACGACAGAGGATGAGATGGCTGGATGGCATGAGTTTGAGTGAACTCTGGGAGTTGGTGATGGACAGGGAGGCCTGGCGTGCTGCGATTCATGGGGTCGCAAAGAGTCAGACACGACTGAGCGACTGAACTGAACTGAACTGAATACAGACGACAAGCACTTGTGGGAAGAGAGTGAGGTTTTCATTGCTGGCTTCCCAGTGCCAAACACAGGCCTGACATAAAATCAGTTCAGTTCAGTTCAGTCGCTCAGTCGTGTCTGACTCTCCGCGACCCCATGAATCACAGCACGCCAGGCCTCCCTGTCTATCACCAACTCCCGGAGTTCACTCAAACTCATGTCCATCGAGTCGGTGATGCCATCCAGCCATCTCATTCTCTGTCATCCCCTTCTCCTCCCGACCCCAATCCTTCCCAGCATCAGAGTCTTTTCCAGTGAGTCAACTCGTCACATGAGGTGGCCAAAGTATTGGAGTTTCAGCTTTAGCATCAGTCCTTCCAATGAACACCCAGGATTGATCTCCTTTAGAATGGACTGGTTGGATCTCCTTGCAGTCCAAGGGACTCTCAAGAGTCTTCTCCAGCACCACAGTTCAAAAGCATCAATTCTTCGGTGATCAGCTTTCTTCACAGTCCAACTCTCACATCCATGACCACTGGAAAAACCATAGCCTTGACTAGACAGATCTTGGTTGGCAGAGTAATGTCTCTGCTTTTTAATATACTATCTAGGTTGGTCAAAACTTTCCTTCCAAGGAGTAAGCGTCTTTTAATTTCATGGCTGCAATCAGCATCCACAGTGATTTTGGAGCCCCAAAAAATAACGTCTGACACTGTTTCCAGTTAGTTTCTATGTTAGTTACATAGTTGCTTGCAAAAGCATCACACAAACATTCTCACCAATCTTCCTATTAGCCAGGGCTCTTCCCCAAATGGGCCCATTCTTGTCTTGCAGATCAGAATCTGAATCACCAAAGGCTAAGCCCTTGCCATGCAGAAGTCTGCAACAAAGGGTAGAGCGAAGGGAATTGTGATGTACAAACAATTGAGTGAGTTTATGTTTATCTGATCTATTTTCTTTAATCCATGGGAGATGAGCTAAACAAATTGTTCACCTGGGATCTGTTCCCTGAGGTTTGGCCATTCAAATATACTACATAAATGACTCACCGTAAAACTCCAGTTCTGGCCATTTGTAAACCCCACAGAAAACTTAGGTTAAGGGAGCTGTGCTCTTTGCTGATTTTAAAGTTTTAAGGCAGTTGGGTGTCTGGCTCCACTTAGTGCTGAAATGTCATAGTGCAGCCTGGTTAGAGTTCCACAGCCATAAAAATCAAGGAAGGGGTGAACTATCGACCACTTTTCTGTTTTAGGCAGGTATATGGTGATCAATTTGAGAAGTTGAAATGCAAAGCCTTCAGAGTTTGTGCTGAAAATAATTTTTAAAAAATTGGGGCAAGAAATATGAGGCCATAGTTGGGATCAAGAGGAGAGGCTCTGGCTACTATGTGGTAAAACAGTTTGGGCTCCTGATCTGTGTTCTTTGCTTTCTTGATAATGCTGCAGTTCCTTTCAAAATCACGGCTTTAATGCCATTGCTAAGACTTCATTATGGTTGTTCAGTTGCTCAGTCATGTCCAACTGTTTGTGACCCCATGGGCTGCAGCAAACCAGGCCTCTCTGTCCTTCACCATCTCTTGGAGCTTGCTCAAACTCATGTCCATTGAGTGGGCAATGCCATCCAACCATCTCGTCCTCTGTCGTCCCCTTCTCCTCCTGCCTTCAATCTTTCCCAGCATCAGGGTCTTTTCCAGTGAGTCAGCTCTTCACATCAGGTGGCCAAAGTACTGGAGCTTCAGCTTCGGCATCAGTCCTTCCAATGAATATTCAGGGTTGATGTCCTTTAGGACTGACTGGTTTGATATCTTGCAGTCCAAGGGATTCTCAAGACTTCATGGGGGAGGGAAAAGGGCCCAGAGCAAGGCTAGAATCAGAAGCTGTTAAGTTTTCAATAGTATCACTGTACTAGCCCCAATTTTTAGTTTATTGTACACAAAAGATTAGATGGTATATTACCGGATTATTTTAGATTTGCTAAACCATAAAGGTGCACCATGTGCTGCTAACAAGCATTTTTTAAAGGATTAATAATGTTCTGTGTCAAATTGTACCATAAAACACTTATTTGATCTTCAGAGTCATTCTCTGTCCATCAAGAATTGGATCAAGTCAAACATTAGAGTTTGAAGTAGGCAATAAGACATTGGATTTACAAAAAAAGGAGAGGGGCTTTCCTGGAAGCCCAGTGGTTAAGCCCTCCATTGCCAGGGTGTGGGTTCCATACCTAGTTGGAGAGCTAAGATCCCACATATCTTGGGGCCAAAAAACTAGAACATAAACAACAGAAGCAATAGTGTAACAAATTCAATAAAGACTTCAAAAAGAAAAAAGAGAGGGGAACAAGAAAAGGGGCCATAAAAAAAGAGAAAAGAAAGCACTTCTCCATTGATCTTGGTTTTCGGTCCACTCTGTCTTTTCCTGGCTCCCGCGTAAGTTTCTCTGTAGTCACATTATATGTATTCTTTTAAGCTTTAGATTCCAACTTGATTTGAGAAAATCCCATCAAAACTATTTCCTTCTTCAACTTCAAGTTCCAGAAACGATGGGTGGTTTCACTCTGGCCAAGGGCAGCTACAACTGATGCTACCTCCTGGGTGTTTGCCTGCAGCAGGTGTTCTTTGTATGTTACCGGTGCTCCATTCATCTCACCAGTTGATGAACAAGGCAGGGGTGATCGCTCTGAGCAAACAACCAGACTCCCCAACTTGAATTGTTTCCATATGATGGTTTATATTTGTTGAGTGAACATATTGCATGGCTTTGGGAAAAAAAAATAATTTGATCCTGACATAGTTTCATTTTAATAAGGACAAAGGCTTCATTTTATGTCTGAAAGAGGGGTCATGCTTATTATTAGCATATTCCTTGGGTTTTCTGAATGAATAGAGTTATAGACATGAAACGGCATCTGAGTAAATACTTTAATCCGGTTCCAGGCTCATTTATTATTTTTTTTGGCTAGCACAATTTGAATTGTTCATTATTCTCCCTTGAATGGACCTCTCTGTATAATCATAAAAACATTTTCTTAACAATCAGTACCAAATAATTAAAAGAATAGGAAACATAACTCTTGTACTAGGATACAGAGATAACTCGAGATAACTCTATAATTTTTATATAAAACTTTATTAACAACAAAGTACTTTTTAATCTTATGACATTTATCTAATCTTTATGACTTCACAAAGCAAATATTATTACTATCATCGCTATTTTATAGATGAGTAAACTAAGACTTAGAGAGGCTGGGCAACTTGCCCGTGGTCATAAATAAACAAAGGAACAGGAAAGCAAACCCTGTCCACATAGATCTTATCCTCTTTCCCTTCTCAGTACATTTTCCACACCTTGACCTTTCAGTGTAATTTGGGATAGTCATAATGTTTGAATGATAAGAGTAAGAAAAGAAAAAAAAAAAGGTTAAAATGTCAACCAGGAAGAAAATAATAAGAATTTCATGAAAAGATAACCTCCTAAATGACAGTGTCTATTAGGTTTATGTAAAAATTATACACACAGTGCCAGAAAGTAAGGAAGGAAAATAGGTAGAAGCATATCAAAAGGACACAGAAGTGACCTGAAAGTGCTCCCAGTGGCCAGAGCTAGAATAATTTATAGTCAATAAAGTAAAAATTTATAACATTATATTATAAATGTGGTGCTGTAACAGAAGGGAAAGGGGCAGGGCACAGCTTTTAAAAGAATGACACAGCCCAAGGACACAACATAAACCGATTAGAATCAAATGGGACTAAGATGGCAGACAAGACTAGACCTTAATCCTCAAGTGAAATGACACACCCAGAGGTGCCATGACAGGTCCACTGTTAAAAGACCAAGGAGTGGGCAGTGACCCAAATCTTAGAAATCTCCACCCCTTCTCAAAAATAGTTGGAATAATCCTCCCACTCATTAGCATATGAAATTACCCAGCCTATAAAAACTAACCACACCAAATTTTGCTGCTGCATTCGCCCTCTGCGAAGGCCCACACTCTGTCTGTGGAGTGTACTTCTCTCTGTATCTGAATAAATCCACTTCTTACCTATCACTTTGCCACTGAATTCTTTCTGTGATGAGACATCAAGAACCTGAGCTTTATTAGGTCCTGAAACCAGGTACTGTGGGTTTTGGCTGGGTTTAAGTCCCAAGCAGGGTTTTGGCTGGGTTTGAGTCCCAGCCAAGTGGGTTTAAGTCCCAAAATGGGTTTTGGCTGGGTTCAAGTCCCAGCCATGTGGGTTTGAGTCCCAGTCTGAGGTAAACGATTTCAGAACTAGTGGTAAAGAATCCACCTGCCAATGCAGGAGATGCCAAAGACCCAGGTTTGATCTGTGGGTTGGGAAGATCCCCTGGAGTAGGAAATGACAACCTGCTCCAATATTCTTGCCTGGAAAATTCCATAGACAGAGGAGCCTGGTGGGTTGCAAAGAGTTGGACACAATTGAGCACACCACAGCATTATAGCCTGAAGAATAGAATAAATATCCATGAGTACACACTAATATACATAAATGATTAAATAAATAAATGGGGGAGAAGGAACAACTCTTCCTTTCAGAAGTATTCCAATTAATTATGTTAAAAAAATGAAGGAAATAGAAAATCACCATTAGAACACCACAGTAACAATTGCTATAGGCAAGATCATCAAATGTTAAAATCATTAAGTGAAATAGTAAAATTGAAATGAAGTTTGGAGCTTATTCAACAGCAACGTATCAATGCTGGCTCAATACCTGTGATAAATGTATATATAGGGAGTTAAAAACAGGGGGAAATGAGTGAGGGGTATATAGGAACCCTATGCACTATCTTTGCAACCTTTCTGTAAATTTTAAATTATTCTTAACTATTGTGGAACATTACAAAGATAAAATTCCAATTCTCAATTACAAAGAGAAAAAAATAGTACTCTTGCAATAGAGAAACCTGGCAGACAGCACCTTAACCAAATAATCAAGGTTGATATTGCCAGTAATTAGACATGACAGTATCATGTAACCCTGATAAGGGATGCTCTGAGAAGGACATTGCCTCTGTGAGGTTCTTCTCCAAAATTTATAGCATCAGTCTAATAGTGAGAAAGCATTATACAAACCTAAACTGAGGGACCGTTTACAAAATTTTTGATTAGTACTACTCAGAAGTGTCAAGGTCATAAAAGACAAAGAAGGATTGAAGAACTGTCAGAGAACAGAGGAGACTAAAAGAGACATGACAGCTAAATGCGATGCGGGAGCCTAGATTGGACCCTGGACAGAAAAGGTGTACTAGTGGAAAACTGCTGATATCCTGGTTAAGTCTGCATTCAGGTAAACGTATGCACGAATGTTAATATCCCAGTTTTGAAAAATGTACCATGGCTCCATGCCAACATTAGGAGAATCTAGGAAGAAGGTATATGGGAATTTCTGTGTAGGTGTATGGGGAGGGTGTAAGGAATATAGATTTGTGCTATCTTTGCAACTCTTCTATAAGCCTAAAATTATTTTTTGTTTAATTAAAAAACTAAAAACTGTATGTAAATAATACACAAATTAGTTCTCTTCTTCCTACGACTGAACTGTGTCTTCCAGAAAGTCCTGTTAGGTTTCAATACTCTGTATGGTATAACTTAATGAACATAATCCCTAAGTATAGAATCTTCCCTTCAGAAAGACAAATACTATTAGATCATAAGCTCCTTGAGAGCAGGGACCATATTTTATTTATCCTGCGTGCTTAGTGCCTGACACATAGTAAGTACTGAATACTTAATAAATGCCTATTGAATTGAACTACAGTATATAGACATACGGTGGATGTGGTTTAGTTGTTCAGTCATGTCTGACTTTTGAGACCCCATAGACTTTAGCCTGCCAGTCTCCTCTGTCCATGGGATTTCCCCGGCAAGAAGACTGGAGTGGGTTGCCATTTCCTTCTCCAGGGAATCTTCCCGACCCAAGGATCGAACTCACATCTCCTGCACTGCAGGTGGATTTTTTACTGCTGAGCAGTGAGGGAAGCCCATATAGATACATATATCAGTTCAGTTCAGTTCAGTCGCTCAGTCGTGTCCGACTCTCCGCGACCCCATGAATCACAGCACGCCAGGCCTCCCTGTCCATCACCAACTCCCGGAGTACACTCAAACTCATGTCCACAGAGTCGGTGATGCCATCCAGCCATCTCAATCTCCATCGTCCCCTTCTCCTCCCGCCCCCAACCTTTCCCAGCATCAGAGTCTTTTCCAGTGAGTCAACTCGTCGCATGAGGTGGCCAAAGTATTGCAGTTTCAGCTTTAGCATCAGTCCCTCCAATGAACATATATAGATGTATATTATATACACATACTCATACACACAAATACATATGCATATCAAAGTAAGAGGGAAGTAAAAGATTACAGCCATAAAGACGTGTTCCTGAAACTGAAGAGCCAAATACAAAAATAAACGTTCTATGAATTAAATGAGCATGTTGTATAAGCTCTGATGCTATGAACCTATCAGTCTTTTCCTCTCGGATAAGTTTTTGGGCTACTTGACAGAACACATTTTCCTGTGCCACCTGGTGACAGGATGACAGTAATAGCCCTGGCTGACAGCCTCTCTGCTTTTCTCCTGTGAGACTCCTCCCACAAAATGTTTAGAGTTCCCTGGTGAAAAGTGAAAGTGAAGTCGCTCGGTCATATCTGACTTGGAGAAGGAAATGGCAACCCACTCCAGTGTTCTTGCCTGGAGAGTCCCAGGGAAGGGGGAGCCTGGTGGGCTTCTGTCTATGGGGTCACACAGAGTCGGACACGACTGAAGTGACTTAGCAGCAGCAGCGACCCCATGGACTGCAGCCTACCAGGCTCCTCCGTCCATGGGATTTTCCAGGCAAGGGTACTGAAGTGGGGTGCCATTGCCCTCTCCATTAGAGTTCCCTATGTTACCTAAAAGAGCATCTCTTGATGGCTTCTGTCACCTGACAGCAACATAGAGTGACTGAGAAGGGAAATAATGCAGTGGGAAATAATGAACTGCCTTTTTGCTCACCCTCTTTGTCTCCTACCCAGCATGAATAAAAGAATAGGGACTATAAAAGTACAAATGAATACAAGAAATGAGTACAAGATTGAATATTTTACCCAATTTTTCAGCGGCAGGTAGAAAGGACAGATGGTGGATGGATCAGATGGAAGTTGTTTTTATCTTTTCTTTTTCTAAATCCTTTTCCTGTGTGTATATGTGTGCGTGAGAAAGAGAGAGATACAGAGAAAGGGGGAAAACTGGGATTCGTTTCTGAGTGTGTGTAAGAAGCCATATGCAGCCGCAGTTATACACAGACACTTAGAGGTGTAGATAGAATTGGAGACAGAACCGCTTGCCTGCCAATTTCTCTAAATAAATATGTTCACAGATTTCATAGCATTAATGAGCTGAAAAAATAATCACATATTGAAGCTGGATGCAGCTGTCTATACTAAGTTGAAGAATACCTTCAGTTCAGTTCAGTCGCTCAGTCGTGTCTGACTCTTTGCAACCCCATGAATCACAGCACGCCAGGCCTCCCTGTCCATCAACAACTCCCGGAGTTCACTCAAACTCATGTCCATCGAGTCGGTGATGCCATCCAGCCATCTCATTCTCTGTCATCCCCTTCTCCTCCCACCCCCAATCCTTCCCAGCATCAGAGTCTTTTCCAGTGAGTCAACTCGTCGCATGAGGTGGCCAAAGGATTGGAGTTTCAGCTTTAGCATCAGTCCTTCCAATGAACACCCAGGACTGATCTCCTTTAGGATGGACTGGTTGGATCTTCTTGCAGTCCAAGGGACTCTCAAGAGTCTTCTCCAGCACCACAGTTCAAAAGCATCAATTCTTCGGCGGTCAGCTTTCTTTTTGCACCAACTCGCACATCCATATGTGACTACTGGAAAAATGATAGCTTTGACTAGATGGACCTTTGTTGGCAATGTCTCTGATTTTTAATATGCTGTCTAGGCTGGTCATAGCTTTTCTTCCAAGGAGCAAGCGTCTTTTAATTTCATGGCTGCAGTCACCGTCTGCAGTGATTTGGGAGCCCCCCCAAATAAAGTCTGTCACTGTTTCCATTGTTTCCCCATCTATTTGTCATGAAGTGAACAGACTGGAGGTCATGATCTTAGTTTCCTGAATGTTGAGTTTTAAGCCAACTTCTTCATTCTCCTCTTTCACTTTCATCAAGAGGTTCTTTAGTTCCTCTTCACTTTCTGCCATAAGGTTGGTATCATCTGCATATCTGAGGTTATGGATATTTCTGCCGGCTATCTTGGTTCCAGCCTGTGATTCATCTAGCCTGGCATTTCGCATGATGTACTCTGCATATAAGTTAAATAAGCAGGGTGACAATATTCAGCCTCGATGTACTCCGTTCCCAATTTGGAACCAGTCTATTGTTCCATGTTATCTTCCGATAAAAAATTTTAAAAAGAAAATGCACTTCATGATTCTTGTCCTCGAAAAACTTACAATATTAAAAAGATGAGAGATACACAAAGCATTACAAGGTAAGATTAAATGAGCAACAAATAAAGATATTATTTTGCTATTTGCATTAGTTGGGTTCCTACTAAATGTTACATTATCTAAAAATTGCGTTATAAAATATCTCCACTCCTGGGTATATATCTGATTAATATTACTCACTCAGTCCTGTCCAACTCTTTGAGACTCCATGGATTGTAGCCAGTCTCCTCTGTCCATGGGATTCTCCAGGCAAGAATACTGGAGTGGGTTGCCATTTCCTTCTCCAGGGGATCTTCCCACCCTGGAATCCAACCCAGATCTCCCATATTGCAGGCAGATTCTTTACCGTCTGAGCCATCAGGGAAGCCCAGGGATATATACCTGGAAAACACTAATTTGAAAAGATACATGTACTCCAATGTTCACAGCAGCATTATTGACAATTGCCAAGATATAAAAGCAATCTGTGTCCACCAACAGATGTATGGACGAGGAAGATGTTGTGTATATATGTATATACAACAGAATACTACTCAGCTGTAGAAAAGAATGAAATTATGCTATTTGCAGCAGCAAGTAAGGGCTTGGAGGGTATCATGATAAATGAAAGAATTCAGAAAGATAAATACTGTATAATATCACATCTATGTGGTATCTAAAAAATATAAACTAGTGAATATAATGAGAAAGAAGCAGACACAGATATATCAAACTAGTGGTTACCAGTGCGGAAAGGGGAAGGGGGAATATAGGAGAAGGAGATGATGAGGTACAAATTATTATGTATAAAATACATTTTAAGGATATAGGGTACCACATGGGGAGTAGAGCCAGTATTTTATAATAACCATACATGGAGTAAAACCTTTGAAAACTGTGAATCACTATATTGTACATATATAATTTATGTAATAGTTTCCATCAACTGTATGTCAATAAAAAATATTTAAGTGGTTATTTCAATGGGAAGAATTGAGATATAACAAAGAAAAATTTTCTTTAGAATTTTCAGTAATGAAGATGTTTTTGTTATTATGGCCTAAAAATAACAGATTGGTTGATTAAAACAGAAAAATAAAATAAAAACAAGCCTGTACCTTTCTCATGGTCCTTTAACTTCACACACTGAAGCTTTTAAATTTCTGGTATCATCTTTGGCCCTGAAGTTTTCCAAGCACTTATGTTCCAGAAAGATAATTTTTAAACTCTTATTAACATTTATTCTAATGATATGAATCCAATGCTGTAATGACATTGCATATCTTTTCAAAGATCCTATTACCCTTGACTTTTGCATAAGTCATGGCCTTTATTTCCCTAGCTCTACACAATATTATCATTAATCCAGCACTTCTTATACACACTGTTATCACTTTTATTACCCATTGTGATGAAAGATATAACACATAAGTGAAATAAGAGGCAAAACAAATTCCAGTCCAGTTTAAGAACTGAGCCGCCAGCCATTCATTCAGCCATGCATTTCTACAGCAACACAAGCAGCAGCAGTTTCCTAGCTGCCAAGAACCTGCAGCTAGTCTAGGCACTGCAATTCACATTCTCTACATATTGAATTACGTCTAGTTTGAAGTATGCAAGCCAATTGTAGGTGAAATGTCTATGTATGTAAGTTGCTATGGAAACACAGAGAGGGAAATGTTTAATTCCTTCTTGTAGGGAAATTGAAGTTCAGGGTAGTTTTCACATTTGATCTGTGTTTTAGGTAAAGAAGACGGTGTTGAAGACGAATAGGCACCTCCAGATCAGGATGTAGTGGGAACCACAGCAGGAAATGTATGTCCGAAAGCCCAGAGAACAGGAATTAAAATGCACAGTTGAAATAGGGTTTTTTGAAAGCGAGTCTTCAAAATCTTTTAAAACAATACAGGTGCATATCCATCTCATTTGTAGAACTAGTATATCTTATTTCCGCACAATAGATGCTGTTGCTCCTCAGTCATGTCTCAAAGACTTATTTATTTAGTTGCTCTCACTCCGGTTAATCTGCATTCATTTTCTTCCCATGAGACATTTTCCCTTTATAAAAATAACTATAATTCAAAAAAGGCATCAGCAGTCTCTGATAAAAAATGTATCTCTATGGACAGGCTTTAGAATGATTTATTTAGCAACATGAATACCAAACTCTGAGAAGGATATTTTGGTCCTGGTCCTGGCACATCCTTCAGGGAACTCTGTGATCTTGGTCAAGTCACAAAACCTGTTTTGACCTCAACTTGGGCTTCCCTGATGGCTTGGGCTTACCGTCTGATGGCTCAGATGGTAAAGAGTTTGCCTGCAATGCAGGAAACCCGGGTTTGATTCCCAGGTTGGGAAGATCCCCTGGAGAAGGAAATGGCAACCCACTCCAGTATTCTTGCCTGGAGAATCCCATGGACAGAGGAGCCTGGTGGGGTACAGTCCATGGGGTCACAAAATCGGACATGACTAAGACTTAATCCTTATATACTTGTAAAACAAAATATCCAAGATCCCCCTTTGTTTTCTTTTTTTTTGGCTGTGCTGAGTCTTCATTGCTGCATTTGGGCTTTGTCTAGTTGTGGCAAGCAGGGGCTACCTTTTAGTTGCGGTGCGAAGGTTGTGTCATTTTCATGGTTTCTATTGTTGCACAGCACTGGCTCTAGGGTGCCTGGGCTTCAGTGTTGCTGTGTGTGGGCTCAGTTTCAAGATCCTTTCTGTTATAAAGGTCCTTATGATGGTGAGCCATGAGCTAATCAGCAACCTAATGTTCTAATTTGAGGCTAGGAGGTCTGCCTCCAAACAGAAATTAGAATATTTGCTGGCACAAAACAGAAATTAAAATATTTGCTTCCAAAGAAATGGACTTCTAGATAGAGCTCCTTAGACACTGCTAAGGGAAGGGAAAGAATCTCAGACTAGGTACGTGACACCCTAGTAGTAATGCTCATCTCATTACTGTCATTGAAGTTTCGCTAAATTAGATTCAGAAATCTCTATTCTTGACCAATACTATGCTTTTGAAAATAATCATAGTAAAATATATAAAACACGAAGTTTACCTTTTTAACCATTAAGTGAACAATTCAGTGGCATGATACACACTATCAATGTTGAATAACCATCACAACTGCTTATTAAATGCTATAATTTTGTGTTTTTCTTTTCCCTCCTAGTTTCCTTGCCTGCATGCTCAGTTGTGTCCCACTCTTTGTGACCCCATGAACTGAAGCCCTCCAGGTTCCTCTGTCCATGGGATTCTCCAGGCAAGAATACTGGAGTAGGTTGCCATTTCCTCCTCCAGGGGATCTTTCCAACCCAGGGATAAAACCCGTGTGTTCTGCATCTCCTGCATTCAGGCGGATGCTTTACCACTGAACCACCAGGGAAGTCCTTAGCTTTTATTTTAAATACCTTTTCTCTTTCTCTAAACTGAGTTAAAAGGACATTTCATGCCTCAATTGCAGTGGTACTAATTTAGGGGTCATTTTACCCCTCAAGGGATATTTGGCAATGTCTAGAGACATTTTTGCCTTGGAAACGAACAGAAATCATCCTGTCATTTTTAAGATTGCATCCAAGTACTGCATTTCGGACTCTTTTGTTGACCATGATGGCTACTCCATTTCTTCTAAGGGATTCCTGCCCACAGTAGTAGATATAATGGTCGTCTGAGTTAAATTCACCCATTCCAGTCCATTTTAATTCACTGATTCCTAGAATGTCAACGTTCACTCTTGCCATCTCCTGTTTGACCACTTCCAATTTGCCTTGATTCATGGACCTAACATTCCAGGTTCCTATGCAATATTGCTCTTTACAGCACCGGACCTTGCTTCTATCACTGGTCACATCCACAACTGGGTACTGGTTTTGCTTTTGCTCCATCCCTTTATTCCTTCTATAGTTATTTTTCCACTGAGCTCCAGTAGCATACTGGGCACCTACCGACCTGGGGAGTTCCTCATTCAGTATCCTATCATTTTGCCCTTTGTTACTGTTCATGGGGTTCTCAAGGCAAGTATACTGAAGTGGTTTGCCATTCCCTTCTCCAGTGGACCACATTCGGCTGTGGTCCATGTGATCAGATCGGCTAGTTTCCTGTGATTATGATACCAGTCTGTCCGCCCTCTGGTGCCCCCTAGCAATACCTACCGTCTTATTTGGGTTTCTCTTACCTTGGTCGTGGAAAATCTCTTCACAGCCGCTCCAGCAAAGTGCAGCCGCTGTACCTTACCTTGGACGAGGGGTATCTCCTCGAGGCCGCCCCTCCTGACCTTGAACGCAGAGTAGCTCCTCTCGGCCCTCCTGCGCCCGCGCAGCCACCGCCTGTTGGACGTGGGGTAGCTCCTCTCGGCCGCTGGGCCTGGCCTCAGGCGTGGGGTAGCTCCTCACGGCCGCACCTCTTTGCGTGGTTCGTTGTGCCCGGGCCGGCGTCTCTCGCGTCGCGTCTGCGCCGCCGGGGCCAGAGATGGAGAAGCTGTATACAGTTAGAGAAAACAAGACCAGGAGCTGACTGTGGCTCAGATCATGAACTCCTTATTGCGAAGTTCAGACTTAAATTGAAGAAAGTAGGGAAAACCACTAGACCATTCAGATATGACCTCAATCAAATCCCTTATGATTATACAGTGGAAGTGAGAAATAGATTTAAGGGACTAGATCTGATTGATAGAGTGCCTGATGAACTCTGGACAGAGGTTCGTGACATTGTACAGGAGACAGGGACCAAGACCATCCCCATGGAAAAGAAATGCAAAAGAGCGAAATGGCTGTCTGAGGAGGCCTTACAAATAGCTGTGAAAAGAAGAGAGGCGAAAAGCAAAGGAGAAAAGGAAAGATATAAGCATCTGAATGCAGAGTTCCAAAGAATAGCAAGGAGAGATAAGAAAGCCTTCCTCAGTGATCAATGCAAAGAAATAGAGGAAAACAACAGAATAGGAAAAACAAGAGACCTCTTCAAGAAAATTAGAGATTCCAAGGGAACATTTCATGCAAAGATGGGCTCGATAAAGGACAGAAATGGTATGCACCTAACAGAAGCAGAAGATATTAAGAAGAGGTGGCAGGAATACACAGAAGAACTGTACAAAAAAGATCTTCACGACCAAGATAGTCACGATAACGTGATCACTGACCTAGAGCCAGACATCTTGGAATGTGAAGTCAAGTGGGCCTTAGAAAGCATCACTACGAACAAAGCTAGTGGAGGTGATGGAATTCCAGTTGAGCTATTTCAAGTCTTGAAAGATGATGCTGTGAAAGTGCTGCACTCAATATGCCAGCAGATTTGGAAAACTCAGCGCTGGCCACAGGACTGGAAGAGGTCAGTCTTCATTCCAATCCCAAAGAAAGGCAATGCCAAAGAATGCTCAAACTACCGCACACTTGCACTCATCTCACACGCTAGTAAAGTCATGCTCAAAATTCTCCAAGCCAGGCTTCAGCAGTATGTAAACCGTGAACTCCCAGATGTTCAAGCAGGTTTTAGAAAAGGCAGAGGCACCAGAGATCAAATTGCCAACATCCGCTGGATCATGGAGAAAGCAAGAGAGTTTCAGAAAAACATCTATTTCTGCTTCATTGACTATGCCAAAGCCTTTGACTGTGTCGATCACAATAAACTGTGGAACATTCTGAAAGAGATGGGAATCCCAGACCACCTGACCTGCCTCTTGAGAAACCTGTATGCAGGTCAGGAAGCAACTGTTAGAACTGGACATGGAACAACAGACTGGTTCCAAATAGGAAAAGGTGTACGTCAAGGTTGTATATTGTCACCTTGCTTATTTAACTTATATGCAGAGTACATCATGAGGAACGCTGGGCTGGAAGAAGCACAAGCTGGAATCAAGATTGCTGGGAGAAATATCAATAACCTCAGATATGCAGATGACACTACCCTTATGGCAGAAAGTGAAGAGGAACTCAAAAGCCTCTTGATGAAAGTGAAAGAGGAGAGTGAAAAGGTTGGCTTGAAGCTCAACATTCAGAAAACAAAGATCATGGCATCTGGTCCCATCACTTCATGGGAAATAGATGGAAAAACAGTGGAAACAGTGTCAGACTTTGTTTTTTTGGGCTCCAAAATCACTGCAGATGCTGATTGCAGCCATGAAATTAAAAGACGCTTGCACCTTGGGAGGAAAGTTATGACCAACCTTGATAGTATATTAAAAAGCAGAGACATTACTTTGCCAACCAAGGTCCGTCTAGTCAAGGCAATGGTTTTTCCCGTGGTCATGTATGGATGTGAGAGTTGGACTGTGAAGAAGGCTGACCGCCGAAGAATCGATGCTTTTGGACTGTGGTGTTGGAGAAGACTCTTGAGAGTCCCTTATACTGCAAGGAGATCCAACCAGTCCATTCTAGAGGAGATCAATCCTGGGTGTTCATTGGAGGGACTGATGCTAAAGCTGAAACTCCAATACTTTGGCCACCTCATGCGACGAGTTGACTCACTGGAAAAGACTCTGATGCTGGGAAAGGTTGGGGGCGGGAGGAGAAGGGGACGACGGAGAATGAGATGGCTGGATGGCATCACCGACTCTGTGGACATGAGTTTGAGTGAACTCCGGGAGTTGGTGATGGACAGGGAAGCCTGGCGTGCTGTGATTCATGGGGTCGCGGAGAGTCGGACACGACTGAGCGACTGAACTGAACTGAACAGAGACATTTTTTGTTGTCCCAACTGAGAGGAGGGGATCCTATTTACATTTAATGGGTACAGACTAGGAATATATGCACAGGACAACCCCCCACGGAGACTTAATACCCTCACATGTCATTACTATCACTTTTAAAACACTTTCTCTTTCAGAATCAACGTGGGATTCAGTGCCTCTCACTCTTGGCAATGGAGAGGCATGGTAGCAACAAAAATGGGAAAGTTTTTTTTTTTTATTCTTTATTGATCTCTTTTATTTCTTTTTTTTTTTTCTTTTTTTACTTTGTGTTGGTTTTGCCACACATTGACATGAGTTTTAAAACAAAGTACAGCAAGGCTTGGGCAGATAAAGAGTAGAGACCAAATGAGGACGAGCTGCAAACATTTCTCCTGGTGATGCCCTCACTGTTCCGTTCTCTGATTCTGTGGTTGTTCTTTAGGTACGAAGCTGTGTTCCGCTCTTTGCAACCTCACGGACTGCAGCCTTCACTGTCCTTCACTATCTCTCAGAGCTTGCTCAAGCTCATGTCCATTGAATCGATGATGCCGTCCAACCATCTCATCCTCTGTTGCCCACTTCTCCTCCTGCCGTCAATCTATCCCAGCATCAGGGTCTTTTCTAATGAGTCGGTTCTTTGCATCAGGTGGCCAAAGTATTGGAGTTTCAGCTTCAGCATCAGTCCTTCCAATGAATATTCAGGGTTGATTTCCTTTAGGATGGACTGGTTTGATCTCCTTGCAGTCCAAGGGACTCTCAAGAGTCTTCTCCAACACCACAGTTCAAAAGCATCAGTTCTTCAGTGCTCAGCTTTCTTTATAGTCCAACTCTCACATGCATACATGACCACTGGAAAAGCCATAGCTTTGACTATTTGGACCTTTGTTGGCAAGGTGATGCCTCTGCTTTTTAATACGCTCTCTAGGTTGGTCATAGCTTTTCTTCTAAGGAGCAAACGTCTTTTAATTTCATGGCTGCAGTCACCATCTGCAGTAATTTTGGAGCCCCCCCAAAATAAAGTCTGTCACTGTTTCCATTGTTTCCCCATCTATTTGCCATGAAGTGATGGGACTGGATGCAATAATCTTAGTTTTCTGAATGTTGAGCTTGAAGCCAACTTTTTCACTCTCCTCTTTCACTTTCATCAAGAGGCTCTTTAGTTCTTCACTTTCTGCCATAAATGTGGTGTCATCTGCATATCTGAGGTTGTTTATATTTCTCCCGGCGATCTTGATTCCAGCTTATGCTTCATCTAGCCCAGCATTTCACATGATGTACTCTACATAGAAGTTAAATAAGCAGGGTGACAATATACAGCCTTGACATACTCCTTTCTCAATTTGGAACCAGTCTGTTCTTCCATGTTCAGTTCTGTTTCTTCTTAACCTACATACAGATTTCTCAGGAGGCAGGTAAGGCGGTCTGGTATTCCCATCTCTTGAAGAATTTTCCACAGTTTATTGTGATCTACACAGTCAAAGGCTTTGGCATAATCAATAAAGCAGAGGTAGATATTTTTCTGGTATTCTCTTGCTTTTTTCATGATCCAACGTATATTGGCAACTGGATCTCTGGTTCCTCTGTCTTTTCTAAATCCAGCTTGAACATCTGAAAGTTCATGGTTCATGTCCTTTTGAAGTCTGGCTTGGAGAATTTTGAACATTACCTTACTGGCATGTGAGATGAGTGCAATTGTGCAGTAGTTGGAACATTCTCTGGCATTGCCTTTCTTTGGGACTGGAGTGAAAACTGATCTTTTCCAGTCCTGTGGCGACTGCTGAGTTTTCCAAATTTGCTGGCATATTGAGTGCAGGACTTTCACAGCATCATCTTTTAGGATTTGAATTAGCTCAACTGAAATTTCATCACCTCCACTAGCTTTGTTTGTAGTGAAGGCCCACTTGACCTCGCCTTCCAGGATATCTGGCTCTAGGTGGGTGATCACCCCATCGTGGTTATCTGGGTCATGAAGCTCTTTTTTGTATAGTTCTTCTTGTATTCTTGCCACCTCTTCTTAATCTCTTCTGCTTCTGTTAGGTCCATACCATTTCTGTCCTTGATTGTGCCCATCTTTGCATGGGTATCATCTTTGCATGATACCTTGGTATCTCTAATTTTCTTGACGAGATCTCGTCTTTCCTATTCTATTATTTCCCTCTATTTCTTTGCATTGATCACAGAGGAAGGCTTTCTTATCTCTCCTTGCTATTCTTTGGAACTCTGCATTCAGACGGGTATATCTTTCCTTTTCTCCTCTGCCTTTAGCTTCTCTTCTTCTCTCAGCTATTTGTAAGGGCTCCTCAGACAGCCATTATGCCGTCTTGCATTTCTTTTTCTTGGGGATGGTCTTGATCACTGCCTCTTGTACAATGTTACGAACCTCCATCCATAATTCTTCAGGCACTTTGTCTATCAGATCTAATTCCTTGAATCCATTTGTCACTTCCACTGTATAATCGTAAGGGATTAGATTTAGGTCATAACATGAATGGTCTAGTGGTTTTCCCTACTTTCTTCAATTTAAGTCTGAATTTGACAATAAGAAGTTCATGATGTGAGCCACAGTCAGGGGAACCTAGGAAACGGCTCCCTCGGGGACCCGGACCCAGCCAATGGGCGGGGCCATAATTAAGCCCACCCCCTCCCGGCTTCTTTCCCCGCCTCCTAACCCTGAGGTGTTGGGCCCGGGGTGCGGGCTGCCGGGCTCTCCTGGTTCCGCCCAGCTGGTGCGGGGTCTAGTTGAAAGCCTAGGGAACGCGCTTCGGCAGGATTTGAAGGGGGGACAGGGAGGGGCCTACGGCTTGCGGCCCGGCCCCTTCCCCGGCTCGCGGGCGGGCGGATCCGCCGGCCTCCAGCTTCAGCGGGCGCTGGGTCCGCGTCCCCGAGGCAATCATCAGCGGCGGCGTGAGCTTCTGCCGCAGGTGTCGGCGCCTGGGCAGCGGGGCACAGCCTGGTTCGGCCCCGTGGTGGGCTCCTGGGCGAGCCGGCGGCCCGGCCGCCTTGCGCTCTTCGTTCTGGTGGTCCTACTGGTGGTGATCGCGGTCCTCGCCTTCAGTTACTGGAGCATCTCCTCCCGCCCCGTCCTGCTTCAGGAGCAGGTGGCAGAACTGCAGGGCCGGGTCCTGCGCGCCGAGGTGGTCCGCGGGGGCCGGGAAAACCCATTCGGACCTCCTGCTCTCGGTGGACTCGCACAAGAAACAGATTGACCAGAAAGAGGCCGATTACGGCCGCCTCGGCAGCAGGCTGCAGACCGGGGAGGGCCTGGGGAAGATGACAGGGTAAGGACGAACCCTTTTCCATCAGCCCCCATAGTTTCTTTCGGCTCCGTGGTGGGGTGTTCGCCTGGCCTATGCCTTCCAGAGTTGCAGCCTTGGAGGCTCCCTTTACTGCTAACAACCCTTTTTCTGTCAGACTTTAACTTGTTTACCACTGCCATTTTCCGCTCCCTGCTAGACGAAACTGCAAGTTTTTGGTTCTCAAGAGAGGCCTCTACGTGGATCCCGCCTTTTCTCCAAGCTCAGCTGCTGATCATCTCGCCTATGTGGCCGGCCGCCTTACCTTTACAGATACACGGCTCTGGAGACTGCCAGATTTGGTGTGAGCAGTGTTGCGTTATCCTTTATTCCGTGCACACTGAGCATTGTTAATTTCTTTATTTAAAGAATGTGGCCTCCTCTAACCCTTCTGCTTATGGCGATCACCATATTATTTTTTAAGCAGTCTAACTTCTCTTAAATCTCTACAGGGCTATGTATTAAGCAGTTATAGAATCAGAATTACTGCCTTTTTTTGCGATCAAAATATTTTTATAGGTGGGCTGTGGGGCCATATATGAGTCACACTTGTGACTTGGATATAGGTAATTCAAAATTATGTACTCAGTTTGAATTGTGAGTGAAATTAGCCAAAAAGAATCTAAAAATACATTCTAAGCAACAGAATCTCATATCATTGTCCTAATTGATCTCAAAAGGAAATAAAAATGCAATTTTGTATGCTTAACTTTTAGGGTTAGTGTTGGAAAGCCATACTAGGTTTAAATTGTGAAACTTTAAGGCTAGACTGTAACTAGATCCATGCTGAGTAGTCTTCATTCTCACCAGCATATTGGGAACTATATTACTGATTTATGACCCATGCAATTTTTGTTGATACCCCAGACCTGTGAAAATTTCTGGATGGGATAAGTATAATAGATACCTTTCTTTCTGGACCCTCTTTTGGTAATCTTTACATTGTTTTTGTGTGTGTCTGTGTGTGTTCCCATTACAAGTTTTTATTTTGTATGTCAATTATTTATACTTAATCATTATAAATTAAAATCTCCTGAGCTCCCAACTTCCTTACTGTCACCAACCTCTACCTAGTTTCTTATTTCATGAAGATTGAGGCCCTCAGGTAAGTGCTTTTCAAGAGCCTACATCTTCACCATAGCATAGCTTCTGAAAGGAGCAACAGATTGGCAAACTTATACTACATACTGAAATTCTCTTGGGTGGAATAAGCAGAGACCATGAAATTTTAGAGTATTAAAAGGAGATCTTCAGACTTGGATGGTTAGGCATTACTATTTCAAATTCTCTACTATCTGAAAAGAAAGATAAGTCTTTTCTAGTAGTTTATACTCTGGATTCCATTTCTTCCATCTACTGGACTGTGATTATCAGTTTCTTTCAGTAGGTTTTCACTTTACCTTCAACCATATGTAGGTGTTCACTGTTCTAAAATTTTTTGTATTCTTCTATATACTCCGTTCTCCCAATCAACCAATGTCTTTGTTTTCACTTTCATTGCTAAACTCTAGTTATTGGTTGGTTGGTCTATAAAAGTTTCATGTATTTCTTTTTTCATCCCCATCCTAATTTTTTTCATTTTTTTTTTGTATACCATCCTTCTTTCCTCTTTTCTGAAGCTATTTTCTTGAAGGTCACAAATGGCAGTCTTCCTGGTCAAATCAAAAAGCATTTTTATTCTTATTTTTTTCACTTTCTCAATTGATTGTCTCTAGCTTTTTGGGAAAAAAACCCCTATTTTTTCCTTTCCCCCTTGCTTTTTGGGGAAATCAAATTAAAAAAATTTCTTTTTTTCCCCCATTTGCTTCCTTTTTTACCTTCTTCACTATACTTATTCTTTTCTGGATATCCCCCCACCCCTGCAGCTTCTAATAATAATTGGGTCTTGGGTCTTTGTTTTCCCCTCACACCAGTATTTCTCAAGGTGGTGTTAAACAGAATACCGTCGTAGAAATTGTTCATAGATGGTTAGGAAAAAAAAGGAAAACTTTCTTTTTGGAGGAAAATGTTGATCAGTGTAAGTCTCCTCTTGGAATTTATAATCCTGCTAGCATATAAAGGCTCTGAGAGATATGTTAGTAAAGAAGTCTATTTAATTTTGTTTAATTTTAGTCTCTATCAGTTAATTTGATCACAGACTATGATTTTCATGGCCTGCTTGTTACCATGGTACAGAAGAATGTAGCAAAGCACACTAACTTGGGAAATGTTGTCCTAGGTATCCAGATGATCCATAGATGAAATTTGTCTTTTAGAGGTGTTTCCTTTTTTCCCTTGCTGCCCCCTGCCACGAGCTGAGAAGAAAAGATTTATCATGTGTAAATGATCTAAAATCCTTCTGGATGTGATAATGTTGGAGAAAGAAGTAAATTTGACAATTAAAAATGTCTTTCTTTTTAAACTAGACTTGTTTTAATGTTTAATCGTGTTAATGTAGTCTCTTTAAAGTAGAGGCTCTCTCTGCCTTTCAGGGTTTTTACATATAGCACACACTGACCCCTTCATTAGTCACATGTACCCCTTTGGTTTTGTATGTATCCTTCCTGATGGCTCAGGGGGTCCTGATTGGTCCAAACTGATAACAGTAATTTCATTATTCCCAGTGATTAGTTTAGGAAGGGGCAGGCTAGTGAGTTGTGAGGGGAAGCTTCCTGGCTCCTTAAAAGAGTCTTACTTGCACCTCTGTGATATTCTTCCCCCAAATCAAAAATCTCCAGTCTAATCATAAGGAAACATCAGACAAGCTCACATTCAGGGACATTCTACAAAGTACCTGAGAAGTACTCTTCAAAGAGGCACACTTGAAGAGGCAGTCTCTTCTGCCAGATGTTGTTGCTTCACCACGTGATACCTGAAATTAGGGTAACCAGAGTGCCAGAAAAGTTAGCTAAGGAATGACTGAGCCTCTGAAGGTGAAGATGGCAGAGTGGAGTGTTACAGTAGCGTATTAGGGACAAATAAAGAAAAATTCTTGGGGGCTTCCCTGGTGGCTCAGCGGTAAACAATCTGCCTGCCAATGCAGGAGACATGGGTTCAATCCATGACCTAGGGGAAAATCCCGCATGCTTTGGAGCAACTAAGCCCGTGCAACCACAACTACTGAACCTGTCTTCTAAAGCCCAGGAGTTGCAACTACTGAGGCCACATGCTGCAGTTACGGAAACCGGTGCGTCCTAGAGCCTGTGCTCTGCAGTAGGAGAAGCCGCCGCAGTGAGAAGCCCGAGCACTGCAATGAGAAAGTAGCCCTGCTTGCCACAACTAGAGAAAAGCCAGAGCAGCATTGAAGACCCAGCACAGCCAAAAATAAATAAACAACAGCAACAACAAAAATTCCTATTGTGTAAGCCAGTCATGTTGAGAGTTCCTTAGTTACAGCCTAACTACAGGGGTCCTGACTATTAAGATTCTCATTGTCACAGTGTTCTGAGATGTAGGTTAATCTTCTATATCCCCAGGGCAGTGTGGGCAGTGGCCTCAAATCTACATGTGGTTTGAGGGTTCCTCAAGGGACTGTATCTTAAGATCAATAGTGGTGTTTGGATGCCTGACTCAGTACTTGCTTCGCAGTCTTTTGGAGATCAGGATCCTTAGGTGGCGTCACCTCCATATATACCCTTCCCTACTCCATGGATGTTCCAAGCAAAAACTCCCTTTGCCCTGATGAGATAGCTGCCTTAGGTATGATGTGTGTGTAGGGAATTTTGGCAAGGTGGCCCTTGTTCAAGCTTTCCTTTTAAAAAAAGGTTATTTTAGAACATTTAAGATCTATGGGATTATTGCAAAGATAGTACAGAAAGTTCCCTCATACCCCACACCTTTGTTTTTCCTGTTTTCACATTAACATGGAACATTTGTCATAATTAATCAACCCCTATCGATGCATTAAAAAAAAAATAAGATCATGACATCAGGTCCCATCACTTCATGGCAAATAGATGGGAAAAAAATGGAAACAGTGACAGACTTTATTTTCTTTTGGGGCTCCAAGATCACTGCAGATGGTGACTGCAGCCATGAAATTAAGAGATGCTTGCTCCTTGGAAGAAAAGCTATGACCAACCTAAACAGCATATTAAAAAGCAGAGGCATCACTTTGCCAACAAAGGTCCAAATAGTCAAAGCTATGATTTTTCCAGCATTCATGTACAGATATGAAAGTTGGACCATAAAGAAGGCTGAGCACTGAAAAATTGTGGTATTGGAGAAGACTCTTGAGAGTCCCCTGGACTGCAGGAGATCAAACCAGTCAATCCAAAAGGAAATCAACCCTGAATACTCATTGGAAGGACTAATGCTGAAGCTGAAGCTCCAATCCTTTGGCCACCTCATGCAAATAGCCAACTCGTTGGAAAAGACCCTGATGCTGGGAAAGATTGAAGGCAGGAGGAAAAGGGGACAACCGAGGGTGAGATGGTTGAATGGCATCACCCATTCAATGGACATGAATTTGAGCAAACTCTGGGAGATAGTGAAGGACAGAGGAGCCTGGCGTGCTACAGTTCATGGGGTGGCAAATAGTCGGACATGACTGAGTGACTGAACATCACAATTGATGCATTATTAATAATTGAAGTCCATACTTTATTTAGATTTTCTCAGTTTTTCCCTAATGCCCTTTTTCTGTTCCAGGATCCCATCTAAGTTTCCACATTACATTTAGTTGTCATGTCTCTTTAGGCTTCTTTTAGTTTTTTTCAGACTTTATTTTTTATGATCTTGACAGTTTTTTTCCATAATTTTTATTTAGTTAGTTATTTTTGGCTGTGCTGGGTCTTTGTTGCTGCATGAGCTTTTCTCTGGTTGCAGCGAGTGGGGCTACTCTCTAATTGCAGTGCTCGGACTTCTCATTGCAGGGGCTTCTCTTATTGTGGAGCATGGGCTCTAGGGTATGTGGGCTTCATTAGTTGCAGCACGTGGGCTTAGTAATTGTGGCTTCCAGACTCTGGAGCTCGGGCTTAGTTGCTCTGTGGCATGTAGGATCTTCCCAGATCAGGGAATCAAACCTACATTTCCTGCACTGGCAGGTGGATTCTTTCCTACTGAGCCACTGGGAAAGAGCCCTGATCTTGACAGTTTTGACAATTACTGGTTAGGTGTTTTGTAGAATGCCACTCTATTGGGATTTGTTTGATGCTTTTCTCAGGATTAGACTCAGGTTATGGTTTGGGGGAGGAAGATGGCAGAGTAAAGTACACTTCTCATCATATCAAGAGAACATCTCTCAAAAGGACTTCTCTCTCGATGTTGACCTTGATCACCTGACTTGAGGTAGTGTTTGTCAGGTTTCTTCACTGTAAAGTTACTCTTTTTTCCTCCTTTTCTGTGCTGTACTCTTTGAACGGAGATTGCTATGTGCACCCAAAGCGCTTAATGAGTTGGGAGTTATATCTGTCTCCTTAAGGGCAGAGTATCTATGTAAATTACTTGCAATTTTTCTGCATGGACCTTTGTCTCTTCTCCCTTATTCATTATTCAGTTCTTTATTTATATCAGTATGAACTCATGGATATTTATTTTATACTTTAGTTTATAATCCACTGCTACTTTATTTTGTTGCTCAAATTGTTCCAGCTTTGGCCATTGGTAGCTCTTTTGTTTGCCTCCGGACATAATATCCCATCTTTGTCACAAACCCCTTCCTTAGTTTCTGTCACTACAAGATGCTCTGGCTTATCTTGTATACTTCCTGCCCCAGTCTTAGAATCCTTCTCCACAGAGCTCTAGTTCCTTTTACTGGAAAACAGTATTAGAGACCAAAGTCTAGGTGCTAGGTGTACTGATTGCTACTATCAGACTGTCTTTGGAAATCTTGAAATTCCAGCTCCATAGATACCAGGAAGGTGACATTGGATATCTTCCAATTTATTATTCTGTCTTGCCATTTTCAGTTTGTCACCTGGGCTGTTAGAACACAGAAATTCTTTCTTTTTGCCTACACTTTGAACTTTTTATTTTTTGTTGCGTTATAGCTGATGAACAGTGTTGTAATAGTTTCAGGTGAACAGTGAAGGGACTCAGCCATACATACATGTGTATCCATTCTTCCTCCATCCTACCCTCAATCCAGGCTGCCACATAACATTGATCAGAGTTTCCTGTGCCATATAGTAGGTCCTTATTGGTTATCCATTTTAAATTTAGCAGTATGTACATGACCATCCCAAACTCTCTAACTATCACTTCCCTCTAGCAATCATAAGAACACAGAAATTCTTTAAGGGAGCCTGAAATTGTCCTTGGAAGTGAGAAACAAGGTCCACTTCTCTGGGATTCCCCCCATCTTTACCTTGTTTTTCTTTTTTTAAACTTCCTCCCAAAGGGTTTCAGTCTAGAGGGGGTGTGTTAGTTGTCTACAGCTGCCATACAAAACACCACAGATTGGTTGGCTAAAAACAGCAGAAATTTATGTTCTCATGGTCCTGGAGTCTAGAAACCCAAGGCTGACGTACTAGCAGGTTGGTTTCTTCTGGAGACTCTCTCCTTGGCTTGCGGATGGCCTCCTTCTTGCTGCTTTGTCATCACGTGGTTATCCTTCTGTGCTCCTGCATCCCTGGGGTTCTTCCTCTTCTTATAAGGGTACTAGTCGTATTGGATTCGGGTCCCACCCTAATGGCCTCATTTTAACTTAATTACCTCTTTGAAGACCTTATTTCCAAATAGGTCACATTCCAAGGTACTGGGTGTTGAGACTTCAGTGTGTGGGTTTGTGGGAACACAGTTCAGCCCATGACAAGAGGGAATCCATGATACACACACTGCTTTTTCTTTCCTCTTTGTGTGAGAAAGACCCTTTCTTCTAATTCCTAGGTGTGGGCTATTTCTCCTATCCTAACTTGAATTATTTCTGCCTGTATCTTGTACCAAAGTTATGGTGGACCAAGGCAAGCTCTTGATAAATCAAAGCTGTTTGAATATAGAAAAAGTCCTTCCCCAAACTGTTGTTTTGTTACAGATGGAAAAAAAGAAAATCAGTTTTGAGGTTTGAAGCTGAACAGTAAATGACCTCTTTTCCCTCTAACAACCATAATCCTCCTTGAGGCAGTACATACGTTTGCTTGAACAGGGAAAAGGTCATGTGCCAGAAAGGAGGGTGGGAAACATATTTTTTTAAATACCCTCATTGTATGTATATGTACACAATGTTCAAATACATAACAAATGCATATATGTAAAAACCATGGCATGGAATAAGTGTTCATTACCATGATCTCAAGTCCTGATTATGCCATTTAGTATGTGTAGAACCTTGGGCAAGTCACTTAACTTCTCTGTGCCTTGGATCCACATCTGTAAAATGAGGACAATTACAGTTAACTCTCTCATTCTTGTGAAGTTTAAATGAATGAATTCACTTAAATGCTTTGAACAGTGAGTACCACATTGTTAAAAAAAAAAAAAAGAAATGTTTAGTAAGTGTTATGTTAGCCATTATTCCACAACTACTTCCTTATTTCTGACCTGCCTTCTTTCCAGGATGGAATTCTATCTGTGTTCCTGCTTAAGATCCCGTCCCAAAGTTCTAGCCAGCCTGCCTTGCCCTTTGCTTCTGGTTGTCTGACTCTCCTCTTGCCACCTTTCCTGGTCCATTTCTAAATAGGCATAGTTGACTCCTCTCATGCTTGTCTCAGCTGACTTTTTTGTTGTTTAGTCACAAAGTGTCCGACTCTTTGAAACCCCATGGACTGTGGTCCACCAGGCTCCTCTGTCCATGGGATTTCCCAGACAAGAATACTGGAATGGGTTGCCATTTCCTCCTCCACTGATGCCTGCCTCTGTAATTTGAAGATCAGCCTTGTGAAGTTCTTCTAACACTCTGCACATGAAAATTCCTGCCTTTGCCTCCCCCATCATAACCTGGCCAAATTCTAGCTGTCATTTAATTGCTACCTCAAATTATTCATAAACCATACAGAGCTGATGCCTGCTTTCCAGACTGCATCCCTTTCCTACCTCCTTGGTCCGTGTAATGTAATGTATTGAGACTGAGGTATTTTGAAATTTTGGTATCATCTTTGATACCTTGAGCATCTCAGATTCAGTGATTCAACATGCACAGGAGTTATTTGATCAAATTGAGTTAAAAAAAAAATCACTCTGGTTGCAGAATAGAGAATTGATTGGAAAGGAAGCAGGAACTTCCTAACTAGTCTTCTTGCCCCGAATTCTGTTTCTTTCAGTTAGTCCTACCCCCTTAAGCAAACCAAATCTCCCTCAACCTTGCTTTCAGAGTTGTATTGCTCACTGTGTCAAGTTAGAATTCTGCTATCTAACCTTTAAGGTCTTGCATGGAGGGCCTCCGTCTACTTTTGTCTCCCACTGTCTCCTGACCCAAACTCTTCCAGATGTGTTGCTTTGCTAACCTTTGTCTCCTCACCTGCCTTTCTGTGTCATGTCAATTCCTCTTTCTCTACTTCTGCTCCTGTTTTTAACTCATAGCTTCTTGCTTCTTTTCTGTTACACCAGCCTTTCGGAATATCGACCACGAAGCCCTCTGACTTCTGACCTGGCATGTGCTTTTTTTTATACACAGCATTTATTGTTTGAACCACTCTAAATTATTTTGTTTTTCATTTTTCACTGATAGCTTCTTAGATGTTAACTTTGTCTTCTCAACCAAATTTTAAGTTCCTTGAGGAAGGACCATATTTAAAATATTTTCCAATGAGTTCTTGATCGTCCTTAGTGCCAATGCAAAGTGTTACAGGTACAGGGTTAGAGTGGACTCTAATCCAGTTTGTGTCCTTGTAAGAAGAGGAAATTTAGATACATAAAAAGACATGGGGAAGAAGGCCACATGGAGATGGAGGCCTTGACTGGAGTGATGCATTTATAAGCCAAGAAATGCCAAGGATCGTCAGCAACCACTAGAAGCTAAGAAAAAGGCAAAGAAGAATCCTCCTTTAGGGAGGATTCAAATAGAGAACATGGTCCTATAGACAGCTTAATTTTAGACTTCTAGACTCCAGAACTGTGAGAGAATATTTTTGGTTGTTTTAGTCACTGGACTTGTGGTTTGTGTTGTTGTTTAGTTGCTAAGTAGTGTCCAACTTGCTTTCAGTGAGTGAGTGAGTGAAGTCGCTCAGTCGTGTCCGACTCTTTGCGACCCCATAGACTGTAGCCTACCAGGCTCCTCTGTCCATGGGATTTTCCAGGCAATAGTACTAGAGTGGATTGCCATTTACTTCTCCAGGGGAGATTCCCAACCCAGGGCTTGAACCCGGGTCTCCCGCATTGTAGACAGACGCTTTACCGCCTGAGCCACCAGGGAATTCATGGGAACGTTTCATGCAAAGATGGGCTCGACAAAGGACAGAAATGGTATGGACCTAACAGAAGCAGAAGATATTAAGAAGAGGTGGCAGGAATACACAGAAGAACTGTACAAAATAGATCTTCACGACCAAGATAGTCACGATAACGTGATCACTGACCTAGAGCCAGACATCTTGGAATGTGAAGTCAAGTGGGCCTTAGAAAGCATCACGACTAACAAAGCTAGTGGAGGTGATGGAATTCCAGTTGAGCTATTTCAAGTCTTGAAAGATGATGCTGTGAAAGTGCTGCACTCAATATGCCAGCAGATTTGGAAAACTCAGTGCTGGCCACAGGACTGGAAGAGGTCAGTCTTCATTCCAATCCCAAAGAAAGGCAATGCCAAAGAATGCTCCAACTACTGCACAATTGCACTCATCTCACACGCTAGTAAAGTCATGCTCAAAATTCTCCAAGCCGGGCTTCAGTTCAGTTCACTTCAGTTCAGTCGCTCAGTTGTGTCCGACTCTCCGCGACCCCATGAATTACAGCACGCCAGGCCTCCCTGTCCATCACCAACTCCCGGAGTACACTCAAACTCATGTCCACAGAGTCGGTGATGCCATCCAGTCATCTCATTCTCCGTCGTCCCCTTCTCCTCCCGCCCCCAACCTTTCCCAGCATCAGAGTCTTTTCCAGTGAGTCAACTCGTCGCATGAGGTGGCCAAAGGATTGCAGTTTCAGCTTTAGCATCAGTCCCTCCAATGAACATCCAGGATTGATCTCCTTTAGAATGGACTGGTTGGATCTCCTTGCAGTATAAGGGACTCTCAAGAGTCTTCTCCAACACCACAGTTCAAAAGCATCGATTCTTCGGCGATCAGCTTTCTTCACAGTCCAACTCTCACATCCATACATGACCACGGGAAAAACCATTGCCTTGACTAGACGGACCTTGGTTGGTAAAGTAATGTCTCTGCTTTTTAATATACTATCAAGGTTGGTCATAAGTTTCCTTCCAAGGAGCAAGCGTCTTTTAATTTCATGGCTGCTATCAGCATCTGCAGTGATTCTGGAGCCCAAAAAAATAAAGTCTGACACTGTTTCCACTGTTTTTCCATCTATTTCCCATGAAGTGATGGAACCAGATGCCATGATCTTTGTTTTCTGAATGTTGAGCTTCAAGCCAACCTTTTCACTCTCCTCTTTCACTTTCATCAAGAGGCTTTTGAGTTCCTCTTCACTTCCTGCCATAAGGGTAGTGTCATCTGCATATCTGAGGTTATTTATATTTCTCCCAGCAATCTTGATTCCAGCTTGTGCTTCTTCCAGCCCAGCGTTCCTCATGATGTACTCTGCATATAAGTTAAATAAGCAAGGTGACAATATACAACCTTGACGTACTCCTTTTCCTATTTGGAACCAGTCTGTTGTTCCATGTCCAGTTCTAACTGTTGCTTCCTGACCTGCATACAGGTTTCTCAAGAGGCAGGTCAGGTGGTCTGGGATTCCCATCTCTTTCAGAATGTTCCACAGTTTATTGTGATCGACACAGTCAAAGGCTTTGGCATAGTCAATGAAGCAGAAATAGATGTTTTTCTGAAACTCTCTTCTTGCTTTCTCCATGATCCAGCGGATGTTGGCAATTTGATCTCTGGTGCCTCTGCCTTTTCTAAAACCTGTTTGAACATCTGGGAGTTCACGGTTTACATACTGCTGAAGCCTGGCTTGGAGAATTTTGAGCATGACTTTACTAGCGTGTGAGATGAGTGCAATTGTGCAGTAGTTGGAGCATTCTTTGGCATTGCCTTTCTTTGGGATTGGAATGAAGACTGACCTCTTCCAGTCCTGTGGCCAGCGCTGAGTTTTCCAAATCTGCTGGCATATTGAGTGCAGCACTTTCACAGCATCATCTTTCAAGACTTGAAATAGCTCAACTGGAATTCCATCACCTCCACTAGCTTTGTTAGTCGTGATGCTTTCTAAGGCCCACTTGACTTCACATTCCAAGATGTCTGGCTCTAGGTCAGTGATCACGTTATCGTGACTATCTTGGTCGTGAAGATCTTTTTTGTACAGTTCTTCTGTGTATTCCTGCCATCTCTTCTTAATATCTTCTGCTTCTGTTAGGTCCATACCATTTCTGTCCTTTATCGAGCCCATCTTTGCATGAAATGTTCCCTTGGAATCTCTAATTTTCTTGAAGAGGTCTCTTGTTTTTCCTATTCTGTTGTTTTCCTCTATTTCTTTGCATTGATCACTGAGGAAGGCTTTTTTATCCCTCCTTGCTATTCTTTGGAACTCTGCATTCAGATGCTTATATCTTTCCTTTTCTCCTTTGCTTTTCGCCTCTCTTCTTTTCACAGCTATTTGTAAGGCCTCCTCAGACAGCCATTTCACTCTTCTGCATTTCTTTTCCATGGGGATGGTCTTGGTCCCTGTCTCCTGTACAGTGTCACAAACCTCCGTCCAGAGTTCATCAGGCACTCTATCAATCAGATCTAGTCCCTTAAATCTATTTCTCACTTCCACTGTATAATCATAAGGGATTTGATTTAGGTCATATCTGAATGGTCTAGTGGTTTTCCCTACTTTCTTCAATTTAAGTCTGAATTTCACAATAAGGAGTTCATGATCTGAGCCACAGTCAGCTCCTGGTCTTGTTTTTGCTAACTATATAGAGCTTCTCCATCTTTGGCTGCAAAGAATATAATCAAACTGATTTCGGTATTGACCATCTGGTGATGTCCATGTGTAGAGTCTTCTCAGCAGTATGTAAACCGTGAACTCCCAGATGTTCAAGCAGGTTTTAGAAAAGGCAGAGGCACCAGAGATCAAATTGCCAACATCCGCTGGATCATGGAGAAAGCAAGAGAGTTCCAGAAAAACATCTATTTCTGCTTCATTGACTATGCCAAAGCCTTTGACTGTGTCGATCACAATAAACTGTGGAACATTCTGAAAGAGATGGGAATCCCAGACCACCTGACCTGCCTCTTGAGAAACCTGTATGCAGGTCAGGAAGCAACAGTTAGAACTGGACATGAAACAACAGACTGGTTCCAAATAGGAAAAGGTGTACGTCAAGGTTGTATATTGTCACCTTGCTTATTTAACTTATATGCAGAGTACGTCATGAGGAATGCTGGGCTGGAAGAAGCACAAGCTGGAATCAAGATTGCTGGGAGAAATATCAATAACCTCAGATCCCTTATGGCAGGAAGTGAAGAGGAACTCAAAAGCCTCTTGATGAAAGTGAAAGAGGAGAGTGAAAAGGTTGGCTTGAAGCTCAACATTCAGAAAACAAAGATCATGGCATCTGGTTCCATCACTTCATGGGAAATAGATGGAAAAACAGTGGAAACAGTGTCAGACTTTATTTTTTTGGGCTCCAGAATCACTGCAGATGCTGATTGCAGCCATGAAATTAAAAGACGCTTGCTCCTTGGAAGGAAACTTATGACCAACCTTGATAGTATATTAAAAAGCAGAGACATTACTTTGCCAACCAAGGTCCGTCTAGTCAAGGCAATGGTTTTTCCCGTGGTCATGTATGGATGTGAGAGTTGGACTGTGAAGAAAGCTGATCGCCGAAGAATCGATGCTTTTGAACTGTGGTGTTGGAGAAGACTCTTGAGAGTCCCTTATACTGCAAGGAGATCCAACCAGTCCATTCTAAAGGAGATCAATCCTGGATGTTCATTGGAGGGACTGATGCTAAAGCTGAAACTGCAATCCTTTGGCCACCTCATGCGACGAGTTGACTCACTGGAAAAGACTCTGATGCTGGGAAAGGTTGGGGGCGGGAGGAGAAGGGGACGATGGAGAATGAGATGGCTGGATGGCATCACCGACTCTGTGGACATGGGTTTGAGTGAACTCCGGGAGTTGGTGATGGACAGGGAGGCCTGGCATGCTGTAATTCATGGGGTCGCGGAGAGTCGGACACGACTGAGCGACTGAACTGAACTGAGTGTCCAACTCTTTTTTGACCCCATGACTGTGGAGTACAGGACTGTAGCCCCCCAGGCTCCTCTGTCCATGGGTTTTCCCAGGCAAGAATTCTGGTACTTTGCTATAATGGCTCTAGGAAACTAATATAAGATTCAATAAAAACTCTGGCAGGCTTTTGAAAGTTATTTTATTTTTGTAGAAATTGACAACCTGATTCTAAAATATATGGAAATGCAAATAACCTAGAATAGCCAAAACAATTTTAAAAAGAACAAAGTAGGGGAACTTAATGCTCCCTGATTTCAAGACTTATTATATAGTAATATAGTGCTATATAGATATAGTAACAAGACTGTGGAGTTATTGAAAACAATAGGCATATAAATCACTGGGATGGAATAGAGGGCACAAATAGACCCACAGATATATGGTCAATTAATTTTGGGTGAAAGTGCCAAGGCAGTTTAATGGGCAAAAGGAAGTCTTTTCAACAAAAGATACTAAAGCAACTGGATATCTTTGTGGTGGAGGGGGGTGGTACTGTTATATAATTTGTGCTACTTCACAACATGAACAAATAAAAGTCACTTGGATCATGGACCTAAATGTAAAAGGTGAAGCTATTAATCTTCCAGAAGACAACACAGGAGAAAATATGTGTGGCTTTGGATTGGCGTGGGTTTTTGAGGACACAAAAATCTTGAATCATGAGAAAAGTAGATAAATTTGACTATCAACATGAAAACCTTTGCTCCTCAAAAGGCACTATTTAAAAAAAGAAAAAGAAAGAAAAAGCAAGTCATGGGTTGGGAGACATATTCAGAATGCAACTATCAGATAGGAGAATTGTATCAGTGCAGCCCCCTGTACCAGGACCCAGCCCACCTGCCAACAGGCCAGCACCAGCCCTGATACCCCCTTGGCCCCAGCCCTGCTGAGCATCAGGCCACCACCAGCTCTAAGACCCCAGGGCTGTACAATCAGAGACCCAGGAACCCTGCTCAGCCTACCAGCACATTATCACTAGCCCCTGGGACCTCTTGGGCCCCAAACTCACTTACCAGCAGGCCAATACCACCTTCAACCCCTTAGCTAGCTACCCCAGTATCCAGCCCCACTCACCAGTGGGCCAGCACCAGCTTTGAGACACCCTAAACCCTGCAACCTGCTGTGTCAGAAATTGGTCCTACCCACCAGTGGGTCAACACAAGCTCTAGGATCCCAGGGCCCTCAGCCAGTAGCCTGTGACCCAGCCTCACCAACCAGGGGCCAGCAGACTCCACACAAGGAAAGGCCTGGTAAACAATGGAACTGGGGGCCAGCTGTACCTATCAGACTGCCCACAGTAGACCACCAGCAACAGAAGGACCCACGCTGCCCAGATAGGGGGCTCCCCTAGAGCATGTAGCTCTGATGACCAGAGAGGAGTGTGCTGTGGGATGCATAGGACATCTACAAAAGCCCACTTTTCCAAGGTTTGGAAATGAAGTCAATCTACCGGATACTTAGAAATAAAAACAGTAAATTAGGCAAAATGAGGCACCAGAGGAGTATCTTGCAAATGAAGGAGCAAGATAAAACCCCAAAAGAGCTCTGTGAGGCGGAGATGGGCAATCTGCTCAATAGAGAGTTCAAGGTAATGAGCATAAAGATGTTCAAAGAACTCAGGAGAAGATTGAATGAGCAGAGTGAGAAGTTAGAAGTTTTTAACAAAGAGTGAGAAAATATATTAAAAAAAGAACCAAACAGATGAAGAATACAATAACTGAAATGAAAAATACACTAGAAAGAATCAACAGTAGATTAGATGATAAAAGGAATGGATCAGTGAGCTGGAAGGAAGAATAGTGGAAATCACTGAGGCTGAACAGAAAAAGAACACTTTAAGAGAAACTTAAAGCATCATGAGAAACTAAAATTGCTGCATGCCTTGCCTGTGCCAAGAGGGACACAAACTTTAGTCAAAGGGAACATTAATTCTCTTACAAAGAAGAAGCCAAAATGCGGAAACTTTTGGTCTTCATTCACAAAAAATAGTTCCTTGCTTAATGAAGTTACAGTTCAAGTATTCCCTGTTGCATCAGAGAACATATACCACATCGCCACATTATATGAATTGCTTCTTTTCTTCTATGGAGTGGGTGGAAGGAATCTCCTTGAATGTTCTTTTAGGTTTTTCTGTTTAAATTTTAGCCAACATTTTTCAAGAATCAGTTTATGATCTTCATGGAACTTCCTGAGATTACTGTGACCCTTATCATGGGAGCAAGAAGAAGCAGAGCAATAAGGAAATAAGAAAGGAAGACAAAAAAGAAAAGTGGATACATGTGTCTAAGATCTTTGTAGTAGGAGTACATTCACCTCTGGGAGGTTGCCCACGGATCTCACACGGCTGGCAGGCGACTGAGTTGGAATTTGAACTCAGGTTCTGTCTGACTCCAGAGACCGGAATAAATGCTCGGCTATGAAGGGGCTTCTCAGGTGGCACTAGTGGTAAAGAACTGGGCAGCCAATTCAAGAGACATAATAGACAACGGTTCGATCCCTGGTTGGGGAAGATCCCCTGGAGGAGTCACTCACTCCATCCTGGAGGCAAACCACTCCACTCTTCTGGCCTGGAGAATCCCACAGACAGAGAAGGCTGGCAGGCTATAGTCCATGGGGTCATAAAAAGTTGGATATGACTGAAGTGACTTAGCACGGAGGGTGAATTAGGGAAACATTCCGAGAGCTCTTTGACCTTGTAAACCCCCAAAGAGAATGTCCAGTGCTCCCAGGAGAGTGCCTGATCGCTGTTGTTGGAAATTGAACACAGATCCTTTCTTGGGTCACCTGTGTAGACTGATGGCACCACCCCTCTCCCCTCCTGCCCACCTCTCCCCCCCAATACCTGAACAAGCCCCAGAGGAGTCTTTTCCCCTGTGTGGGCTCCCCTCCACCCGCAGGAATTTTATATCTGCAGCGAGCAGAGAGCAAACTTCCTGGAACCTCGGGACACATTCTCCCCAAGATGATGCATATCCCTGATAGCAAGCCTTTTATTTTTTAAAGGCCACCTCCAACATGGAAACTGGGAATGCGCAAGGTCCACGTGAGCAATCTTAAGGTACCACAGCAGCTTCGGGAGAAGGTGACTGCAGGGAAGTGGACTCCCCACTTTCCTCTATGTTCTGTTTTTAGCCCATGTTTTTCACAGCGAGTAGGTACCATGGTGATAGGTACCATAGAAATAGATGGAGCACAGCACCCAGTGCAGGGCGGTGGAGCCGGCCGTTCCCATGGAAACGCACGACCCCTGGGGAGAACCCAGGACTCAGCTGTGGTCTGCCTATAGTGCAGGGCAGGCCCCCTGAAGGACCGACTCCTGACCTGTCCCCCTTGTAGCCAGGGAGAAGATGCTGCTTTAGGGTGGCCCCTTGAGGCTTCCAGCATTCTCCTCATGATTGTCTGAGCTCCTTGATTGCACACCTCCCTCCAAGGGCAGCTGAGGGACCTCTCTCTGAGACGACCCAGAGGCTGCTTATGTAGCTCTGGCTTTCATCTGGGCCAGTTGTGCAGAGCTCAGTCGCTCAGTCCTGTCCGACTCTTTGCGACCCCATGGATTGTAGCGCACCAGGCTCCTCTGTCCACGGGATTCTTCAGGCAAGAACACTGGAGTGGATTGCCATTTCATCCTCCAGGGGTTCTTCCTGACTCAGGGATCAAACCCACATCCCCTGAGTCTGCTGCCACTGGTGGGCGAATTCTTTACCACTGAGCCAGCCACCTGGGAAGCAATCTGGGCCAATAGGGACCTCTAAACTAACACTGCCAAGGTTCCCATCCCCACTGATGGGAGTGCCCTGTTCCCTTCCTGACTGGATAGGGAACAGTGCCTGGTTTTATGCAATGGTAATAAAGAGCTTTTACAACTGGGATCAAATCCCAGACATTTGGTGGCCAGAAATACTCATAAAATGAAATCTCAGAGGATCTCAACCAGAAAGCAGAGCGGGGAGGGGAATATTAGTGTCTCAGGTTGTACCTTCAGTTTGTGAGCCCTCCCTCGGGCCCTGTACAGACTCAGGCCAAGCCTCTGCTGTTTCTGGATGCACTGAAACACCCTTTGAAAGAACTGCTTGAGCCATCCTGTAGAATCTATATAACCATTTTCGGCATCCCTGTCTGTGAGGTACACGCTGAGTTGCTTCAGTTACATCCAACTCTTTGAAACCCCATGGACTGTAGCCTGCCAGGCTCCTCTGTCCATTGGATTCTCCAGGCAAGAACACTGGAGTGGGTTGCCATTCCCTTCTCCAGGGGATCTTCCCATCCCAGGGATCTAACCCCCTTCTCCTGTGGCTCCTGCATTGCCGGCGGGTTCTTTACCCCTGAGCTGTTGGGGAAGCCCATCGCTGTCTATCAGTTCAGTCAGTCAGTTCAGTCGCTCAGTCGTGTCCGACTCTTTGCGACCCCATGAATCACAGCACGCCAGGCCTCCCTGTCCATCACCAACCCCTCGGAGTTCACTCAAACTCATGTCCATCGAGTCGGTGATGCCATCCAGCCATCTCATTTTCTGTCGTCCCCTTCTCCTCCCACCCCCAATCCCCCCCTAGCATCAGAGTGTTTTCCAGTGAGTCAACTCGTTGCATGAGGTGGCCAAAGTATTGGAATTTCAGCTTTAGCATCAGTCCTTCCAATGAACACCCAGGATCGATCTCCTCTAGAATGGACTGGTTGGATCCCCCTTGCAGCCCTAAGGGACTCTCAAGAGTCTTCCCCAAAGCACCACAGTTCAAAAGCATCAATTCTTCGGCAATCAGCTTTCTTCACAGTCCAACTCTCACATCCATACATGACCACGGGAAAAACCATAGCCTTGACTAGACGGACCTTGGTTGGCAAAGTAATGTCTCTGCTTTTTAATATGCTATGTATAGATTTATGTAAATGATCCTTTTGGAACTCAGCTTGTTTTTGTTTGGATTTGGGGCCAATTATACATCTTCTGAAATATAACCCATATGTGCACGTGCCCTTTAAACTGTCTTATATTAGACCTGGCATAAGAGGATTAGGTTTAAAGGACGTATGTTATATGTGTCCCATCATATATTCTTCTGAAAGTAGGGCTCTGTTATATATGTTTGTTTCCATACACTTACACTGTCAGATGGCATACATACTTCAGGGCAGCATGACTATAATTCTGGATTAAAGTATACTTCTGAGACTAGTAATTCTAAGTAATGACAAATTCAAGATAATTTTATTCTCAATTAAAGAAACACACACATCTTTTTAACAAATGAATTTTTTTAAAAAATTGATAATCATACCACCATCAACTCATGAATTACTGCCTAGGTAATTACAGATTATGCAAATCATAGCAACCCTTTGGGTTCAGTGGTTAAGACCTGCGCTCCCAAAGCAGGGATCACAGGTTCAATCCCTGGTCAGGGAACTAAGATCCCACATGCCAAACAAACAAAGAGAAAATCATAGCACTGGAAGGCTCTAAAGCAGTGTCTATCCTGGCATATCTGGGACTTGACATGAAGAGGCTGAGCCCAGTGACTTGAAGTGCTTGGCTGTTTAGCTCAGCATATCTTCTGTGGATGCAGGCAGTGTGTCTGGTCATTATCACTTGCCAGTCCTTTCCCAAGTGGTGGACATACACGGAGCCTTCTGCTCCTTCAACTAGCCAGTGATGACCTTGAAGGAAGCTTGTAGGTCATGCCATTTGTGGAGCTGTGCAGTGGAAGGGTCAGTTCAGTTCAGTTCAGTCGCTCAGTCGTGTCCGACTCTCCGCGACCCCATGAATCACAGCACGCCAGCCTCCCTGTCCATCACCAACTCCCAGAGTTCACTCAAACTCATGTCCACAGAGTCGGTGATGCCATCCAGCCATCTCATTCTCCGTCGTCCCCTTCTCTCCCGCCCCCAACCTTTCCCAGTGGAAGGGTAGTCAGACATTAAAGCAATTTCCTGGTTTATCCCTAGGACTCATCCGTGAAACCACATGACTCCACACTCACTGTTAGTAGCATCGTACTTGTAAACTGCCTCTGGGTCCCCTGTTTCCTGTTTCGTGGTTACAGGAATTTGGTGTGACCGAGCACTGCAGAATCTCTGAATTAAATAAGCAAACATGTGTGCTGTGGTTTTTCAGGCCAAGCAAACTATGAAACAGACGGGCTTGCCTTTCTCGCCCATAGCACTGTCATACCTTGGAGTTCTGCCGCTGGGTTGGATTGCTTTTTTTTGGCTTAGTAACTACAAGCAGATTTGCTTTGAAGAACAAGGCTCTCGTATCTTCTGTAACTCTCTAAGAATGGATATTCACAGTCAGGTTTGGCAGAAAGAGTTTTCCCAGATTTTCAGAGTGATAAAGTTAATGTTTGGCCATGTGAAATGTAAACACCGAAAACTTCCTGTCCAAGATAAGATTCTTTCTTTGGTGTTGGAAACAGGAAGCCTGAGTTAGAGACTATTTGATATTTAATTCAAGACACGCATAAACTCAGGTGTCACTTTTCCCACCAACAATTTGAAACTAAACATTTAATGTGAATGTAACTTAGCAATGGGTTTCCCTTTTTAATTTTTATTGTGGGAAAAATAATATATAACAAAAACTTAGCACCTTAACCAGTTTTACATGTACAGTTCAGTGACATTGAGTACACACACATTGTACAACCATCCCCACCATCCACCTCCAGATCTTTTTCTACATCCCTGTCTTAAAATCCATCCCATTAAGCACTAATTCCCCATTCCCCCATCCCCCCAGCTCTATGTTACCAACCAGAGCTCTTGGCCTTCCTCAGTCAATAGGAATTGACTGTGGGGAAAAAGTGGAAACAATAACAAATTTTATTTTCTTGTACTGCAAAACCACTGCTGAGAGTGACTACAGTCATGAAATTAAAAGACGTGTGCTCCTTAGAAGAAAAGCTATTATAAATCTAGATGGCATATTAAAAAGCAGAGATATCACTTTGCTGATGAAAGTCTGTTAAGTCAAAGCTATGGTTTTTCCAAAAGTCATGGATGGATGTGAGAGTTGGACCACAAAGAAGGCTGATCGCCGAAGAACTGATGCTTTTGAACTGTGGTGTTGGAGAAGACTCTTGAGAGTTCCTTGGACTGCAAGGAGATCCAACCAGTCAATCCTAAAGGAAATCAGTCCTGAATATTTATTGGAAGGACTGATGCTCAAGCTGAAACTCCAATACCTTGGCCACCTGATGCAAAGAGCCGACTCATTGGAAAAGACCCTGATGCTGGAAAAGATTGAAGGCAGGAGGAGAAGGGGACGACAGAGGATGAGATGGTGGGATGGCATCATTGACTCGATGGACATGAGTTTGAGCAAACTGTGGGAAATAGTGATGGACAGGGAAGCCTGGCGTGCTGCAGTCTATGAGGTCACAAAGAGTTGGACACGACTTAGCGATTGAACAACAGAGGCCAGACAAGAAATTGACTAGAGGCCGAGCAAGGCTTTACTGGGGCCCCTGCTGCAGCAGGGAGAAGTGAGAACTAACAACAGGACCCCTTGATTGCTTGCTCCCTGAGGGGTGGGTCAGCTGGTTCTTTGTATGGAATGAGGGTAGGGAGTGTCCAGGGGTCCAGCAGGAGGGGTGGCGTAGGTATTTTGCCCACCCTTTGGGTGGTATTGAGTGCAGGGGGCATGCGCAGTACCCTATTTTAGCTCCCAACATCCTGTTTTTGTCCGAAGCTCTTCAGAAGTAGCAGGTGGGGTTTTTTGGTGGGTTTTTTTTTTTTTTTTTGTCTCTTTGTATCTTTTTGGGTCCAGAATTTGCCCTACCAGCACATCAGTTCAGTTCAGTTCAGTTCAGTTGCTCAGTCGTGTCTGACTCTTTGTGACCCCATGAACCACAGCACGCCAGGCCTCCCTGTCCATCACTAACTCCCGGAGTTCACTCAAACTCATGTCCATCGAGTCGGTGATGCCATCCAGCCATCTCATTCTCTGTCGTCCCCATCTCCTCCTGCCCCCAATCCCTCCCAGAATCAGAGTCTTTTCCAGTGAGTCAACTCATTGAATGAGTTGGCCAAAGTATTGGAGTTTCAGCTTTAGCATCAGTCCTTCCAATCAACACCCAGGACTGATCTCCTTTAGAATGGACTGGTTGGATCTCCTTGCAGTCCAAGGGACTCTCAAGAGTCTTCTCCAGCACCACAGTTCAAAAGCACATGCATGAAGTTATTTTTAGTCTGATAATTTTTTTGTATTCTGTTGCTCTAAAAGAGGTGTGTCCAGGTGCAAGCACTGCAGCACTGCAGCAAAGAGCCCCACATTCCAAGCCTGTCTCACCTTGGCAACCGCTCTTCTGTTTTCTGTCTCTGTGAGTTTGGCTGTTCTTGTACCCCATATAAATAGAACCACACACATGGTGTTTTCACTAGGGCTTCCCTGGAGGCTCAGCTGGTAAGAATCTGCCTGCAATGTGGGAGACCTGGGTTCGATCCCTGGGGTGGGAAGATCCCCTGGAGAAGGGAAAGGCTACCCACTCCAGGATTCTGGCCTGGAGAATTCCATGAACTGTATAGTCCATGGGGTCGCAAAGAGTCAGACATGACTAAATGACTTTCACCTGCTCACTTGCTATTTCACTTAGCATAACGTCCTCAAGGGTTGCCTTCCTTTTAAAGGCTAAATAATATTCCATTGTATGTATATGCCACACTTTGTTTACCTACCATTTAAATTTTCTGTATTTATTTCTTATCATTTAAAAATTTTTGAAACAGTCACCAAGTGCCAGAAAAATTGCAAGGACAGTTTCAGAATAATATACCCTGATCTTCATCATCTTTTCATACTTTCTTGTATTTTTCTATATGCAAAAATACTCTCCCACCTCATCAAACAACCACTAATACCAGCAAGCTCACACAGATTCATAGCCACCATGGAAGCCTCGGACTCCATCCAGGTTTGCCAGTCATCACAATGGTGTCTTTTATCACAAAAGGATCCAACTCAGAAATACTCTTGCATGAAGTGATATCTTTTGGTCTCCTGCAGGCTGGAAGAAGAGCCCCTCAATCTCTCCTTGACTTTCATGACCTTGACGTTTTGAAGATCACAGACTTTGTAGAATGTCTTTCTAAGGTTTCCTCTTGGTCAGATTCAGGTGATGCATCTCTGGCAGAATTGTCGCAGCAATGACACTGCATTCTTCTTCTTACACCCTGCCAAGAGGTTCAATGTTTTGATTTGTTCCTATACTAATAATGAGCACTTTGATCCCATGATTTAAGGTAGTGTCTACCAGGGTTCTCCATTATAAAGTATTTTTGGGAAACCTAGGTACACATCCCATGCCTCATCAACTTTATTTTTTATATCCATGTGGACTTATGGATTCCTATATTAGTGAGTTATTCTCCATTCCCATCATTATTTATTTTAAAGCTCACTTTATTCCCAGTTTGACTAGTGAGAGCACCTTTGATCTCTGCCCTTCATACATGGACCCATCATTCATTGAGCGCATCCTCACTTTCTGGCATGACAAGATGTCATAGGCTCATCTTTCATCTTTGTCCAAGTTTTAGAATCAGCCATTTCTCCAAGGAGACTTAATTCATTTAAAAAAATTTCTGACATGTAAGCATTGCTATATTTATTTATATTTATTGAAAAAAAATGTTTTGGCTGCATGTGGTCTTTCTCTAGTTGCAGACAGTGGGGGTACTCTCTAGTTGCAGTGCATGGGCTTCTCATTGCATTGGCTTCTCTTGTTGCAGAGCACAGGCTCTAGGCACATGGGCTAGAGTAATTGCAACTTGCTGGCTCTAGGGTGCGTGGGCTTCAGGAGTTGTAGTGCCTGGGCTTAGTTGCTTCATAGCTTGTGGAATCTTCCTGAATGGGAGATTGAACCTGTGCCCCCAGGATTGACAGGCAGATTGTTATCTACTGAGCCACAAAGAAAGTTCCTCATTTTGATGGAAAAATGGTATTTAGAATTCAAGATCTGGACAGGAGATGTGCTCATTTCTATTGCGATGTTACTGTTCCCAGGCAAAGCTAAGGAATGTACATTACCCTGTGTGCACATATATACACAGATACACTCCTTACCCTCTGATACCACATTCCAGGCTACCATTCCTCAGCCTTCTGAAGCATCGCCCACTTACCCTGGTCAGCTGGTGATACCACAGGCCAGGTTACCCTCCCTGCGTAAGACCTCCTTGTCACTTGGGCTCTGATCCCCACTTTGGGCTTTCATGACTTCCTGCCCTCCATCTCCACCATGAACCTTTCTGCTCCACCTATGACTTTAGCACTGAATTGTTTAGGAGAAAGAAGTAAAAAGGACCACTACTGACTTTGGTTCAAAGTATTGATACTTGTTAACAGTCGTTTGCATATCGGGTGTACTTGTATCTGACCTATTAATTAGACAGTACTAATCATGACTGCCAGCATTTCCCCAATCCTTTGTCTCTGCTATTGTAATGAAAAAATTTTAATGAAATGTTTATACAATTAGGATGCCTTCTTCCTTACAGCAACATCTATTTTTCAAATTCGCAGTTGTACTTAGGCAACTCTCGGCAAACACTGAGCAAGTCCTACCTCAAGAATTAATGAGTGAAAAAAAAAAAAAGAATGAGTGAAAACAAGGTCTGTAAACCTATTTATTCCATGCGTTCATTATCAAGTTATAGGACTCGGTGAAGCGATCCAGGGGACAGCTACAGAAATCAGAAATAGAGTTTTGTAATACTGTGCTAGGGCTTCCCTGGTGGCTCAGACGGTAAAACGTCTGCTTTACCCAGCAATGTGGGAGACCCGGCTTCGATCCCTGGGTTGGGAAGATCCCCTGGAGAAAGGAAATGTCAACCCACTCCAGTACCGTTGCCTGGAAAATTCTATGGACAGAGAAGCCTGGTAGGCTACAGTCCATGGGGTTGCAAAGAGTCGGACACGACTGAGCAACTTCACTTTCTTTTTTTCTTTCAATACTGTGAGCTATGTTGTGAATAACAAGATCTTCCTGACTAGACAGTGAACATCAAGGAAATGGGTTGTGTCTTCTACTATTTTTGTACCCCTCAGGGTCAGGTCCTGAGTATGATCTGTATACCTATGTATGTGATGCTCCCTGTGCTTATTGACTGACAGAGCTGTGACAACATTGTCATAGTAATAGAGTTACAAAATCTGATGCACACCTATTGGACTTTATCCTCCCTTTTTCCTGGCTGTGCTGGGACTTTGTTATGGCAAGCAGGCCTTTTTAGTTTCAGCAAGAGGCTTCTCTAGTTGGGGTGCATGGGCTCTAGAGCGCAGGCTCAGTGATTACAACGTTCGGGCTTAGTTGCCCTGTGGCTTGTGGGATCTTAGTTCCCTGACCAGGGATCAAACTATCGTCCCTGCATTGGAAGGCAGATTTTCAGTGACTGGGCTGCCAGGGAAGGTTTTATCCTCCTTGAACTTCATGACCACAAATCGCTCCTTGAAGTACTTGTTTGTGTGGCTGCTGAGCCACATGGTTTATCTCCTGCCTCCCTGGTTGCATCCTCTTGTTTGCCCTTGTACATCCTATTTGCTCTGGTCATCCCCACCTCCCCAACGGTGAGCATTTATTGGATACCTTTAATGTGCCAGGCCCTGTTGTTGGCACTGGAGATACAGCAAGGAATAAAACAGACCAAAAGGCCTGTCCTGGCAGAACTGAAAGGAAACAGAAAGCCTTCTCCCTTGTGTGTGTATGATCCCTCGTCCCCACTTCACAGGAGTAACGTCTGCTGAGCGCTGGCTGGTCCAGCAGGGCACACGAAGGGGTTAAGGCAGCCTCTGTCCTGCAAGGTTCTTTTCTGGGAGGGAGACTTTCCAGATGCTCATCTCTCTGACCTGGCGCCCTCTCTCATCATTGACCGCCCTACAGTCAATCTGCTAGCTGCAGTCAGAGCCATCTTTATAAAAGGCAAGTCTTACCAAGTCACTCTGTTGCTGAAAACCTTTATGAGTTCCCATTGCTCTGGGGATAAATTCAAATTCCTTCACGAGCTGGCCTCTGCTTACCCTTCCAGCCCCTGCTGCCAGCGCCTCCTTCCTTGCATCAGATACTCCAACAGCACCAGAAGCTAGTTCCCTCCACGTGCTTCCCTGCCATGGCTCAAGCTGTGCCCTGACCTAGAACACCGTTCCTCCCCACCCTTCTGCTAGTTGAACCCCAACTCTTCCTGTAGGTAAAGCCATTTTTCCTCCTCCATCTGCAGTCCTTAGGGCCCAGGAGTGCTCAGCAGTGATAGTTATCTATTTATTTTTCTGTTTCTCCCTTGGAGACAGACACAATGGTAATGGTGTGTTTAATGTCTGCCTCCAGGGATGGTAAACCCTCTGTGCATGTGGGCTGTGGTTGTCTCATTTCTGCTGTATCTGTAGCATGCTGGGCTGGGCGAGGAGTAATAAACACACGTGATACTTGCATGGTAAGCCCAGCCAGGAACTGTTCTAAGACCCTCACAAATGTCAGCTAATTTCATCCTTACCATAACTCGATGAGGAATAAACTGCTATTAGCCCCTGTTTATAGATGAGAAAATAGGCACAGAGGGTTAATGATCCCATCTTAAGTGGAGAGGCAGGCTTAGCATCCAGTCAACTAGCCCTGAAACTGTGCTTTGGACAACAATGCCTATTGCATGGACCCTGGGCTCCCAGCAGGCGCTCAGTGAGTGAAAGCTGATGATATTCATGTTCCCAGGCTTACGTGCCTTTTGCATAGGAGTAAGGTCTCTTTTACCCACCTCTGTGGACTCAGCATACCCTACATCCGTTCCGTTCAGTCGCTCAGTCGTGTCCGACTCTTTGCAACCCAGTGGACTGTAGCCTACCAGGCTTCTCCGTCCATGGGATTCTCCAGGCAAGAATACTGGAGTGGGTTACCATCTCCTTCTCCAGGGGATCTTCGGGGCTAAATCAACATTTCCTGAATGAATGAAAAAAATAAATGAATGCTCAGAAGTATAAGGAATAACTTATTTTATCATTATGACCTGAGTATCTTGGAGCATAAGTTTAAATTTAAATTTCATTTTTTATTAGGTAATACTTAATGTGTTGTGTTAGTCAAGGTTGCAGAGTCCTTTTTCCACCAGGACCACCTCATGGCACAGCTCCAGAGGGTGCCATTCACAAAAAATAGTGTGGCAGCCACTACTCCTGCTCAGGCCCCCATCCACCCAATTTCCCTCCCTGCAGCCACCACCGATACTAAACTTCTCCATCCTTCCAGAGCTGGTCTGCGTGCATTTGAACTGATCGACTATGTGGGTGTTATTCAAGATGGACTTCTTTCTCTTGCCTTGTTCATTTTACACCTTTGGGAGATTGTTTCATTTGAGGTGTGTACAGTAGGGTCATTCGTTTAATTATTAAGTTACACATTATCTATGTATGGTATGGATGGATGGATGTAACAGAATTTAGCTATTCTCTGTTTTAGCTATCCTCCATGTATTTAATCATCCTCTATTTGTTGTTTCTAAATTGTTTTTACTACAAATGGTGCTGCCACTTGCTGTTATTATCCCATCCACTTTTTAAACACATCTGAGGGTTATATTTGCAAAACTTGGATTGCTTGGGTAAAGCAGAGGAATGACTTTCTAACAGTAGAATTTCAGTCATCTGCGACAGGCATGGATGAGATATATTTACAATGGGGCTTTGAGTATGTCAGATTCTGCTAGGAATTGATTGTCCATCCCCCTGCCTCCATATATTCCACGCTGGGGAATGATATTTGTGGATCTGATGGTTTGTTATCCATTAAAGAGAAAAGAGAGATCTCACAGAAAGCCACCCGGGGGCTTCTTGAAGTCTGACCAAGGCTCACTGGTTGGATCCCATCTTACCTCACTTCTAGAGTAGGATCTTGCTAGACAACACGGCACCTTTCGCCCCTGAGCAGTGAATTCACCAGGGGGTCCTGAGAAGCCTGAGTTCAGGGATCATTCCACAAAGAAACATGCTTGTGACTCTAGGGCCCCAGAGTCACCTTGTAGGGAAGAGGGAGAAGGTCATTGCTGTTGCTGAGACTCTGAGGATGTGATTCCTATTAACACCACAGGATCGATGATGGATAGGTAGATGAATGGATGGATGGGAGGTGGGATGGACACACAGATGCATAGATAGAGATAAGCAGATATCGGTCAAGTAAGCATGAACTTAGACTTGTTTTGAATTTGTGCTCTGGCACTTCCTCTTCATGTGACTTTAGGTAACTTCTTTGCTCTCTCTGAGCTCCAGTTTCCCTGTGTCTAGTGGGATTGTCTTCTTTGTGAAGCAATGCCAATGGTTATAAACCAGTGAGGGTAAATGGCCTGGCACAGTGCCTGGACCACATGTGGTTGTAGTTGCTATAGTTTATTTTGTGACTGGACAGTCTCTGGGTGGTTTATGGAGGGCATCTCTTTGGCAGGAGTCAATGAGCATGTACTTCATGCTCTGTTTGGCCCCTGCCTTCAAAGGAATGAACCTGTAGGGTGTGGTTCTTGGCCTTCTTTCCCTCTCAGCATGCTTGGCCTGTGACATTCAGGTGCCTGGCTCTCTCCCAGCATACATTGTATAAGGCCTATACTCATCTATCTCCAGGCTAGGAAAGTATTGTTGTTATAGGAATTACCCAGATCCTCTGAAATTTATATTAAAACAATAAATAAATAAAGGAAAGGCAGTTACTCTTAGATTTGGGTCTCCTGGCTACAAGTTATTTGCAAAGCAACATTAAGCTTGCACTTGCTGCCTTATAGAACAATGATGGGGGTGACAGCTAACAGATACTTGTGGGGTGTCTCCTTCCATTAGGTTTGGGTAAACTCCATTCACTCTCCAGATGTGAAGTGAGGTCAGTTATCACTGGGGTCCAGCCACTGTTCCCACATGACTCTTGAATGGTTCTCTCTTGTAAGAGGTCACTTTGCTGAGTGTCTGACTTGAGGTGCTAACCCCCCCACACACAGGGACCTCAGGGAACCACAGATATCAGGGCCTTAGCTGGTGCCTTGGCTATTTGGATAAAGGTCAGGCTTGCCGGGCCTGCCAGGCCCAGGTGGGCTCTCTCAGTCCAGCAGGTAAACACAGGCTTGGCCTGCCAAAGAAGCTGCTTTAAGCCCCTGTATCTTCAAATAGGCTGTGGAAACCAACCTCACCTGACCCTCCCAGCACCCCCACCCCAGCCCATGGGGACCTACTGTTCTCTTTTCTATGCCCTCACAGCATGTTGTTCCTGCAGCTATTAAAGCACCTGCTGTAAGTTTTAAATACATCTGTACATCACTTTGCTGACAATGGTCCGTAAAGTCAAAGCTATGGTTTTTCCAGTAGTCATGGACGGATGTGAGAGTTGGACCCTAAGGAAGGCTGAGTGCCCAAAAATTGATGGTTTTGAACTGTGGTGCTGGAGAAGACTCTTGAGAGTCCCTTGGACAGCAAGGAGATCAAATCAGTCAATCCTAAAGGAAATCAGCCCTGAAAATTCTTTGGAAGGTCTGGTACTGACCCTGAAGCTCCAATATTTTGGCCACCTGATGCAAAGAGCTAACTCATTGGAAAAGACCCTGATGCTGGGAAAGACTGAAGGAGGAGGAGAAGGGGATGACAGAGAATGAGATGGTTGAATGGCATCACCAATTCAATGGACACGAGTTTGAGCAAACTCTGGGAGATGGTGAAGGACAGGGAAGCCTGGCGTGCTGCAGTCCGTGGGGTCTTGAAGAGTCAGACATGACTGAGCGACTGAACAGCAACACCTTCTGAGGCAGTTTTTTTTTTTGAGGCAGTTTTTTTTTTTTGAGGCAGTATTTTTTATATTTCGTTTGTTAGAGATTTTATAAAATCTTGAATTTTTCATGAAAATGGCCATGATCTTCTATCTGGGAGGTTAGAGTTGAAAATAACACATTGGTGATTTGCAATTCCATTGGACTCTTTTCTGTAGATAAAAAGAACTGTGGGAAATGAAGCTTGTATAGCTTCGTTATGAACCTTCACTATGAACACTGCTCTTGAAACCCACTTTCATCCATTCTGAAGTCAGTCAGTCATTCAACAAACACCTGTCAACTCTCACTTTTGTGCCAAACACTATGCTAGGCATATGGTATAATTATATGAGGAAGACATGGGCTGTGGCATGCCACACAATGTGGCTATCTAGCCCTAAATTTTGCTAACATATTGACACCTCTTTCCGGAGTATAAGAAGTCAATTTATAGAATTACTTTTGGAGCATAATTTCCTGGAACTTTGAGACTATCTATTTTTAAATTTATAGTATGTATTCATTCACCAAAAATCTGTGTAGGACACTGTGTAGTAGCAGTGAAAGGAGGATATAAGGAAGAAAACATAAAATCTCTACTTTCTAGCACCCAGATCTAAATAACAGAAGTCATATTCAGACAGAAAATCCAGCCTGTTAATTCCTTTGCGATTGCATATGGCATTGACTCATTTCTTCATTTTCTCGTAAGTATATCTGGTATGTGCTATGTGCTGAAGCTGTGATAAGGGCCTGTGGAAGAGCTCTAAAATGTGGTCTTGCCCTCTAGGCACTCTAGGGTCTCCCCAGGAGAGAGAAATGGGATTCAGATTCAAGTAGAACATCCGGCCAGTTGTACCTGCCGACCAAAATCAGTGGCTCAAAAAATGCTTTGGTGGCAAGGCAGCCCAGCACCAGCCAGTGTGAGCCTGTTGGATGCTTCGTGGGGGCAGAAGATTCTGAGCCAGTTCTGAGGAATGGAAAGACCTTTGGGAGAGAGGCTGGGGAGGACACTCCAGGCCAGGGCGAGGGCAGAAGCAGAGCTCTGGAAGCGTCAGGAATTTCTCTTTAGAAACGGAGACATGAGGGGACAGGGTAGGGGGGAAACTTGCTCCCAACAGCAGCCATCCCAGAGCAGTGCCAGGAGCAGTCCTGGGCAGGTTGGGAGGTGGTCCTGATGCTGAATCTGCCCTCTTACGGGGAGCTGTGAGTTCTCATCTGTTCTTCTCTGTCCGTTCCTCTGGTCCTCTGTGGCCCATTCAGGGATGGCGTAATGATCTTCACATTCCACCTGAAGTCCTGCTTTCCCTCTGCCTTAAGGAGTTTGATTCTACAAAAGAAACCAAACACCAGAAACATGTCCAGCATGAGTAGGGTTGAGTGGTGCTCGGTGTTAAAAAAAATTCCCAGGAAATACCAGCCATGTCCATTCCCAGAATCTCTCAAGACTCCCAGCTTCTAACTGAGAGACAGAAGGTCAGAGCAGAAGGAGATTCTCCTTGGTCACTGCTTAATTTTCTAGGAGGAGCTGAGGCCTTGGACCAGACTCAGGTGTGAAGTCTAGTACGACCCAGCTCTGCTTGGTACCCACAGATCCACAGGGAGAACCCCCAATGACCTCTGATGATGAGAAGGTTTTCCCTCCCGGGAGAAGTTTCCCCAGATTATACTACATTTTAGTTTAGTTCTGATTGAGACCAGGTTTCCCCATGTGGGCTGGTCTTTTCTGGGTGGCACCCATCCCTACCCTATCTCCCAGGAGTGACACCCAAGGCTTCAAAAGATCCTGAAAGAGAAAACAGGTATCCATGTTGTCACCAACCTAAATCCCAGCAAAATTTCACAATAACAAAGACATTTCTGGTTATGGTGGAATCACCAGCAACATAGACTAGAGTACTAAAGCACGACAATTTTCATTGTTTGTGGACATATCTGTCTTGTGGGCCAACAGTTATCTATTGTTGCCCATCAAAGCACCCCCAAACTTGGTGGCTTAAACCATAATCCTCATAATCTACACTGAGGCTAGGCTCAGCAGGGTGGTTCTTCTGCTCCATATGGTGTCTCCTGGGCTAGCCCACCAAGCTGGTATCTTCCTCACGTGTCTGGAGTGTCCACTGACATGGCTGGAACAACTGGGACCAGCCTTACATTTCTCTGTCTAGGAAGCCTCTCCATCACTGGAGGCCAGAATTCTTTACAGAGTGGCTCAGGCCTCCGTGGGAGATATTCCAGGAGAACAAGCCCTAATGCACATATCCAGCCTCTGCTTGCTTCATACCTCCTAAAGTCCTGTTAGTAAAGCAAGTCATGTGGCCCAGGCCAGTGTCAAGGTGGAGGGGACCCCCAGTTGTGAATACTGGGAAGCATGCTTTATAGTCAGCACATAACAGTGGACCGCAGCCCTTCATTTACATGATGGACCAACAAATACCAGCTTCACCAGATCGACCTCCACTCACTAGAACATGGGGGAGAGGGACCAAGGGAACAGCGTGGCTCCTAACTGGCCATCTCTAGGGGCAGACTGTGTGATCCCTCTAAGCCTCACCTGCTAGAAAGTAACCACAGAACCTTGCCCATGGAGCTGACATAGGTGAGGTGCTGGACCCATATTAGCTTCCACCAATAACCTCAGATATGCAAATGACACCACCCTTATGGCAGAAAGTGAAGAGGAACTAAAAAGCCTCTTGATGAAAGTGAAAGAGGAGAGTGAAAAGGTTGGCTTGAAGCTCAACATTCAGAAAACTAAGATCATGGCATCTGGTCCCATCACTTCATGGGAAATAGAGGGGGAAACAGTGGAAACAGTGTCAGACATATTTTTTGGGCTCCAAAATCACTGCAGATGGTGATTGCAGCCATGAAATTAAAAGACGCTTACTCCTTGGAAGGGAAGTTATGACCAACCTAGATAGCATATTAAAAAGCAGAGACATTACTTTGCCAACAAAGGTCCGTCTAGTCAAGGCTATGGTTTTTCCAGTGGTCATGTATGGATGTGAGAGTTGGACTGTGAAGAAAGCTGAGCGCCGAAGAATTGATGCTTCTGAACTGTGGTGTTGGAGAAGACTCTTGAGAGTCCCTTGGACTGCAAGGAGATCCAACCAGTCCATCCTAAAGGAGATCAGTCCTGGGTGTTCATTGGAAGGACTGATGCTGAAGCTGAAACTCCAATATTTTGGCCACCTCATGCAAAGAGTTGATTCACTGGAAAAGACCCTGATGCTGGGAGGGATTGGGGGCAGGAGGAGAAGGGGACGACAGAGAATGAGATGGCTGGATGGCATCACCAACTCAATGGACATGAGTTTGGGTAAACTTGGGAAGTTGGTGATGGACAGGGAGACCTGGCGTGCTGCAATTCATGGGGTCACAAAGAATCGGACAAGACTGAGTGACTGAACTGAACTGAAAAGGTTTCTGCATCTTCCTTTTCTCTCTCTCTCTCATTATTAAGTTTAAAGAAAAGAAAACATTGCCTGTTGGGTAAAAGGACCCAGAGGACTCATTTCATTTCTCTCTGCAAAGAAAAGGCTATCATGACCTTCAATGGAACCAGAGAGGGCAGACCATAAAGTACCCCTGCCTCATGTGTCCACAGCCCCTTCCAAAAGGGCACCACGGAGGCCTCTATTCCGTGTCCTGTTACTGATGAGGTTGATGTGGAGACTTCCTATGACCGGCGGTAGAGGTGAAGAAAACCAAAACACAAAGCCTTCAGAAGTGCACTTAATTAAAAAGGAAACAGAGAAGCTTTGTGTGCATAATACCTTGTGATTTATGGTAGTCATCCAATTTGTTCTGGAAACTGGCTTCAGAGGTAAGAGAGGGGTGGCTAGGGGCTGGGAGGTCTCCAGGCTGGCTGAATTCCCTTCCACTCACTCTAGACTATTTTTGAAACATGCTGGGCTTGCTCGAGCCATGCACCCAGCTTCCTTGGGCTTTCGGCAGCTGGGGGTGTCCAGTTTGTCCTCCTTTGGAAAGTCTGTAGCATTGGCAGGCACTATAGGCTTTGAAATAATTAATTCCAGGCAGTTTGAGTGGGGACCAGTCCCAGACTTTCCCTGCAGAGGATTGCATCTGCTTCATTGCTCTATTCCCGAGGAGGAAGGTGCCAGAGATGGTGATGGACCCATCCTGGTTGGGGGTGGGGGGCGCGCCTGCAGCCCAGTGGTGACCTGAGAGGACCTCAGGGGTCACGTCTGAGGCTTGACTCCTGACTGCGCCACATGCCAGCTGTGTAACCCTGGGAAAGTCACTCCATCTCTCTGAGTCTTATTCTGCTCGCCTCTTGTATAAAGTACAGATGAGTCCACACATAAATTTCTGAGCACAGAGAATCTGGCATATAATAAGCATTCAGAAAAATATTAACTGGTAAATATTACTGCAAAAAAGAAATGTCCACATGTTGATAGAGCAAGTCTGGCATGTAGGAGATTTGTCACCAAGATGATTTCTCCGAAAGAGTACAATTATGTTTTTCTTTGGGATGATCTTCTTTTTAAAGGAAATAGCCATTTTTTTAAAAAACATAACTTTTCTTCTTTGTTTTTCCTCCAGTTACAGATCGATACCTGTTTATTGCATAATTTTTAGCATATTAAGGAAACCATAAAAAAGAAAATTAAAATCACCCACAATCTTGTCAGTAGAGATAACCATGATGAACATGAAGATGTGTTTCCTTCTGGTTCTTTTTTTTTTAATTTATTTTTTATTGAAGGATAATTGCTTTATAGAATTTTGTTGTTTTCTGTCAAACCTCAACATGAATCAGCCATAGGTATACATATATCCCCTCCCTTTTGAACCTCCCTCCCATATCCCACACCATCCCACCCTAGGTTGATACAGAGCCCCTGTTTGATTTCCTGAGCCACACAGCAAATTCCTGTTGGCTATGTATTTTACACATGGTAATGTAAGTGTCCATGTTACTCTTTCCATACATCTCACCCTCTTGTCCCCTCTCCCCATGTCCATAAGTCTATTTTCTATGTCTCTTTCTCCATTGCTGCCCTGTAAGTAAATTATTCAGTACCATTCTTCTAGATGCTGTATATGTGCGTTGCTGCTAAGTCGCTTCAGTCGTGTCCGACTCTGTGTGACCCCATAGATGGAAGCTCACCAGGCTCCGCCGTCCCTGGGAGTATATGTGCGTTAGAATACGATATTTATCTTTCTCTTTCTTACTTACTTCACTCTGTATAATAGGTTCTAGGTTCATCTACCTCATTAGGACTGACTCATGCATTCCTTTTTATGGCTGAGTAATATTCCATTGTGTATATGTACTTCTTTATCCATTCATCTGTCGATGGACATCTAGGTTGCTTCCGTGTCCTAGCTATTGTAAATAGTGCTGCAATGAACAATGGGATACATGTGTCTTTTTCAATTTTGGTTTCCTCAGGGTATATGCGTAGGAGTGGGATTGCTGGGTCATATGGTGGTTTTATTCCTAGTTTTTAAGGACTCTCCATACCATCTTCCATAGTGGCTGTACCAATTTCCATTCCCACCAACAGTGCAAGAGGGTTCCTTTTCTCCACACCCTCTCCAGCATCTATTGTTTGTAGACTTTTTGATGATGGCCATTCTGACTGGTGTGAGGTGATATCTCATTGTAGTTTTGACTTGCATTTCTCTAAAAATGAGCAGCATTGAGCATCTTTTCTTGTGTTTGTTAGCCATCTGTATGTCTTCTTTGGAGAAATATCTGTTTAGGTCTTTTCCCCACTTTTTGATTGGGTTGTTGGTTTTTCTGGTATTGAGTTGCATGAGCTGCTTGTATATTTTGGAAACTAGTCCTTTGTTAGTTGTTTCATTTGCTATTATTTTCTTCCATTCTGAGTGTTGTCTTTTCACCTTGCTTACAGTTTCCTTTGCTGTGCAAAGCTTTTAAGTTTAATCAGGTTCCACTTGTTTACTTTTGTTTTTATTTCCATTACTCTAGGAGGTGGGCCATAGAGGATCTTGCCTTGATTTATGTCATCAAGTATTCTGCCTATGTTTTCCTCTAAGAGTTCTATAGTTTCTGGTCTTACATTTATGTCTTTAATCCATTTTGAGTTTATCTTTGTGTATGGTGTTAGGAAGTGTTCTAATTTCATTCTTTTACATGTAGCTGTCCAGTTTCCCCAGTGCCATTTATTGAAGAGGCTGTCTTTGCCCCATTGTATATTCTTGCCTCCTTTGTCAAAAATAAGGTACCCATAGGTGCATGGATTTATTTCTGGGCTTTCTGTCTTGTTCCATTGGTCTGTATTTCTGTTTTTGTGCCAGTACCATACTGTCTTGATGACTGTAGCTTTGTAGTATAATCTGATGTCAGGAATGTTGATTCCTCCAGCTCCATTCTTCTTTCTCAAGACTGCTTTGGCTGTTTGGAGTCTTTTGTGTTTCCATATGAATTGTGAAATTTTTTGTTCTAGTTCTGTGAAAAATGTCTGATAATTTGATAGGGATCACATTGAATCTGTAGATTGTGTTTGGTAGTATAGTCATTTTCACAATATTGATTCTTCCTACCCATGAACATGGAGTATCTTTCCATCTGTTTATGTCATCTTTGATTTATTTCATTAGTATCTTATAATCTTCTGTGTACAGTTCTTTTGTCTCCTTAGTAAGTTTATTCCTAGATATTTAATTCTTTTTGTTGCAATGGTGAATGGGATTGATTCCCTAATTTCTCTTTCTGATTTTTCATTGTTAGTATATAGAAATGCAAGTGATTTCTGTGTATTGATTTTGTATCCTACAACTTTGCTAAATTCACTGATTATCTCTAGTGATTTTCTGACACTGTCTTTAGGGTTTTCTATGTACAGTATGTCATCTGCAAACAGTGAGAGCTTTACGTCTTCTTTTCCAATCTGGATTCCTTTTATTTCTTTTTCTTCTCTAGTTGCTGTAGCTAGGACTTCCAGAACTATGTTGAATAACAGTGGTGAAAGTGGACACACTTGTCTTGTTCCTGATCTTAGGGGGAATGCTTTCAGTTTTTTCACCATTGAGAAAAATGTTTGCTGTAGGCTTATCATATATGGCCTTTACTATGTTGAGGTAGGTTCCTTCTATGCCCATTTTTAAATCATAAATGGGTGTTGAATTTTGTCAAAGGCTTTTTCTGCATGTATTGAGATTATCATATGGTTTTTATCTTTCAATTTGTTAATATGGTGTATCACATTGATTGATTTGCCTATACTGAAGAATCCTTGCATCCCTGTAATAAACCCAACTTGATCATGGTGTATGAACTTTATGATGTGTTGTTAAATTCTGTTTGCTAAAGTTTTGTTGAGGATTTTTGCATCTATTTCATGAGTGATATTGGTTCCAAATAGGGAAAGGAGTACGTCAAGGTTGTATATTGTCACCCTGCTTATTTAGCTTATATGCAGAGTACATCATGAGGAACGCTGGGCTGGAAGAAGCACAAGCTGGAATCAAGATTGCTGGGAGAAATATCAATAACCTCAGATATGCAGATGACACCACCCTTATGGCAGAAAGTGAAGAGGAACTCAAAGGCCTCTTGATGAAAGTGAAAGAGGAGAGTGAAAAGGTTGACTTGAAGCTCAACATTCAGAAAACAAAGATCATGGCATCTGGTCCCATCACTTCATGGGAAATAGATGGGGAAACAGTGGAAACAGTGTCAGACTTTATTTTTTTGGGCTCCAAAATCACTGCAGATGCTGATTGTAGCCATGAAATTAAAAGACGCTTATTCCTTGGAAGGAAAGTTATGACCAACCTAGATAGCATATTAAAAAGCAGAGACATTACTTTGCCAACCAAGGTCCGTCTAGTCAAGGCTTTGGTTTTTCCCGTGGTCATGTATGGATGTGAGAGTTGAACTGTGAAGAAAGCTGATCGCCGAAGAATTGATGGTTTTGAACTGTGGTGTTGGAGAAGACTCTTGAGAGTCCCTTGGACTGCAAGGAGATCTAACCAGTCCATCCTAAAGGAGATCAATCCTGGGTGTTCATTGGAAGGACTGATGCTAAAACTGAAACTCCAATACTTTGGCCACCTCATGTGACGAGTTGACTCACTGGAAAAGAGTCTGATGCTGGGAGGGATTGGGGGTGGGAGGAGACAGGGACGACAGAGAATGAGATGGCTGGATGGCATCACTGACTCGATGGACATGAGTTTGAGTGAACTCCGGGAGTTGGTGATGGACAGGGTGGCCTGGCGTGCTGTGATTCATGGGGTCGCGGAGAGTCGGACATGACTGAGCGACTGAAATGAACTGAACTGAACTGACTGATTGGCCTTAGTTTTATTTTTTTGTGTTGTCTTTGTCTGGTTTTGTTATCGGGGTGATGCTGGCCTTGTAGAATGAGTTTGGAAGTGTTCCTTCCTCTGAAATTGCTTGAAAGAGTTTTAGAAGGATTCTCTAAATGTTTGATAGATTTCTCCTGTGAAGTCATCTGGTCCTGGGCTTTTGTTTTTTGGGAGATTTTTGATCACTGCTTAAATTTCAGTGCTTGTAATTGGGTTGTTCATAATTTCTATTTCTTCCTGGTTCAGTCTTGGAAGATTGAACTTTTCTAAGAATCTATCTATTTCTTCCAGGTTATCCATTTTATTGCCAGTTTAACAGTTGATTTTTCAGTAGAAACTCTGCAGGCTAGAAGGGAATGGCAGGATATATTTAAAGTACTGAAGGGTAAACATTGACAACCAAGATTACTGTACCCAGCAAGGATCTCATGAAAAATTGATGGAGAAATAAAAAGCTTTTCAGACAAGTAAAAGTTAAGAGAATTCAGTACCACCAAACCAGCTTTACAATGAATGTTAAATGGACTTATATAGTCAAGAAATACAAGAGAAGAAAAAAGATCTACAAAATCAACCCCAAACAATTAAGAAAATGGCAATAGGAACATATATATCAATAATTACTTTAAATGTAAACGGATTGAATGCTCCAACCAAAAGACACAGACTAGCTGAATGGATACAAAAACAAGACCCATGTATATGCTGTCTACAAGAAACCCACTTCAGACCTAAAGACACATATAGACTGAAAGTGAGAGGATGGAAAAATATATTCCATGCAAATGGGAAGCAGAAGAAAGCTGGAGTAGCAATCCTCACATCAGACAAAATAGACCTTAAAATGAAGAAGATTACAAGAGATAAGGAAGGACACTACATAATGATTAAGGGATCAATCCAAGAGGAAGACATAACAATTGTAAATATCTATGCACCCAACATAGGAGCACCTCAGTACACAAGAAAAACACTAACAGACATAAAAGGAGAAATTGACGCAATAATAACACAATAATAGTAGGAGTAACACAATAATAGTAACAAGTAAACCAGTCCATTCTAAAGGAGATCAATCCTGGGTGTTCATTGGAAGGACTGATGCTAAAACTGAAACTCCAATACTTTGGCCACCTCATGCGAAGAGTTGACTCACTGGAAAAGACTCTGATGCTGGGAGGATTGGGGGCGGGAGGAGAAGGGGACGACAGAGAATGAGATGGCTGGATGGCATCACTGACTCGATGGATATGAGTTTGAGTGAACTGCGGGAGTTGGTGATGGACAGGGAGGCCTGGCATGCTGTGATTCATGGGGTCGCAAAGAGTCGGACATGACTGAGCAACTGAACTGAACTGAACTGAATAGTAACACAATAATAGTAGGAGTCTTTAACACCCCACTCACACCAATGGACAGATCACCAAAACAGAAAATTAATAAGGAATGTCTTAAATGATACATTAGACGAGATGGATCTCATTGATATCTTCAGGACATTCCATCCAAATGCAGAAGAATACACCTTCTTCTCAAGTGCACGTGGAACATTCTCTAGGATAGATCACATCTTGGGTCACAAATCAAACCTCAGTAAATTTAAGAAAATTGAAATCGTATCAAGCATCTTCTCCAACCACAATGCTATGAGACTCGATATCAATTACAAGAAAAAAAAACTGTAAGAAACATAAGCACGTGGAGATTAAACAATACATTTCTAAGTAGCCAACAGGTTACCGACGAAATCAAAAGGGAAATGAAAAAATTTCTAGGAGCAAATGACAATGAAAACACAACTCAAAACCTATGAGATGCAGCAAAAGCAGTTCTAAGAGGGAAGTTTAGAGCAGTACAGTCCTATCTCAAAAAACAAGAAAAACACCAAATAACCTAACTTTACACCTAAAACAGCTGGAAAAAGAAGAACAAAAAAAAAACAACAAACCAAAAACTAGTAGAAGGAAAGAAATCATAAAGATCCGAGCAGAAATAGATGATAAAGAAATGAAAGAAACAGTAGTAAGATTAATAAAACTAAGTGCTGGTTCTTTGAGAAGATAAGCAAAATTGACAAACCTTTAGCCAGACTCATCAAGAAAAAAAGAAGAATCAAATCAACAAAATTAGAAGAGAAAAAGGAGAGGTTACAACAGACAATACAGAAATACAAAGGATTATAAGAGACTATTGTGAACAGCTATATGGCAATAAAATGGATATCCTTCTAGTTCTTTCTCTTATCTTCTTTAAAAAAGGAGAATATGCTGGGAATACTATTTTCTTACCTAGTTATGTTCCTTTAATGATACATCCCAAACATCTTTTAATATCATTAAATGTTTCTTCTTTACCATAATCTTATTTTATCTTATTGGCCATGCCATGTGGCATGTGGGATCTTAGTTCCCTGAGTGGGGATCAAACCTGCGCTCCCTTCATTGGAACCACTGGACCCCCAGGGAAGTCTTGTACAATAATTTTAAATGTCCTCACAAGATTCACTGGATGAATGTAACTCCAACCCATGTGTTGGGTAATTCACATATAGGAAAGGACTCACAGAGTTCTCTTTGAGGCGTGTATGAGTACTATCATCTTAATCCATGGCAAAAGAAAGCCCGGGGTCATAGCACTGATCAGAGGCAGAATTGGGATTCAAACCCAGAACCAAAGGACTTCCCATTCCAGAGACGGACTGGTTGCCCCCAGAGGAGAATGTGGCCTGCAAGTGGTAGGCATGGCAGGGTGATCTTCCTCTAAAACCATCTCTTTGGAGGGAGTCAAGGATTCTTTGAGCCTGCTCAGTTAAGAACCTGCCCAGACAAAAAATGTGAACCGTCTCTTTCCCAAAAAGGATACCCAAATGGGCAATAAAACATACAAAAAGGCACTCATGTGCATTACTCATCGGGGCAATGCAAATTAAAATCCCCATTTGATGCCACTGGAAAGGCTGGAATGAAAAAGGCAGGCAATACCAAGTGTTGAAGAGGATACGGAGCAAGCAAGAGCTCACATGCCCCTGTTGGGTATGTCAATCCGTGAAACAGAGACAGACTGGGACCCGGGACCCTGTGCTGCAGAGCTGGACTGCTTGCACCCGGACAAACATCTCCTCAAGCAACAATATGCAAAGAAACTACATGGGACTAAAAATAGCTGTGTGCATGTGCAACTGGGATAAATTCTGGGCAAAAATACAAAAAAGACCAAAACACCCAACTGCCACTTCTAAAGAGCTGGGAGCAAAAATTGTGTGTCGGGAGCAAAAGCAGGGTACTGCACATGCCCCCTGCACTCAACACCATAAAGAGGTGGGCAAAACACTGAAGCCACTGTCCTGCCCGACCCCTGACACAGCCCTACTCTCACCCCATATAAGGAACCAGCTCACCCGACCTCAGGGAGTGAGCCAAGGGACCTGTTACTTGGTTTTGCTCCCTCCTGCAACCACAGAACACCAATAGAGCCTTGCCTGAGTGTCTTGGCCTGGCCTCTTATTAATTTCTGTTGCCTGGGGAAGGCCAAGAACCCTGGTCAATATCACAACCACTTTGGAACCTACTTAGCGGTATTGGCTCAGATGGTAAAGTGTCTGCCTACAATGTGGGAGAACTGGGTTTGATCCCTGGGTCAGGAAGATCCCCTGGAGAAGGAAATGGCAACCCACTCCAGTACTCTTGCCTGGAAAATCCCTTGGACAGAGGAGCCTGGTATGCTATAGTCCACGGGGTCGCAAAGAGTCGGACATGACTGAGCAACTTCACTTTCACTTTTCACTAAAGCTGAGCAAGTGTATTTCCTACAATCGTAGGTGTGTGCCAAACAGCACTGGGCATGTTTGTGCCCAAAACGAATGTACTAAAGTGTTCTTGGTGGCACCATTGGTAACAGCCCTACGCTGGAAAGGATTCCAATGTCCATCAGCAATAGTTTGGGATAAAAGCAGTGTGGTAGTGAGTGTACCTAAAGAAAATCAACCCTGAATATTCACTGGAAGGACTGATGCTGAAGCTCCAATACTTCAGCTACCTGATGCAAAGAGCTGACTCACTGGAAAAGACCCTCATGCTAGGAAAGAGTGAAGGTAACAAGAGAAGGGGACGACAGAGGATGAGATGGTTGGATGACATTACCGACTCCATGGACATGAGTTTGAGCAAACTCCGGAGATAGTGAAGGACAGGGAAGCCTGGTGTGTTGCAGTCCATGGGGTCGCAAAGAGTCGGAGCAGCTGAAATACTGAACAACAAGGAGTGTAGCACACATCAGCGAGAATGAACTCGCTATTGGTGAGCAAAGAAAGGTGGCCTGAAAAGACGCATAGTGTATGATTCACAGGAAGAACATGTGGGAAGAACAGCAAATGTCATCTGTGGTGTTAGAAGTCAGGGCAGTGGTCACCCTTATGAGGGCTGTGGAAGGGGCTGACTGGAAGGGGCATGGGGGGCAGGATCCTGGGATGTTGGTAACACTCTGTGTCTTGACCAGGATCCTGGTTCCACGGGTCTGTTCATCTCATGAAAGTTCATTAAGCTGTACACGTGGGTACATTTTTCTGTGTGTGTTATGCTTCAATAAAAAGTTGAATTATAAAGGCTCTACAAGAAGGAATAGACTGCATTCTTCCCTTTTCTCAGCAAACCCAGGGCTCTAGCCAGCCAGTGTGGTGGTCCCGCCCAGGCCCCTTGCTCTGGCCTTTGAAAAGTTCTGCCAGGCTTTCTAGGTGGTACTAGTGGTAAAGAACCCACCTGCCAATGCAGGAGACATAAGAGATGTGGGTTCGATCCCTAGGTTGGGAAGTTCCCCTGGAGGAGGGCATGGTAACCCACTCCAGTATTCTTGCCTGGAGAATCCCATGGACAGAGGAACCTGGCAGGCTACAGTCCATGGGATCACAGAGTCAGACATGACTCGGCATGCATGCCAGGCCAACAGTGGCCCTCTGCTTCTGCTGGGCCAAAATGAGCCAGACAAGTGGACATTGCCCACCTTGGCCACTGTGCCAGGCACCAGGCAAAACACCTGAGTTTTGGGGTTAAAGCTTGGGAGTGGCCAGATTCTGCAGCCAGGTGCATCTGTCACCAGGGATGTCTCTCTCCTGGCTTGGGAAACGTGTGGTGCCCGGCACAGAGCCTCACTCATGACTTGCGCAGGAAGGAGCTGCCCTCCCCATGTTTCCACTCCTACCCCTGTCCTCTGCCGGTCAAGAAATTCAGGCAAGGCTTTACTGGCGTTGACACGACTAAGAGACAGCACATTACCAACACCCAGGATAAACATTGTTAATATTGTCGTGAGTGCTCTCCCAGCGTTTTTTAAAAAAATAGTTATGTTATTTATTTTTGGCTGTGCTGGGTCTTTGGTTGCTGCTTGGGCATTTCCTCTAGTTGTGGAGCCCAGGCGGGGACTACTCTAGTTGCAGTGCGAGGGCTTCTCATTGCAGTAGCTTTTCTTGTTGTCCAGCACTAGCTCTAGGGTGTGAGGGCCGCAGTAGTTGTGGCTCCCGGGCTCTAGGGCACAGGCTGAATAGTTGTGATACAAGAGCTTAGGTGCTCCGTGGCACGTAGGCTCTTCCCAGACCAGGAATGGAACCCATGTCTCCTGCATTGACAGGCAGATTCTTTACCTCGGAGCTACCAGTGAAGTCCTCTCCCAGCCTTTTAAAGTACAACCTATGGAACAAATGGCCCCACTAAATAAATGCTTCCACGGTAGTGCTCCGGGGAGCCCGCGTTTCTCCGGGCCTCCTGGCTCAGGCTCACATCCCTCTCCCTAAATTCCTAGGACGTCTTAACTGTTCTGCTGGTCCCACGTACTCCCTCCTCCTCTCCCCGCCACCCCCCATTCCCATCGGCTTCTTTCCCACTGGAGTGACTTTTACCACATCTGATCATGTGACTTCCTCATTTAAAGTTCTGCACTGCCTTCTCGTGGCTCGTACTTGACCCGGTATCAGGCCAGTAGTGACCACGCCCTGGCCCAGTGCTTACCCCACCCCGACACTCCAGTCATACCTAATGCTCTCCCCATAGAGAAGCCCCCAGAAACATTCTTTTGTTATCATTTGTGGATTCCAGGGGTGGGAGGGTCCTTCAGAACCCCCACATAAACCCAAGGTCAGCTCCTTGACTCGTGCCTCCCACACTGCCATTTCAGGGGCTCCTCGGGTCTCGATGCCTCCATGCTGTTTACACGCTGCTCCCTTTGCCTAGGATGTGCCTTCTTCCTCCTCCAACTGGTGAACTCCTATTCATCCTTCAGAACCCCGTCCATTTGTGGGAGAGAATGGATTTCTCCCTTCTCTGAATCACTCCTCTATCTAGGCAGTTGGCACTCGCTGCTCTGTATTGCAAGCATCTGATTTCAATGGCGTCTCAACTGCCGATGTAGGATTTCAAGCTTCTGAAAGGCTGGCTGGTGTCCTGTCCGTCCCTATAGTGGTCACCTGATCTGTGTCGGGCAAGGTGGGATGACTCAGCAAAATAGCTTTGGAGGGAATGAAGAATAGGTTTGTAACCAAAGACTTTCAACCCTGAAGAGTTTTTCTGAGAAAGAGAAGGTCTTTCCACAGCTGACACTGAGAGATTCCTCATCCCTTTGGTCTGTGGGTCCTGCCTCCATGACAAAGAGGGCGCCATTGTTTTTTTCTTGCTGGTTTGGCTGGTTTCTGGTCCAGGTTCCAGGAAATATAATAGAGTGGAGACAGGAGCAACGTTTTCTTCACGCTGATTTAATAGTTTCCAGTCTAGCAAGATTTGAAAGATACTAACAAGGCCCTCCAGAGAAGGCAATGGCACCCCACTCCAGTCCTCTTGCCTGGAAAATCCCATGGACGGAGGAGCCTGGTAGGCTGCAGTCCATGGGGTCGCGAAGAGTCAGACATGACTGAGCGCCTTCACTTTCACTTTTCACTTTCATGCATTGGAGAAGGAAATGGCAACCCACTCCAGTGTTCTTGCCTGGAGAATCCCAGGGACGGGGGAGCCTGGTGGGCTTCCATCTATGGGGTCGCACAGAGTCGGACACGATTGAAGACTTAGCAGCAGCAGCAGCAACAAGACCCTCTGCTTAACCCTTGATGCTGGTACCTGAAATTTCAGCCCCAGATGTCCTCTTCTCTCTGCCCAGCTCTTTTTAAAAATGCATTATCCAGTATTGTGTGATTCCACTTCCATGAGGTTCCAGGAAGAGGTAAATTCATAGACAAAAAGTAGAACTGAGGTTACCAGGAGCAGGGAGGCTGGCACAATTGGAGAGTTCTTGTTTAAGCACAGAGTTTCTGTCTGGGATGATGAAACAGTTTTGGAAATGAATGGTGATGACAGTAGCACAATTTTGTGAATGTAAGTAATGCTGCAGAATCGTATACTTTAAAATGGTTAAAATCACCCTGCTTATTTAACTTATATGCAGAGTACATCATGAGGAACACTGGGCTGGAAGAAGCACAAGCTGGAATCAAGATTGCCGGGAGAAATATCCATAACCTCAGATATGCAGATGACACCACCCTTATGGCAGAAAGTGAAGAGGAACTCAAAAGCCTCTTGATGAAAGTGAAAGAGGAGAGTGAAAAGGTTGGCTTGAAGCTCAACATTCAGAAAACAAAGATCATGGCATCTGGTCCCATCACTTCATGGGAAATAGATGGGGAAACAGTGGAAACAGTGTCAGACTTTATTTTGGGGGGGCTCCAAAATCACTGTGGATGCTGATTGAAGCCATGAAATTAAAAGACGCTTACTCCTTGGAAGGAAAGTTATGACCAACCTAGATAGCATATTAAAAAGCAGAGACATTACTTTGCCAACCAAGGTCCGTCTAGTCAAGGCTATGGGTTTTCCAGTGGTCATGTATGGAAGTGAGAGTTGGACTGTGAAGAAAGCTGAGCGCCGAAGAATTGATGCTTTTGAACTGTGGTGTTGGAGAAGACTCTTGAGAGTCCCTTGGACTGCAAGGAGATCCAACCAGTCCATCCTGAAGATCAGTCCTGGGTGTTCATTGGAAGAACTGATGTTAAAGCTGAAACTCCAATACTTTGGCCACCGCATGCAAAGAGTTGACTCACTGGAAAAGACTCTGATGCTGGGAGGGATTGGGGGCAGGAGGAGAAAGGGACAACAGAGAATGAGATGGCTGGATGGCATCACCGACTCGATGGACATGAGTTTGAGTGAACTCTGGGAGCTGGTGATGGACAGGGAGGCCTGGCGTGCTGTGATTCATGGGGTTGCAAAGAGTCGGACACGACTGAGCGACTGAACTGAACTGAACTGATACACATATTGCCACAATTTTTTTTTTAAAAAAGCTTTCATCTGATAAATAAGAAAAAATGCATTTTCAGAGTCCATATTGAGTCTGGGGACCTACGAGCCTTCCTTTGTGTCCCCAGGACGGGCTGTCCCCAGTTTGGGGTGTGTGAGTTCAGCATGTACACGGGTAGCCTGCTCTCGCTGGAGGAGTCCTCGGAGCAGCTGGAGGCACCTTCCTCCTGGGTGGCAGCTTCTCCCTGGGAGGGTTCTGGGAGGAGGCGGGGCTCCCCACATATAAGGTAGGGACTGGTCCACGGGAGCAAACTGATTTGAAAACGTGGATTATCTTATATTTTCCTGCGGTGGGGAGAACACTGTCACGGGAGGAAGGAGACCTGATCTCTGGCCCCATCCTAGCTGTGCAACCCAGGACAAGCAGTGAGCCTCTCTGAGCTTGTTTCCTTCTCTGGAAAATGGGACCACCAGCCTCTCCCCTGCCCACCAATGGGTCTGTTATGAGCACCCAGCCTGCCCTTGAGCATGGAGGTCCAGCCCTTCTGGACAGATCACTGTGCTGTGTAAACCAAGCCTGCTGGGAATTTGTCCGGGTCCTTTGACTTCGGGCATCGCAGTGAGATTTCTGAAAAAGCTCCCTGGTGTCAGGGAGATGTGCCTGGCTGGGTAAATGCCCAGGGATTTGTGGTGGAGCCTTGGGCAGGCTGGGTGATGTTTCTGTCAGGGAAGCTGGTCACGTTGTTGGCCGGAGGCAGCCGCTGGTGGTCACAAGCACAGTGTGGCCATGTCTCTGGGACTTGCCTGCCGTGGGGCCACCTCCCTGCTGTGTCCCTGAGGTTTCATTCCAACCACTGCCTGTCATGGCGGGGAGAGAACCAGGTCCCTCACTCCGCTGATCCCTTCCAGACACTCATGTGAAGTCTGGGAATTCACTCTGCTTCTGAATGGATGGGCAGCCAGGGTCAACAGCCAGCCCCAAGTTTCTTTCTCCCTTTTTTGACATTTTCGCCACACCTTGTGGCACGTGGGATCTTATTTCACCGACCAGGTATCAAACCCACACTCCTTGCATTGGAAGTGCAGAGCCTTAACCATTCGAGCAACCAGGAAGCACCCAGGTTTTTTTTTATGGAGGTCTCAAATTGGAGATTTCATCTTGGGTCCAAGACATTTATTATAACTTGCCTGGAGAATTCCCTGACTAGGATCCAATAAGCTGCATAGCGTGGCCAAAAAACAAGCAAACAAACAAACAAAATGAAACAAAAACAAAACCTATTGAGATTAAAAATAAATAAATAAAAATGAAACTTGCCGGGTTTGGGCTCCTGCTGGAAGGACCCGAGCTGCCTTTAATGAGGAACAAGTCCGCCCACAGTGTGCGCTGCTTTTCATGTGTGAAAACTGTGTCTGAGCGGTTTTCTGGAAGGTTGGGAAGGATGGGGGCAGAACCGCAGCTGCTGGCTGGGCCTGGGAACATACCACTGTTTGTAACAGGTAGGAGCTGAAAGGGGCTCGAGGTTCACTGTGGGCGACCTTTCATTTTATTATTTATTTATTTAATAAATGAATTTAAATTTTATTTTAATTGGAGGATAATTACTTTACAATGTTTTTTTTTTTCAGTTAAAAGCATTTTTATTGAAAAAGCACAAATGCAAAGAAATGAACAGAGGAAAATTTATGCGTCGAACCTGGACTGGTCACTTATGATAATATACATGCTACAATTCCATTCTCCCCAATCATTCCACCTTCACCCTCTCCCACAGAGTCCCAAAGACTGTTCTAAATGCCTGTGTCTCTTTTGCAGTCTCTTATACAGGGTTCAGGTTACCATTTTTCTAAATTCCATATATATGCGTTAATATACGGTATTGATGTTCTTCTTTCTGGCTTACTTCACTCTGTATAATTGGCTCCAATTTCATCCACCTCATTAAAACTGATTCAAATGCATTCTTTTTGATGGCTGAGAAATACTCCATTGTGTATATGTACCAAAGCTTTCTTATCCATTCATCTGCAGATGGACATCTAGGTTGCTTCCATGTCCTGGCTATTATAAACAGTGCTGCAATGAACATTGGAGTACATGTGTCTCTTTCAATTCTGGTTTCCTCGGTGTGTATGCCCAGGAGTGCGATCGCTGGATCATATGGCAGTTCTATTTCCAGTTTTCTGAGGAATCTCCACACTGTTCTCCATAGTGGCTGTACTAGTTTGCATTCCCACCAACAGTGTAAGAGGGTTCTCTTCTCTCCACACCCTCTCCAGCATTTATTGCATGTAGACTTTTGGATAGCAGCCATTCTGACTGGTGTGAAATGGTATCTCATTGTGGTTTTGATTTGCATTTCTCTGATGATGAGGGATGTTGAGCATTTTTTCATGTGTTTGTTAGCCATCTTTATGTCTTCTTTGGAGAAATGTCTGTTTAGTTCTTTGGCCCATTTTTTGATTGGGTCACTTAGTTTTCTGGAATTGAGCTGCAGGAGCTGCTTGTATATTTTGGAGATTAATCCTTTATCAGTTGCTTCATTTGCTATTATTTTCTCCCATTCTGAAGGCTGTCTTTTCACCTTGCTTAGAGTTTCCTTTGCTGTGCAGAAGCTTTTGATTTTAATTAGGTCCCATTTGTTTATTTATTGCTTTTATTTCCAATATTCTGGGAGGTGGGTCTTGGAGGATCCTGCTGTGATTTATGTCGGAGAGTGTTTTGCCTACGTTCTCCTCTAGGAGTTTTATAGTTTCTGGTCTTACATTTAGATCTTTAATCCATTTTGAGTTTATTTTGGTGTATGGTGTTAGGAAGTGTTCTAGTTTCATTCTTTTACAAGTGGCTGACCAGTTTTCCCAGCACCACTTGTTAAAGAGACTGTCTTTTCTCCATTTTATATTCTTGCCTCCTTTGTCGAAGATAAGGTGTCCATAGGAGCGTGGGTTTATCTCTGGGCTTTCTATTTTGTTCCATTGATCTATATTTCTGTCTTTATGCCAGTACCATACTGTCTTGATGACTGTGGCTTTGTAATAGAGCCTGAAGTCCGGCAGGTTAATTCCCCCAGTTCCATTCTTCTTCCTCAAAATTGCTTTGGCTATTCAAGGTTTTTTGTATTTCCATACAAATTGTGAGATTATTTGTTCTAGTTCTGTGAAAAATATTGTTGGTAGCTTGATAGGGATTGCATTGAATGTATAAATTACTTTGGGTAGTATACTCATTTTTACAATATTTATTCTTCCAATCCACGAACACGGTATATTTCTCCATCTATTCGTGTCCTCTTTGATTACTTTCACTAGTGTTTTATAGTTTTCTATGTACAAGTCTTTTGTTTCCTTAGGTAGATATATTCCTAAGTATTTAATTCTTTTCGTTGCAACAGTGAATGGAATAGTTTCCTTAATTTTTCTTTCTATTTTCTCATTATTAGTGTATAGGAATGCAAGGGATTTCTGTGTGTTGATTTTATATCCTGCAACTTTACTGTAATCATTGATTAGCTCTAGTAGTTTTCTGGTAGAGTCTTTAGGGTTTTCTGTGTAGAGGATCATGTCATCAGCGAACAGTGAAAGCTTTACTTCTTCTTTTCCAATTTGTATTCCTTTTATGTCTTTTTCTGCTCTGATTGCTGTGGCCAAAACTTCCAGAACTATGTTGAATAGTAGTGGTGAGAGTGGGCACCCTTGTCTTGTTCCTGACTTTAGGGGAAATGCTTTCAGTTTTTCACCATTGAGGATAATGTTTGCTGTGGGTTTGTCATATATAGCTTTTATTATGTTGAGGTATGTCCCTTCAATTCCCACTTTCTGGAGGGTTTTTATCAAAAATGGATGTTGAATTTTGTCGAAGGCTTTCTCTGCATCTATTGAGATAATCATATGATTTTTATTTTTCAGTTTGTTAATGTGGTGTATTACGTTGATTGATTTGCGGATATTGAAGAATCCTTGCATTCCTGGGATAAAGCCCACTTGGTCATGATGTATGATCTTCTTAATGTGTTGTTGGATTCTGATTGCTAGAATTTTGTTAAGGATTTTTGCATCTATGTTCATCAGTGATATTGGCCTATAGTTTTCTTTTTTTGTGGGGTCTTTACCAGGTTTTGGGATTAGGGTGATGGTGGCCTCATAGAATGAGTTTGGAAGTTTCCGTTCCTCAGCTATTTTCTGGAAGAGTTTGAGTAGAATAGGTGTTAGCTCTTCTCTAAATTTTTGGTAGAATTCAGCTGTGAAGCCGTCTGGACCTGGGCTTTTGTTTGCTGGGAGATTTTTGATTACAGTTTCAATTTCCGTGCTTGTGATGGGTTTGTTCAGATTTTCTATTTCTTCCTGGTTCAGTTTTGGAAAGTTGTACTTTTCTAGGAATTTGTCCATTTCTTCCAGGTTATTCATTTTATTGCCATATAATTGCTGATAGTATTCTCTAATAATCCTTTGTATTTCTGTGTTGTCAGTTGTGATCTCTCCATTTTCATTTCTAATTTTATTGATTTGGTTCTTCTCCCTTTGTTTCTTGATGAGTCTGGCTAGTGGTTTGTCAATTTTATTCACCTTCTCAAAGAACCAGCTTTTGGCTTTGTTGATTTTTGCTATGGTCTCTTTTGTTTCTTTTGCATTTATCTCTGCCCTAATTTTTATGATTTCTTTCCTTCTACTGACCCTGGGGTTCTTCATTTCTTCCTTTTCTAGTTGCTTTAGATGTAGAGTTAGGTTATTTAGTTGACTTTTTTCTTGTTTCTTGAGGTGTGCCTGTATTGCTATGAACTTCCCCCTTAGCACTGCTTTTACAGTGTCCCAGAGGTTTTGGGTTGTTGTGTTTTCATTTTCATTCATTTCTATGCATATTTTGATGTCTCTTTTGATTTCTTCTACGATTAGTTCATTATTCAGCAGCGTGTTGTTCAGGCTCCATATGTTGGCACTTTTAATAGTTATTCTCCTGTAATTGAGATCTAATCTTAGTGCATTGTGGTCAGAAAAGATGCTTGGAATGATTTCAATTTTTTTGAATTTACCTAGGCTAGATTTATGTCCCAGGATGTGATCTATCCTGGAAAAGGTTCCGTGTGCGCTTGAGAAAAAGGTGAAATTCATTGTTTTGGGGTGAAATGTCCTATAGATATCTATTAGGTCTAACTGTTCTATTGTATCATTTAAAGATTGTGTTTCCTTGTTAATTTTCTGTTTAGTTGATCTATCCATAGATGTAAGTGGGGTGTTAAAATCTCCCACTATTATTGTGTTATTGTTAATTTCCCCTTTCATACTTATTAGTAATTGTCTTACATATTGCGGTGCTCCTATGTTAGGTGCATAAATATTTATAATTGTTATATCTTCTTCTTGGATTGATCCTTTGATCATTATGTAGTTTCCTTCTTTGTCTCGTTTCACAGCCTTTGTTTTAAAGTCTATTTTGTCTGATATGAGTATTGCTACTCCTGCTTTCTTTTGGTCTCTATTTGCATGGACTATCTTTTTCCAGCCCTTCACTTTCAGTCTGTATGCGTCCCTCGTTTTGAGGTGGGTCTCTTGTAGACAACATATATGGGGGTTTTGTTTTTGTATCCATTCAGCCAGCCTTTGTCTTTTGGTTGGGGCATTCAACCCATTTACGTTTAAGGTAATTATTGAAAAGTACGATCCCGTAGCCATTTTCTTTATTGCTTTGGGTTCAAGTTTATACACTCTTTCTGTGATTCCTGTCTATAGAAGATCCTTTAGCATTTGTTGGAGAGCTGGTTTGGTGATGCTGAATTCCCTCAGCTTTTGCTTGTCTGTAAAGCTTTTGATTTCTCCTTCATATTTGAATGAGATCCTTGCTGGGTACAGTAGTCTGGGCTGTAGGTTATTTTCTTTCATCACTTTAAGTATATCTTGCCACTCCCTTCTGGCCTGAAGAGTTTCTGTTGAAAGATCAGCTGTTATCCTTATGGGAATCCCCTTGAGTGTTATTTGCTGCTTTTCCCTTGCTGCTTTTAATATTTGTTCTTTGTGTTTGATCTTTGTTAATTTGATTAATATGTGTCTTGGAGTATTTCGCCTTGGGTTTATCCTGTTGGGGACTCTCTGGATTTCTTGGACTTGGGTGATTATTTCTTTCCCTATTTTAGGGAAGTTTTCAACTATTATCTCCTCAAGTATTCTCTCATGGTCTTTCTTTTTGTCTTCTTCTTCTGGGACTCCTATGATTCGAATGTTGGAGCGTTTAACATTGTCCCAGAGGTCTCTAATATTGTCCTCATTTCTTTTAATTCGTTTTTCTTTTTTCCTCTCTGTTTCATTTATTTCTACAATTCTATCTTCTAGTTCGCTTATCCTGTCTTCTGCCTCTGATATTCTACTGTTTGTTCCCTCCAGAGTGTTTCTGATCTCATCTATTGCATTATTCATTGTATATTGACTCTTTTTTATTTCTTCTAAGTCCTTATTAAATCTTTCTTCCATCTTCTCAATCCTTTTCTCCAGGTTATTTATCTGTAACTCCATTTTACTTTCAAGATTTTGAATCATTTTCACCATCAAAATTCGAAATTCTTTATCAGGTAGATTCCCTATATCTTCTTCTTTTGTTTGTGTTGGTGGGCAATTATCTTGTTCCTTTACTTGCTGGGTATTTCTCTGCCTCTTCATCTTGCTTATATTGCTTTGCTTGGGGTGGCCTTTCCCTCTGCTTGCAATTTGTGGAGTTCTCTTTATTATGTAGTTTCTTCGCTGTGTGTGGGGTTGGACAGGTGACTTGTCCGGGTTCCCTGGTTAGGGAAGCATGTGTCAGTGTTCTGGTGGGTGGAGCTGGATTTCTTCTCTTTCCTTTAGAAGACAATGGGCTGCTTTTCTGGGAGCCTGATGTCCTCTGCCAGTATTCAGAAGTTGTTTTGTGGATTTTACTCCACGCTCAAATGTTCTTTTGATGAATTTGTGGGGAAGAAAGTGGTCTCACCATCTTATCCCTCCGCCATCTTGTTCCTTCCTCCCCAGAACACTGGATTCTTATATTCCACTTGGTCGTGGAGTATCTCTTCCCAGCTGCTCCAGCAAGGCGCAGCCGCTGAACCTTACCTTGGACGAGGGGTATCTCCTCAAGGCCGCCCCTCCTGCTTTGAATGTGGATCAGCTCCTCTCGGCCCTCCGGTGCCCAAGCAGCCACCGCCTCCTGGACGTGGTACAGCTCCTCTTGGCCACCGCTCTAACCCTGGGCACGGGGCAGCTCCTCTCAGCCACGATTCTGCACGTGGTCGGTTGCGCCGGGAGCCGGGCGTCTCTCGCGTCTGCGCCGCCGGGAGCCGGGCGTCTCTCGCGTCTGCGCCGCCGGGAGCCGGGCGTCTCTCGCGTCTGCGCCGCCGGGAGCCGGGCGTCTCTCGCGTCTGCGCCGCCGGGAGCCGGGCGTCTCTCGCGTCTGCGCCGCCGGGAGCCGGGCGTCTCTCGCGTCTGCGCCGCCGGGAGCCGGGCGTCTCTCGCGTCTGCGCCGCCGGGAGCCGGGCGTCTCTCGCGTCTGCGCCGCCGGGAGCCGGGCGTCTCTCGCGTCTGCGCCGCCGGGAGCCGGGCGTCTCTCGCGTCTGCGCCGCCGGGAGCCGGGCGTCTCTCGCGTCTGCGCCGCCGGGAGCCGGGCGTCTCTCGCGTCTGCGCCGCCGGGAGCCGGGCGTCTCTCATTACTTTACAATGTTGAGATTTTTTTTGCCGTACATCAATATGAACCAGCTGTTGGGGTACATGTGTCCCCCCATCCTGAACCCACCCCACCTCTCCCCACCCTATCCGTCCAGGTTGTCACAGAGCATCGGCTTTGGGGGCCCTGCTTCCTACATCAAACTCACACTGGCCTTTCATTTTAGATGCGGAAACGGAGGCTCGAGAGAGAAAGGAACCTGCCCAAATCCCACAGCCAGGGTGGAACCCAGGACTCCTGGCTCCCATCTGCAAGATGCCCAGAGTGGAGGTGTGACGATTACCAAGATGCTTTGCACGGAGGTGTCCATCGCTACCCACAGGAAGTGCTTAGAGAGCATGGCTTAGCCACACCTCAGTTCAGTGCTTACCAGGTGGCTTTCTGTTTAACACTGACTCCTCTGCGGGGAGAATTGGCCAGGCTGCCATGTGGATTCAGTTGATGGCCTTGAGGGGATGCATTGAGCACCCCCCGCCCCAAGGAGGTTCCTTGGCCTCAGGGAGCGCTGCCTGTCTCCTGTGAGCCTCCCTGGCATGTGCCCTTGCCAAGTGCTGTTAGTCAGACCCGAACCTGGCAAGCACACCCAGGTTTCATCCTGCTGCTGACAGGGTGCCCTTCAGTTGGCTGCCCGGACTGTCCCGGTGGGTTAGCCTCCTGGCCAGGTACTAAATCTTTCATAAGCCTCACTACAGGGACCAGAAACCGTTCAGGGAGAAAAAACAACCTCATCAGTGAAAGTCAAACAGGTCCCCTGGGCAACTTCTACTGAGGCAAGAGGAATGAGCAGGGGTCTGTGGATGCAGGGGGGCAGAGGAGGTTCCCACTGCCTACAGACTCTCCACCTCTGATTCTCCAGAGGTCTTCATGGGCCCCTTGAGGTCTATGGAGAAAATTCAGAGGATCTATGAAATTGGGTGGGAAAATATTTTGCTTTTTAATTTTCATAGCCTCAAACTAAAATTGAGCTTTCCCTTTCGTTATGAATGCAGTGAAAACTCTGCACCATGTCAGCAGACCCGGTGATTTTGTGGCTGTCCAGAGAAATCAGGCATTTTCATGTCACACTGAAGTTCCTTCCTGATATCTCAGAAATATCCTATACGCTGATCACTACTTCAAAATTCCAGGCAGAGGTCTGCCATTTTGTTCCTTGAGTTGCTAATGAAGGCACATACGAATTGCCATATCACAGTTTTTTCATAATTTGATAACTGCATTTGCAACATAATTTATTTCCTTTGTAATCCTATGCATTTCCTTTTACGCAGTTAAAAATATGACTTCCATAGCTGTATTAGACTACCCAAGGGGTCCAGGGCACATACAATGTAAAGATTCTGTTTTAGACGGATAATTACCAGCAATCTTACTCATCTCTACATCACATAAAAGTAGAAACTGCGTTCTCATTGATAGCTTCTTGGACTTCTTCCTTCATTCTGCTGCCTTGAACTCAGTGCTCAGGGCTTTGATCTGTGATAATTCTTTTTTTTTTTTTTTTATTTACGCACAACCAACCAACTAGGTCAGGTTTATTTTTTTTTTAATTTAATTTTATTTTTTTACATCAGTTAAAAGTATTTTTATTGAAAAAGCACAAATGCAAAGAAATGAACAGAGGAAAATTTATGCGTCGAACCTGGACTGGTCACTTTTTTTTTTTACATTTATTTCACTTGATTTCTTGGCAGACAGCTGCGTCTTGTGCCATCATCGCTGGCTTTTGCTGCCCTCTTGTGGTCACAAGGATGCCTGCTCCCAAGGACAAGCTGGGAAGGTTGGTGCAGGCCACCTGGTCCATGGCTCACTTGGGGGTGAGCAAGGACACCCATTCACAGTGGCGACCCAGGTCAATGTCCACTCTCGTTAGTGGTTCTGACAGCTGCACTTGGACTTCAGCCCAAGAAGACAGGAACTTGCTGTGTTTCTGAATCCCCCTGATTTGTCCTCAACTTTCCCAGAGGTCCCAGGAGTTAAGGTCCTGGACAAAGCCCAGATTCAGGTTTGAAGGCGATGCCTTTGGTTGTAGAGTCAGCCTCATCCATCAGTCCCTGTGAACATCAAATGAAGCTGGGGTAGGGGAAGCAGGTGGTAGGGAATGTCAGCTGAGTTGTTTGTCTTGAGATTTGAAATCATAGTAACCACTAATCTAGGCTATTGTTTGGTGGCGTATTTGAGCAGAGGACGGCTCCTTCCAAATGTTAACTTGAACTGAAAGCCATTGATCCCCAGTGTATTAACTCAGTCTGACAGCAAGTGAACAACAGATCCAAGTGTGGAATCTTCCCAGGCCTCTTGGAGGCTCTCAGAGGCCTGATAAGAGCTTGGGATTTGGGCCTTGGGTGAGAGTCAGAGTTCAGCATAATTGAACTCGCTCAGCTGCATAACAAACAAAATCAGACAAAGTCCGCATTCTATAAAAATGCAGTTGGCACTTGCCAACTTGCTCACAGAAAGATGGTTTCAGGCCCACTCAAAGCAAAGGGCCTGCTGAGTTGTTTTATCATCAGTGGATGGCTGGTACCCAACACACCCATCTCTGCTGTCCTTTTTGAGTTCTGCTGGCCAGCCATTGGTAGGGACACTGTTGGTGGTCAAGCCACAGAGTTGCTGTCTGGGTAATGTGACAGTCTGTAGCAAGATAAACTCAAAATCGCTGGCTTTGTTAGCAGTCTGTGTGATAGCAATGCTGAGCAAAAATTGCCCCCAAGTCTGCCCCAGAAATCATACTAGGCATTTAAGATTCTATGCTCTGAAACTGGCGCTTCCCTGGTGGCTCAGGCAGTAAAGAATCTGCCTGCATTGCGGGACACCCGGGTTCGATCTCTGGGTCGGGAAGATCCCCTGGAGAAGGGAATGGCAACCCACTCCAGTGTTCTTGCCTGGAGAATCCCATGAACAGAGGAGCCTGGTGGGCTACAGTCGCAACTATTCTTCTCAAAATGGACTAGAAGTCAGCACGCATCCTGGGCTGTTAAAGACCTGACTTCTGGCCTCCTCCCCATCCTTCTCCAATACAATTTACAGCAATTCTGTGGCTGGAGTTCCTCTTGGAGAAAGAACCATAAACTACTCAGTGGGTCCAAATTGGATCGTACCAGCCAGTACAAAACCCCGTGGGATTCACTTTCTTTTTCCATCAGAAGAACTGTTGGGCATCAGAGATCTTTCCAAACCTGACTACAGGGAGGTTGTGGTGTGTCAGCCTGGGCGTGTTCCAGTGTTCTGGCCTTCTCAGCTGACCAGTCTCGAAGCTGTCGGTAGCTGCATTATGTCTGGGCTTAAGGGGGCTGTTACTCTGACCTCGGAGAGAATTGGGTGGGTCTCCAGTTCCTGAGTGAATAAGGCTTGTGACTTAAGGGGCTTCCCTGGTGGCTCAGATGGTAAAGAATCTGCCTGAAATGCAGGAGACAATTTCGATCCCTGGATCGGGAAGAGCCCCTGGAGAAGGGAATGGCAACCCCCTCCAGTATTCTTGCCTGGAGAATCCTATGGACAGAGGAACCTGGTGAGCTGCAGTCCATGGGGTTGCAAAGGGTTGGACATGACGGAGTGGCTAAGCACAGGAATGACTTAAGAAATAAAGTCAGAAAACACAGGAGTGCAGCCCACAATGAAGATCTGTGTTCATTCTTTTCATTCCAGTGCTGGGCCCCAGCATAGGAGCTTGACTTTCAGCTCAAATATGTTTTTTTTTTCCTTTTTCTTTTTTAAACTGAAATATAGTTGATCTATTGGGTTGGCCAAAAAGTTTGTTTGGGTTTTTCATATCATCTTACAGAACCGAATGCAAAGTTTTTGGCCAGCCCCATTCAATATCGTATTAGTTTCTGGTATATTTCTATCAGTACAGGCTAACAGCCCATTCTAACAGAAGGACAAAGTGTTGCTTGACCTTTGGAGACAGTTTTGGATGTTGGTGGAGCTTTGAAATCCAAAGTGAAGACAAGCAACTAAACAAAGCGTTTCACGTGGTGTTTTTCAGATACTTGTCAGTCCATTTTTACGAAGGCTGAGGGTAATATTACAATAAAGTGACACACGAGGGCACCCTAGCTAGCACACAGTTAGGTAGGGATATGACAGAAACATTAAAAATAACTGTTGCAGCCCATTGTCCTAGACAGAAGAAAATTCTAGCCAGGTCAGCCTGGCTTGCATTGCAAATAATAGAATTTAGTGCTACTTTCAATTTATTTTTCAAGTGTTCATGGAAGCTTGGCTATCGGAATGGCCTCATGAGAGGGGAAGATTATCCCTAAAATGGTGATGAGGCATAGACACTAATATCCACAGGATTCTATTCATTTGTTTATTTCATGTAAACGTATTGGAAACCTGCTCTGTGCCCAGATCTTAGGAATGAGATGTTGCAGAAGACAAGATGTAGTCCTCAGGGAGCTTGCGGTCATTTCCGAGTGTGTACTCATGTGTATACCCACATCCACCCAGTGGCAGTAAATATCATCCCACATGTTGGTCTCAGCCCTCTCCTTCCCCCTGCCAGGGGAATGCCCTGCAGAAGGGCTCTCACTGCAGCCACTATCTCAGCACATGGTAACCCTTCAGTTCTGGCTTTCAAAAGCATATTTGTAAATGAGAAAAATGACATCATTGGTCAGGGATCACCTTGAATCTTCCTGCTGTTGTTGTTCAGGCACTAGTCATGTCCAACTCTTTGCGACCCCTTGGACTGCAGCATGCCAGGCTTCCCTGTTCTCCACTATCTCCTGAAATTTGCTCAAACTCATGTCTGCTGAGTCGGTGATGCCATCCATCTTGTCCTCTGTTGTCCCCTTCTTCCTGCTTTCAATCTTTCCCAGCATCAAGGTCTTTTCCAATGAATCAGTTCTTCACTTCAGGTGGCCAAAGTATTAGAGCTTCAGCATCAGTCCTTCCAATGAATATTCAGGGTTGATTTCCTTTAAAACTGGCTAGTTTGATATCCTTGTTGTCCAAGGGACTTTTAAGAAAATTCTTGCTCAGACTTCAGTATTTAAACTTTTATTAGCAATAGATTCAGTGCTACACATCTCACAACTGATGGATCAAAACCCAGTGTCACACTCTGAACTGATTGTTCTAATGTGTGATGGCCTTAGAGTGACCAATTTTAGATTCTGTCCAAAACACATAAAACCAGTGATTGGATTCATCAAAATCGTTAGTTCTTATCCTTTACATCAAGGCTAAAAATTAAGTGAGAACGCTTTATGGGTCTGTCAATAGGTTTTCCTTCTGAAGTTGCCTGACTTTGGCTTTCTGTTAGGTCTGAGAAATTTTACTGTTTTCTGTGAGATCCAAGATGCTGTTACTTACTCAGTTCATATCTGCATTCACTGAGCAGTTATTGTGTGCACTTGTGAGATGAAAAGGCAATGGTCCCTCTTCCCTGGAAGCATACAGAGGAGTGGAGATGGAGTGCTCAAGGGTAATAATGACACCGAAGAAAGCAGAAGGTCTAAATGAAGTATAGTGAGGGTTAAGCACCTAACAGGCCAGGGTCAAGGACTTGAGTATGAATAAGATACAGCAGCTGGTTCAGTGATGCAAGCCATCACTTACCGAGGACTTACACTGGGCCGGGCACTTTGTTTTTTTTTTTTTTTTCCAACAAAATTTAAACTTTTTATTAATTTTAAAATTACAAACCAAACGTCGGTAATCATATATAGACATGTTAGCTATGGACAAATTAAGTCTGGAGTTACACTTTCAAACACAACTTCAGAATGAGTTGCAATAAAAACATTTTCTCAAAAATTGTATAATATCCTTTGGTTTACAATCCATCATGTGGAAAGTTTGATATAATTTAAAATAATTTACCATCTACCCTAAAGTATGCTATAGAAATCTGAATCACTATCAGCACTTTATTGATTGGGAGATGTTTGCAGAAAGTAACAGCTGTGGCCGTTGATTTGTTCTATAAGAGAATATCGAAATGTCTCCAGGCAATAGTTTGGGTAAAAAAGACGTATGAATACGTCTCTGGTCAATAAGTTGTTAGGCTCCAATCAACAAGGCTTTAAGGGCTCAGTAGTTTGCCTAAGAGTATTGCAAATATACAAATATTGAAAAGGTAATACTGTTAGTTGAGCTGTAAAATGCCTAAAAATAACAGTTCTGCCACAGTGTGCAGGTAAGTTCATACATTTTGCTTCCGGGATTCCCCCACTAAGCAGCTTTCTTGTTTCAAGTCTGAACTGGAAGACATAGAAAACCATACATTCCACGTGAAGTGACGAGGAGAGTAAGCAATCAAGTGTGCAAAAAACAAAAGTTTACAATTCCATACTCCCAACATCAGAGGTGTCCGGTAACAGGAATTTCAACTGATCCGATTAACAGTCGAGATAATTTCAGACCTGTCCTCCTGCAGCGCTGTCCGGCAGACTCAGACCTGAGGTCTTTCGCTGCAACAGGGAAAGTGGTCTTCCGTCCGAAAGACGTCGGGGGGTTCGTAGCGGGTCAGCTGGGGCCTGCCGGAGGGCGCCTTGTGGAAAATCGTGTGCAGCAATTTCCTGAACGTACTGGGGAACGCCCCCAGTTCGGCCTCCGCCCTGGCGACCTGCTCCTCCAGCCTGGCTACACTGGCGCTGACCACGCCCACGAAGGCCTCCAGCCGGTCGATCTTGCTGCGGACCCGCCGCATCTCGGTGGCCTTGGCGTAGATGAGCGGCACGCCCTCGCCAACGACGTGCGAGGAGTCGCCGCGCAGCATGTCCAGCATGCCCACAGACTCGTCCACCCTGGTGAGCAGGTCCTCCAGGCTCGCGTCCAGCGAGCGCCTCGATCTCGGGCCGCAGCCGCGCGCCGGGCAGCAGGCAGGAGGCGTAGCCCGCGGCGGCGCAGCAGCTGCGGGTCCCGGCTTGGCGCGCCCGCCTCCGCGCCCTCGTCCTCCCACGGCCCCGAGGCGCTGCTGTGGCTCTGCGACACATTGCCGCTGTCCCCGCTCCAGGCCGCCAGCTGGGCCTCGGCTCCTCACCAACGGCCCGCAACCCGGCGGCAAACCCTCCATAGCCCGCAGCTGCCGGGCTGCACAGCCCCGGGCCGGGCACTTTGTTAAACACTTTCACGTGCATTCCCCAGCTCAGTTCTTACACCAACCATATGAGGCATTATCATTTTATAGTTAAGGAAGCAGGTTTCAGTTCAGTTCAGTTCAGTTCAGTCGCTCAGTCGTGTCCGACTCTCCGCGACCCCATGAATCACAGCACGCCAGGCCTCCCTGTCCATCACCAACTCCCGGAGTACACTCAAACTCATGTCCACAGATTCGGTGATGCCATCCAGCCATCTCATTCTCCGTCGTCCCCTTCTCCTCCCGCCCCCAACCTTTCCCAGCATCAGAGTCTTTTCCAGTGAGTCAACTCGTCGCATGAGGTGGCCAAAGTATTGCAGTTTCAGCTTTAGCATCAGTCCCTCCAATGAACATCCAGGATTGATCTCCTCTAGAATGGACTGGTTGGATCTCCTTGCAGTTTAGAGAGGACAAAGTCACATCTCAAGCTCAAGCACATCGCCACGCTAAAGCCATGTTCTTAATATAACTACACTACAGTGTATCACACTGCCTGGGATCTGATAGGGAAGAGTTTTCAAAGGGACAAGATTGGCATAAACCAAAGTAAAATATATGGGATATGAGAAAAATAGAAGCTGGGTTCAGAGAGAGTTGCGTGTATGTGTGCTAAGTCACTTCAGTTGTGTCCAACTCTTTGTGACCCCATGGACTGTAGTCCACCAGGCTCCTCTGTCCATGGAATTCTCCAGGCAAGAATACTGGAGTGGGTTGCCATTCCCTTCTCCAGGGGATCTTCCAGACCCAAGGATCGAACCCACACTTCCTGTGGCTCCTGCGTTGCAGGTGGCTTCTTTACCACTCTGAGGGGAAGCCCCTCAGAGAAAGCTGCTTGTTAGCAAATCTAATATCTGCTGCAAAGTAAAGTTAGGTTGCTTTATGCATTGTAAGCATTCAGCAGGTCCTTTCTGATATCCATGTGATTGCATTGAAAGAAACTAGAGCCCCAGCTGAGGCAGTGGGTACCTCATTTCTTTCTGCACATTTAACATATCATCACTTTCCTGAAACTTGGGGTCCCCAGTTAAAATGGAACTCGATTTAGCCATAAGCCAACTTGTTCTGCCCTGGTGCCAGTAATGGTATAAGGAGTGCTAATGGGTGAGTCCAGGCATGGGTGCATCTTTTCCCATCAACTTGACGGAATGGACAGGTTTGATGAAGTGGTCTGGGCTCAGTTGCTCCTGTAGTGTGCCTTAGAGACCCCACTGGCTTTCACCAGCGCACCAAGGTTGCACAGTTATGACCAACCTGAAGGGTACAGCAACTCCAACCAGACTTGGGAATTCCAGAGATCCATCACATTTCCCAGGATGCTTTGCACTACAGCATAGCATCAGCTTCAGCCATTCAGAGAATCAGCGAACTGGAGATGATAATTACCATCAACCTACATAACAAGCCAGTCACACCTGCAGACGTAGAGAACAGACCTGTGGACACAGACAGAGAAGGAGAGGGTGGGACGAAGTTGAGAGAGTAGCATTGAAACACATATATTATCAAATGTAAAATTAGATAGCCAGGGTAAATTTGCTGTAGGACACAGGGAGCTCAAATCCGGTGCTCTGTCACAACCTAGAGGGGTGGATGGGGTGGGAGGTGGGAGGGAGGTTCAAAAGGGAGGAGACATGTATTCCTATGGCTGATTCATGTTGTATGGCAGAAACCAGCATAATATTGTAAAGCAATTATCCTCCAATTAAAAGTAAATAAATTTAAATTAAAAAAAAACAAAACCAAGCAGTCATAACTCAAAGACCTAGAGAAATTCATCAATGATGTAATGTTCGGGGGGCAAAGCAGCATGCAAACTCTATCTACAGTATGATTTTTTAATGCTAATATTATGTATGGATCCTGAGAAGAGGTAAATGCACCAAAATACTAATGATGGTGATGGTGATTGTGGATGATTTTTGTTTTCTTCTAATGTTTTTCTCCCAAATTTTCAACACTAAACATGTAAGAGAGTTTGAGAGGTGGGCACATTCCCATCCATAACTAAACTGGAGTTGAACAGGAAGGAAAAGGGGAGAAATGTTTCCTAAACAGTCTACTGCCACCGTTTACCCAATGTCATCAGTTATATAATAATGTCCCTAATCTTTCTCTTTTGTGTCTTTGTCCAGGGTTGGTGTAGACCAGATTTTGTGTACCAAGCAGCTGAGACAGGGCTGGAGAGTTGGGTGTCTTCTTGGGGGATCCCGGTGGGGCGGGACCCTGCAGAGAGAGCATCACAACAGATTGCAGGCAACATGTATATTGTTTATGGTGCCTCGGAGGACAGTCCTTTGAAAACTTCTGACTTTCTAGACATGCTGTAACATTGGTGGAGTCCAGTAGGGGTCTTCTGGTTCCAGTTAGGAGGAGGTTTTCTGAGAGCCAGTTGAGGGTCTTTGAACTCCCAGCATCTTCATTTAAGAGCTGAATTGCGAATCCCAGATGGACACCAGAGGGCGCCATTGTGCATAGAAAAATTCAATCTGTTTTACTGGCAAAGGCTCAGGAAAGAAAGAAGGTGTGGACCCCACAGCCACTCCCCACCTGTTTCTTCATCCGTGTAACAGGTGTAATGAAAATTATTCCTCCTTCTTGAGGTTGTAATAGGCAATAAGAATAATAGGTATCATCTAATGAGTTTCACTATAGGCCAGGCATATGCTTAAAATATTTACATATTTCAACTTATTATCCTGTCTCGGTGACTTGATGAGGCAGCTATTATTAGCCTCCTTTAACAGATCAGGAAACTAAGGCATATAAGGCTAAGAAATTTATCCAAGTCCACATACCTATATGGTTGAACAGAACTTGAACCCACGCCCACTGACTCCAAGGCCCGTCATCAATAGGAATCAAATATTGCATATGAAAAAGCAAAGACATCCCTTTGCCAACAAAGGTCCGTCTAGTCAAAGCTGTGGTTTTTCTAATAGTCATGTATGGATGTCAGAGTTGGACTATAAAGAAAACTGAGCGCCGAAGAATTGATGCTTTTGAACTGTGGTGTTGGAGAAGATTCTCGAGAGTCCCTTGGACAGCAAGGAGATCCAACCAGTCAATCCTAAAGGAAATCAGACCTGAATATTCATTGGAAGGACTGATCCTGAAGCTGAAGCCAATACTTTGGCCACCTGATACAAAGAGCTGACTCATTGGAAAAGACCCTGATGCTGGGAAAGATTGAAAGCAAAAGGAAAAAAGGGCGGCAGAGAATGAGATGCTTCGACAGCATCACCGACTCAATGGACATGAGTTTGGGCAAACTCTGGGAGATAGTGAAGGACAGGGAAGCCTGGCGTGCTACAGTTCGTGGGGTCTCAAAGAGCTGGGCCCAACTTAGTGACTGAAGAACAACAACATTGGAATCTAAGTCTAAATGCTGTGTCACAGTCTCGCCCGGGCAGTGAAAAGAATCCTCTTGGCTCACACCTCATTTCCTCTCCTGCACCTTCTTTGGGCTGTGGTTCCAGAACTGCGAGTTCTTTGTACTTTGAATGGTTGGAGAAGGCACTGGGGACGTCCCTGCTGGCCCATCTGACACCTGTTTCCCGAGCAGATACGTGCTTGATGGTGGTGAGGGCCCTGTGGAGAGCAAGGCGGTGAAGCCAGCTGGGGAATTTGATCATCCGGGCCAGGCTCCCAGGACCCAGGCAGAGCCGACCATGGTGATGTTAGGGTGGCAGCCACATTGAGAGACCATGCCTATGCCGGCTTGTGGAGCGGTCAGCCTGGGTGCCCTTTGCAGTTGGCCAGCACTCACCCAGAATCCAATGGTGGAGGTCAGCCTTTAAAATGTCTGCTCTCTAGAGGACAGACTTGTGGACACAGTGAGGCAAAGAGGGTAGGACGGATTGAGAGAGTAGCATTGAAACATGTTCATTACCGTATGTAAAATTAGATAGCCAGGGGAAATTTGCTGTATGACGCAGGCAGCTCAAATCTTGTGCTCTATGACAAACTAGAGGGGTGGGATGGGGTGGGAGGTGGGAGGGAGGTTCACGAGCGAGGGGACATATGTGTACCTCTGGCTGATTCATGTCGCTATATGGCAGAAACCAACCCAATATTGTAAAGCAATTACCCTCCAATTAAAAATAAATAAAATTTAAATTTTAAAAAGTAAGACCAAAAAAATAAGATGTCTGCTCTCTTCTCTGGGCCTGGAAGCAAAGGTTGCCCCCCAGTTACAAGGGGTCTGCAGCAACAAAGCTTCCTGTGAAGTCACAGGGCAGAGTTTTTTGCTTGTCCATTTGATAGGTTGTTCATTCATTTGTTCTGCAGAGAACACAGTTTCCTTTACATGCAAAAGCACAGTACATTTGGGATAGGTGCCCAACAAAAATAACACCTCTCAGGACTCAGGCATACCGAGAGGTGACTGCTCGTGGCTGCGCAGACACAGAGTATCTGACATAGCTGGCCTTCTGCGTGAATACATTAAAAAATCTGCCACACTTGCTCTCTCACCAACATTCTCAACCAAGCTAACAGCCCTCCTGCTCAGTACAAGTGTCACGAGGGAAGATGTGTTCCTAATTCTGCCATTGGCTCAGATTAAAAAAAAAAAGTACCTGGGAAGTAAATTCACTGCAGACCCAGTGCTCTGGCTGCTTAATACAAGTGATTCAGGAGGTCGTCCACAGCAACCCCCTCAGTGCTTCTGCAGACGGTGTGTTAAGCCTTAAGGGAGGATGGCGGGAGAGGCAGATTAATGACTGTCCGGTTGTGCCAATATTGACTTTTAAGGAACATCTTTAATCCTCAAGAACAACAGAGCCTCCTGATTCCCACTGTATTAAATAAGCAGACGTAAGATTGATGGCCGTGTACTGAACACTAGTCTCTCGGCATAATAATAGAGCCACTCAGTCATTTTTGAGAGGACGTTGGCCGGCATTTGAGGTGTCTGGAGAAGATGAAGAAGTGCCGGGTTGATCATCGTGATGTTTGTATTAATAATAACATCATCGTAGGTGGAGGGACTGCTTTCAAGCTGACAAGTTTCAAGTTCCCGATTCTCTCTACTGGCGCTCACCGCATCCTATGAAATGGGTTATGTTCCCATTTCTTTCCCTTAAAATGTTATATTCTTCTCCCCACTTATCAACAGTGGAGAGAAACATTAATCCATGTTTATTGTAGAAATATCAGAACCAGGAAAGAAATGAGGCAACAAAGATTACTAGGATCCCATCACAATTAATCATTATTAACATTATTATTTGTTAATAGTAACCATTAAATAACCATTATTTTATGTTTATCCTTAAAATCTTCAGTCTTGATCCTATCAGACTGAGTATGTATATGTGTTGTGTGTTAGTCACTCAGTTGTGTCTGACTCTTTGGATCCCATGGAATATGGAATGCAGCCTGCCAGGCTCCTCTGCCCAGGGGATTTCCCAGGCAAGAATACTGGAGTGGATAGCCATTTCCTTCTTCAGGGGATCCTTCTGACCCAGGAATTGAACCCAAGTCTCCTGTATTGCAGGCAAATTCTTTACCGTCTGAGCCACCAGGGAAGCACTGTATGTATGTGTCTGTGTATATATATATGTATATGTAAAGGAATTGTTGTTATTGTTTAGTCACTAGGTCATGTCCAATTCTTTGTGACCCCATGGACTGTAGCCCACTAGGCTCCTCTGTCCATGGGATTTCCCAGCCAAGAACACTGGAGTGAGTTGCCATTTCCTTCTCCAATAGTGAAATCATGCTGCTGCTGCTGCTGCTAAGTCACTTCAGTCGTGTCCGACTCTGTGTGACCCCATAGACGGCAGTCCACCAGGCTCCCCCATCCCTGGGATTCTCCAGGCAAGAACACTGGAGTGGGTTGCCATTTCCTTCTCCAATGTGTGAAAGTGAAAAGTGAAAGTGAAGTCGCTCAGTCGTGTCTGACTCGTAGCGACCCCATGGACTGCAGCCTACCAGGCTCCTCTGTCCATGGGATTTTCTAGGCAAGAGTACTGGAGTGGCTTGCCATTGCCTTCTCCGATACTGTGATCCTATTTTAGAACTTGCTTCTATCCCTTTTAAATATATTTTAAGCATCCTTCTGTATCATTAAGTAGTCTCCACAACATCCTTCTTAATGTTTGCATAGAATTCTATTTCATGAGTGTTCTACCATTTTATTAATAGCAGATGGTTTGACACCACAAACAGTGCTGCAGAGAACAACTTGATGACCACATTTGCAGACCCGTGAGCACTTTATTAGAATAAATACCCATGAGCACTTTAGTGGGATAAATTCCTGGGAGTGAATTGCTGGCTCCAATGGAATGTACACTCTAAGGTACAAATCACCCTTTAGGAAAATGTTCCTGTTTCCACTCCCTCGGGCAGTATGTGAGGGGCCCTGGCCTCTCAGCCTTCCTTCACCTGGAGCACTCTCTAGCTCCATGTAGGAAAACTGACTTTGAGAGCAGTCAAGGGAGGAGGCCAGGATCCCACAGCTGCTCAGGGACAAGGTCAGGGTCACAGAGCCGAGACGCGTCAGCGCCTGGACTTGAATGTGTGAGTTTCCAGATGCTGAACCTGGAGCTGCTCCTTAATAGCCAGGATCCACACCCTGTGTTCCTGTCCAGGCATCTTGAATGCAGGCCCACTTGGTTCCTCAGGCCCCTCCCCTTTCTATCAGCCGCTGCTGGGGTGGGTGGGAGTTCTAAATCACATTGCCCCCTTCCACAACACAGATATGCCCCGAGGTGTCCTGAGCGTACACAAAGGCACCCTGGTGTGTGATGCGCCTCTGGAGGCTGTGCTGCCTTCTGGGACTGGCTTGGGAGCCACGGTGACATCTGTAAGATGCAGCTGGTGCCCCGCCCGAACCCCCAGGTTCACTGCGGCTGCAGTGGGTGCTCCCAGCACGTGGGCTTCCCACTTGGGTCTCAGGTTTTTCTGCTCCTCCAGCAGGGCATGCGCAGCTGAAAGAGCCAGGCATCCACACCCCCACAGACAGCCTTCATCCAGCAGTGATGGAGGTGGTGCATACAGCCCAGTCTCCCTGTCCTCCGGCCAGACCATCCCCGAGGACTGGCTAAGGTACCACAGTTTCTTAGAAGATCTCAAGCAGGATCAAGGCCCGGTTGCCTTCAGAGTTAACTCACTCACTCACACATCCTTCAGTGGCTTTTCACCTTCTTCCACCTTCTGACTTCTTTCCTGGGCTCACTCTCCACTGAAATTCATGCCCTCAAGCCCTTGTCTTAGGGTCTGATTTGGGGGACTCCTCAACTGAGACAGCCCTGGTTCCCTTCCTCCTTCTGTGTTCCCTGTATGGATTGTTGTTGTTGGTTAGTCGTTCAGTCGTGTCCGACTGTTTTGCGACCCTGTGGACTGTAGCCTACCAGGCTCCTCTGTCCGTGGGGATTCTCCAGGCAAGAAAAATGGAGTGGATTGCCATGCCCTCCTCCAGGGCATCTTCCCAACCCAGGGAGCAAAACCACCTCTCTTAGGTCTCCTGCATTAGGCTGGCGGGCTCTTTACCGCCAGTACCACCTGGGAATCCCAGTCTCGAGGCCACACTTAACTAAAAGAGAGGCTGGTGGGCCCCTTACCCAGTGATCATTCTCGACTGGACCAGGAGGGGTCTGCCACACCCCCAAATCCACTTCGCAAACAAAGAAAAAACCCGAATGAGTGTTCACATAAAATTCTACTTGAAACATAGTTGCATGATTTTGTGATTTTACAGTAAGTCTCCTACATACGAACAAGTTCTGTTCCAAGAGTGTATTCATAAGTCGAATTTGTAAGTCCAACAGCATTAGCCTAGGTACCCAGTAAACATGACCAACTATTCAGTACTGTACTGTAATAGGTTTATGATACTTTTCACACAAGTAATACATTAAAAAAAAAACAAAAAATTAACATTTTTAATCTTACCGTACACTAGTCCTGTACATCAGCTGGCATCCAGGGGCTGGCTTCGAGTGAACAGGCAAGAAGAGGTACTGACTGAGGGGGAAGAGAAGGTGGGAGACGGCAGAGCTGAAGGATCGTCAGCAGGAGACTGAGGGCCAGCTGCAGTGTCACTCACGCCCGACATAGATGGGATATGCGTTCGTGTCTTTGAAAGTTTGCCACTATAACGTTCAAATGTAGGGGACATACTGTATTTCGTTTTTGGGTAATTTCAGGCAGCGGGGAGATCAGTGAGCTGTCTAGGTGAGCTGCTGCAGGCCTCCCAGGCACAGTCCCACAGCTGCTCTGTGCCCCTCACCACCGGCTTCCCCATGTATTTCAACTCCCAGCCTCCAGACTGCATGCCAGGAGCTGGGGCCCTGGCCGCCTTCCTGCAGGCCTTGGAGAAGGGGGACTCCATGGTTGTCACCCAGAGAGACTTGAGTGTGCACAAGAAGCTTGTTGATGAGGCTGCCGAGCAGGGTGAAGTGAGAGGATGGGATCCCTCTACACAGACAAGCCTTTGTGGGTGCAGGGGGAGGGAATCAGCGTTTGTGGAACTTCCGCCCGGCGCCAGGCACAGTGCTATGCACTTGACACGGGGCGTTTTCCTTAACACTCAGAACACCTCTTTTTATAAGGTGTATTATCCCATTTGGGGCTTCCCACATGGCACTAGTGGTAAAGACCCACCTGCCAACGCAGGAGACATAAGAGACATGGGTTTGATCCCTCGGTTGGGAAGATCCCCTGGAGGAGGGCATGGCAACCCACTCCAGTGTTCTCGCCTGGAGAATCCCATGGACAGAGGAGCCTGGCGGGCTACAGTCCACGCAGTCATTGAGTCAGACACAAGTGAAGCGACTTTCACTTCACTTTCATCCCCATTTTACAGATGAAGAGACAGACTCTGAGAGGTCCAGGTGATTTACCCAGGTGGGGATGATGAGCTGGAATTTGAACCCAGGTCCGCCAGGCTTGATGATCTCACTTGTGCATGTGCCGCCCTATGAGAGGCAGGGGTGACCTGCAGAGGACACTCAGCAACCCGGGACAACCCTAGACGCCCAAGTTAGGTGGTAGAATAGTGGAGAATAGAGGAGTTGAAAGGCTGAGACAGCCAGGGCCACAAGGCCCAAATGGGTGGGTTGCCCCAAGCTGCCCAGGTTCCCGCAGCACCCGGGTGGGCATCTGGGCTGAGACTACCGCCCATGTGAGGCTGGAACGCTGGTGTCTGTGTGCTGGGACCACCGTGGCTGCAGGGTGGACAGCTGACCCTCATCACTCTTTGTTCTGCGGTGACACTTGGGCAGCAGCTGGGGGCCTGGTGACTCCAACCTGCTTCCCACTGCCTGTCTCTCTCTTGTCCATTCAAAACGCATCTTTCAGACTTAGCCTCTAAAAAAGGACTCCCACCCATTAGGCATATCGTGAAGCACCTGCCACATTGTTGTTTTCGTTCAGTCGCTCAGTCGTATCCGACTCTTTGCGACCCCATGGAATGCGGCACACCAGGTTTCCCTGTCCTTCACCATCTCCCTGAGTTTGCTCAAACTCATGTCCATTCAGTTGGTGATGCCATCAGACCATCTCATCCTCTGTCGTCCCCTTCTCCTCCCGCCTTCAATCTTTCTCACCACAGGGTCTTTTCTAATGAGTCCGCTCTTTGCATCATGCAGCCGAAGCAGTGGAGCTTCAGCTTCAGCAACAGTCTTTCCAACGAGTATTCAGGACTGATTTCCTTTAGGATTGCCTGGTTTGTCTCCTTTTACCTGCTACATTAGAAGGCTGTGTCTGGATGTACAGAGTCCATTTCATACAACAAGTGTGTATTGAGTACCTACTATGTGCCAGGCACTGTTTAAGGCTCTTGAGACCCATGGCTGAACCAGACTGTACTGTATTCTTTCCCTATGCTGTTTATGGTCTCCATTAGAATATATACTCCATGAAGCCTTCACATAGGAAAAGAATCCAGTACGTATATAGTGTGTTAAAAGTTGAGACACTACGGGGGAACGTGGACCAGGACCAGAAGAATGGGGATCGATGGGCCAGGGGGTGGGACTGGGGGTGGGCTGCTCTCTTAAACAAGAGGGTCAGGGAAGACCTCCTGGAGAGGGTGCCTCCTTGAAGGGGATGCAGGAGCGAGGCCTGGGCTGGCTGCAGGAAGAGCGTCCCTGGCTTTGACAGTGGCCGTCAGGGAGAGTAGAGGCCTGGCAGGCTCAAGACAAGACAGCAGGCAGACGACTGGCCTGGAGTGGAAGAGGACGAGAGGAGTGGATGGAGTGCAGAGGTCACAGGGTCAGATGGGGGAGGGACTTGAGGGCCACTGTAAATAGCTGGGCTGCCCTGGGAGCCACAGAGTGGAGGAGGGTGGGGCCAGCTTAGGTTTAAAGGATCCCCGGGTGGCAGCAGGGCCAAGGGCAGGGACAGGAGATGGGCCGGGTTATTGCAGGCGGGAGCTGACAGTGGTGCCCTGTGGCCAGTCCTTCTGTTCCCTGGTGATTTCAGCCACAGCTGCGCTGGGAAGCTCTGAGTCACACAGACCTGACCAGGCCCGTGCCCTTGGGGGATTCACCCAGCCAGGAAGTATGGGGGCTAATGCCTCCAGGGCCCCCTCAACCTGTGGAGGGTGGGCGCTAATGACCCACCTCCCTGAGTTTTGGAGACATGCTGGTCCCAGAGGAACTGAGACCCCGTTTCCTGGAGCAGTGAGCTTGAAAATGCATGAACCCTCCTGTAGGTTTTTCCTCCTTCCTGCCCTCACGGTCCCTGCCCCCTCCTGGAATCGTCTCTCAAATAAACCACCTGCACCCAAGTCTTTGTCTCAGACTCTGGTTTCAAGGGACCCCAGAGAGACGAATGGTAAGGGTGGAGGTGGTGAGAAGTAGCCGGATTGGTCTGTTTTTGAAGGTAGACTTGTGATTTCTAGCTGGGTTGGAGGCAGGGGTGAGATGGGAGACTGGAGATTGCTCTGAGGTTTGGGCAGGGTTACTGAGAGATTGGAGTTGCTGTGAACTGGGATGGGGAAGACTGTGGAGCAAGCCTGAACTTGTGCCGTGTTGGTGGGGGTGTGAAAGGGGGCGGCCGCTGTGGAAAACAGTATGGCAGTTCCTCAAAAAATTAAAAATAGAAAATACTGTATGATTCAGTAACTCCTCTTCTGGGTATGCACCCAAAAGAACAGAAAGCAGAGACTCAAATAGACATTTCCACACCCATTTGCACACCCAGCTGTAGTGTTCACAATAGGCAAAAGGTGGAAATGTCCCAAGCATCCATTAACAAATGAATGGGTAAACACAATTGGTCTATACATACAATGGAATATTAGGCAGCCTTAATAAGGAAGGGACTTCTCTGGTGGTCCGGTGGTCAAGATTGTGCTTACAATGCAAAGGGTTCAATCCCTAGTCAGGGAACTAATATTCCACATGCTGTGTGGCTCGGCCAAAAAATGGAGAAAAAAAAAAAGTTGAAAAAAAAGGAAAATGTTTTTTTAAAAGGGAAGGAAATTCTGACACATGCTCCAGCACAATGAACCTTGAGGATATTGTTGTTAGTCGCTCAGTCATGTCAGACTCTTTGGGACCCCATGGGCTATGGCCCACCAGGCTCCTCTGTCCATGGGACTTCTCAGGCAAGGATAATGGAGTGGGTTGCCATTTCCTTCTCCAGGGGATCTTCCCGACCCAGGGATCGAACCTGGGTCGCCCGCATTGCAGGCAGATTCTTTACCATCTGGGCCACCAGGGAAGCCCACACAGAGTAATTAAAATCACAGGGACAAAAAGGAGAATGGCGGTTGTTGGGGACTGGGGGTGGAGCGCGGGAGGTAGTGGTTAGTGGGTTCAGGGTTTCAGTTTGGGAAGATGTAAAAGTTCTGGGGATCGATGATGGTGATCCTTGCACAATGATGTGAAAGTCCTTAATGCCAGAGAACGTACTCTTAAAAATAGATAAGATGGTAAATTACATGTTATGTATTTTACCACAATTATAATTAAAAAAATTTTTTTAAAGAGTGCAAGACGAGCTCAGGTAACTGCAAGTGTGGGTACCTATTAGACTTGCAAGTGGGAAAGGCAGCAGGCAGTCAGATCTACGAGTCAAGTTCAGGAGAGCCGTCTGGGCTGAAAAGATAAAAACTGGAGAGCAGTTGGCATATTGATGGCTTCAAAGTCAAGATGCTGGATGAGGTCATGGAGGAAATGAGTGGAGACTGAGAGCAGACCCCGACGGCCACCCCATGCCCAGGGCTCGAGAGGAAGCGAGGGGGGCCTTCCTCTGAGAAGCACTGACGAAGGAGCGAAACTAAGCACCCTGTTGTCACCAAGGAGAAGGGCTGGCCGGCTGCGCCCACTGCTTCACAGGCCGGGGGGCGGGGGTCTCTTCCATCTGGCAGGGGGTTTCAGCTGCCCACTTTCTCAGATGTCACTCTGTCCTCCTGTTCACCTGACCGCCAAGGCTCAAGCTGGACCTCAGCTCAGAACTGGGTCTCGCCCACACAGTGACTTCGAACTTGGAATTGACTGTACTAGATTTTGCAGAACTTTTATTTCAAGTGGCTGGAGAAAGTGGAAGCAATTTGAGCTTTTAATGACAATGATTTCCTATCTTTTTAGAACTGAAGCCTGGGAAATGTTTAAAGAAGAAAGCTCAGGCATTGATTCCCGGCTTGGAGATAAAGTGATAGATCGATTCTTTGCAGCTTAGGTGTGGGGTCCCCTCTTGCCCCGACCTTCCTTGCCCAGGGTTCTTTATCTCTGTGTGGCCCCCTTGGGGATATGCTATGATCCTCATCCTGTGCAGCTCCCTGGTGCCCTGTCTTACTAGTATCCTGTATCCTCTGTTCAATGTCAAAGAAACGAAGAGCCGGCTTTACTCAGCACCTGCTTTTTGCCAGGCCCCCAGACCCATTCTTCACACACAGCATGCTCCTGGGTCCATAGCAGTTCCGGGATTGGGCTTGGTAAACCCCATTCTGCCGAGGGGGAGCCAAAGCTCAGAGAGGTTCCGTGACTTGCTAAGGTCACACAGCCAGGAACTGTTGTTTGGCTCTGCTCAGCCCCCTTGCCAGGCCAACAGGCTTCCCCTCACAGCGCACAGAGGAGCTGGGTCTTTTGACTTATCATGACTGCCCCTCACCCCCTGGGGTGTCATGTCACACATATTACTAGAATGAGCCTCGTGAGTATCCCCTGATGGACCGACTGGCCTCCTTGTCTTTCCCCCTAGATGGGGGGTGGGAGAATCAGAGGGTGGGGCTGGAGAGGGGCACTTTAGGATCTCTGACAGTGATCTGACTCCTCGCCCACAGCCTGCCCCATCGACTCACTGGAGTGGCAGCGACAGCTCCTGAAGGGGGTGGGGTGACAACATGGGGGCGCTGGGGTGGGAAGCAGCTGTCTCAAGGCCATATGGGTTTTTCTATATTATTTTTATTTTTTGGCTGTGCTGGGTCTTTGTCGCTTTGCTTGGGCTTTTCTCTACTTGCGGTGAGCGGGGCTACTCTCTCTCTCTAGATGCGGTGTGCAGGCTTCTTATTGCAGCGGCTTCTTTTGTTGCAGAGCACAGGCTGAGCCTGCGGGCGTCAGTAGTCGTGGCTCCCAGGCTCTAGAGCACAGGCTCAGTAGTTGTGGCACACGGGCTTAGTTGCTCTGCAGCATGTGGGATTTTCCTGGATCAGGGGTCGAACCGGTGTCCCCTTACACTGGCAGATGGATTCTCTACCACTGAGTCTCCAAGGAAGTCCCAGCCATATGGTTTAACATAGACAACATGCTTGTTTGGGTTGGCTTTATGTGAGAAGGTGAGGGACTGGGATGGAGCTTGTGGGGGGTGACCAGATCTCCTCCAAACTGCCCCTTGGCACCACTGCTGGGCCATGGAGCAGTCCAGGAGCTCCTGTAGAACCAGTGGGACCTTGAGTACTGGGTCCAGGCTTGCATCCCAGGCCCTCACAAGCTCAGGCTGGACAAGACTTTATCCTGAGCCAGCAAATGCACAGAGATCCTGCCCTAAATGGCTATGTGGGGTTTCGTGAATGAAAACCCTATTTTATTTTATTCTGGGATTTGTGTGTGTGTATCCACATATTCTACAACTATATATCTTATTATTATAATTAGAAAATGTGCTATTTTTAAGAGTCAAGTTCACTTTGGAAATCCTTTTGATGCCAGTAGCTAACTCAAAAACCAGACTGAGACTTTTCCTCTATCTTCTGGAACTTTCCTGAAGATAGTCAGGGGGTAGGGGTGTGGAGCAGATGACAACTTAAGTTAGGAACTAGAGTCATGACACCAGCCTACCAACCTACATATTTCAGTTCAGGGTCAGTCGCTCAGTCGTGTCTGACTCTTTGCGACCCCATGAATCACAGCACGCCAGGCCTCCCTGTCCATCACCAACTCCCGGAGTTCGCACAGACTCATGTCCATCGAGTCGCTGATGCCATCCAGCCATCTCATTCTCTGTCGCCCCCTTCTCCTCCCGCCCCCAATCCCTCCCAGCATCAGAGTCTTTTCCAATGAGTCAACTCGTCGCATGAGGTGGCCAAAATATTGGAGTTTCAGCTTTAGCATCAGTCCTTCCAATGAACACCCAGGACTGATCTCCTTTAGGATGGACTGGTTGGATCTCCTTGCAGTCCAAGGGACTCTCAAGAGTCTTCTCCAGCACCACAGTTCAAAAGCATCAATTCTTCGGTGCTCAGCTTTCTTTATAGTCCAACTCTCACATCCATACATGACCACTGGAAAAAACCATAGCCTTGACTAGACAGACCTTTGTTGACAAAATAATGTCTCTGCTTTTAAATATGCTGTCTATGTTGGTCATATCTTTCCTTCCAAGGAGTAAGCATCTTTTAATTTCATGGCTGCAATCAGCATCTGCAGTGATTTTAGAGCCCCCCAAAATAAAGTCAGACCCCTGTTGCCACTGTTTTCCCATCTATTTGCCATGAAATGATGGGACTGGATGCCATCATCTTAGTTTTCTGAATGTTGAGCTTCAAACCAACTTTTTCACTCTCCTCTTTCACTTTCATCAAGAGGCTCTTTAGTTCTTCTTCACTTTCTGCCATAAGGGTGGTGTCATCTGCATATCTGAGGTTTTATTTCTCCTGGCAATCTTGATTCCAGCTTGTGCTTCTTCCTGCCCAGTTTCCTCATGATGTACTCTGCATATAAGTTAAATAAGCAGGGTGACAATATACAGCCTTGATGTACTCCTTTTCCTATTTGGAACCAGTCTGTTGTTCCATGACCAGTTCTAACTGTTGCTTCCTGACCTGCATACAGGTTTCTCAAGAGGCAGGTCAGGTGGTCTGGTATTCCCATCTCTTTCAGAATGTTCCACAGTTTATTGTGATCCACACAGTCAAAGGCTTTGGCATAGTCAGTGAAGCAGAAATAGATGTTTTTCTGGAACTCGCTTGCTCTCTCCATGATCCAGCGGATGTTGGCAATTTGATCTCTGGTGCCTCTGCCTTTTCTCAAACCTGCCTGAACATCTGGGAGTTCATGGTTCATGTATTGCTGAAGCCTGGCTTGGACAATTTTGAGCCTGATTTTACTAGCGTGTGAGATGAGTGCAATTGTGCTGTAGTTTGAGCATTCTTTGGCATTGCCTTTCTTTGGGATTGGAATGAAGACTGACCTTTTCCAGTCCTGTGGCCACTGCTGAGTTTTCCAAATTTGCTGGCATATTGAGTGCAGCACTTTCACAGCATCATCTTTCAAGATTTGAAATAGCTCAACTGGAATTCCATCACCTCCACTAGCTTTGTTCGTAGTGATGCTTTCTAAGGCCCACTTGACTTCACATTCCAAGATGTCTGGCTCTAGGTCAGTGATCACGTTATCGTGACTATCTTGGTCGTGAAGATCTTTTTTGTACAGTTCTTCTGTGTATTCTTGCCACCTCTTCTTAATATCTTCAGCTTCTGTTAGGTCCATACCATTTCTGTCCTTTATCAAGCCCATCTTTGCATGAAATTTTCCCTTGATATCTCTTATTTTCTTGCAGAGATCTCTTGTTTTTCCTATTCTGTTGTTTTCCTCTATTTCTTTGCATTGATCACTGAGGAAGGCTTTCTTATCTCTCCTTGCTATTCTTTGGAACTCTGCATTCAGATGCTTATATCTTTCCTTTTCTCCTTTGCTTTTCACTTCTCTTCTTTTCACAGCTATTTGTAAGGCCTCCCCAGACAGCCATTTTGCTTTTTTGCATTTCTTTTCCATGGGGATGGTCTTGGTCCCTGTCTCCTGTACAATGTCACGAACCTCCGCCCAGAGTTCATCAGGCACTCTATCTATCAGATCTAGTCCCTTAAATCTATTTCTCACTTCTACTGTATAATCATAAGGGATTTGATTTAGGTCATATCTGAATGGTCTAGTGGTTTTCCCTACTTTCTTCAATTTAAGTCTGAATTTGGTGATAAGGAGTTCATGATCTGAGCCACAGTCAGCTCCTGGTCTTGTTTTTGCTAACGGTATAGAGCGTCTCCATCTTTGGCTGCAAAGAATATAATCAATCTGATTTCGGTGTTGACCATCTGGTGATGTCCATGTATAGAGTCTTCTCTTGTGTTGTTGGAAGAGGGTGTTTGCTATGACCAGTGCGTTCTCTTGACAAAACTCTATTAGCCTTTGCCCTGCTTCATTCCGTGCTCCAAGGCCAAATTTGCCTGTTACTCCAGGTGTTTCTTGACTTCCTACTTTTGCATTCCAGTCCCCTATAATGAAAAGGACATCTTTTTTGGGTGTTAGTTCTAAAAGGTCTTGTAGGTCTTCATAGAACCGTTCAAATTCGGCCTCTTTAGCGTTACTGGTTGGGGCATAGGCCTGGATTACTGTAATATTGAATGGTATGCCTTGGAAACTGGGGACTAAAAGTAAATGTTTATGAGCTGACTCATTGGAACAAAACCCTGATGCTGGGAAAGACTGAGGGCAGGAAGAGACAGGGGCAACAGAGAATAAGATGCTTGGATGGAATCATCAGTTCAGTGGACATGAGTTTGAGCAAACTCAGGAAATAGTGAAGGTCAGGGAAGCCTGGCATGCTGCAGTCTGTGGGGGTCACAAAGAGTCAGACATGACTGAGTGACTGAACAACAAGGAAAGTAAACTTATATTCTCCATGTCAAATCTTGGCTTACCTAGCAAATTATTCTGCAGGTTGACGTCATTCAGTAATGGTAATGATGCTTTCTGAGGAAGCTCTTAAAGCCAGCATGAGTTCCCCAAATGCAACACTAGCGCTGATGGCTCCACCCTTTGCCTTTATTCCCAAGGCGTTCTGAAGACGTCGATCCCAATATTAACTTACCAGGGCAGATCAGTAGGAGCTGCTCAGGCATTTCTGTGCAGAGACGGAGACCCCAAGTCACCCAGGTATGTGTGTCTCATCCCAGTTTAAATGGGTGACAGTGGAGAAGCCCAGGTGCTATTAACTTTGACAACAAAATATCTGCACACCTCAGCCCTCCAGAGAGGACAGAGCCAGGAGCTCAGGGTTCTGATGGGCCAGACTCACCAATGAGGCAGCAGGGAAGCAGGGGTGGGGGGTGTTCAAGGTGTCTAGGGGCTTTGCAGAGGATCTCTGGAAATCTCAAGTCTCTGGAAGGTGGCATATATTGCTAATAAAGGGAGAAGATAGGGAAATTATTGAAAAAAAAAAGACTAGCAGTTTCTCAAACTGAGTTATGACCCATTAGAGAAAAGTGAAATCATTTCAGTGGGGGTTAACCAGCACCTTTGAAAAATGAAATAGAAGCATCCTTGTATTGCTTATATAGTAATGGTAAGTACTCTCTGGTGAAACCTGGTGTATTTTTTCACTGTGCAGTGGTCAAACATCTTGAAAAATACTTCTTAATTATATGCTCTCTCCTGTGTGCTCGTGCGTGCTCGCTTGTGTCTGATTCTTTGCAATCCCATGGACTGTAGCCTTGCAGGCTCCTCTGTCCATGGGATTTTCCAGGCAGGAATACTGGAGTGGGTTGCCATTTCCATCTTCAGGGGATATTCTCAATCCAGGGACCAAACCCGTGTCTCCTGCATTGGCAGGTGGGTTCTTTACCACCAGCGCCACCTGGGAAGCCCGTGATGTATATTAGAAATGTTTACATTCTCCAAATAGTTGGCATACAAACAAAGCTCTGGCAACTCAGAGAAACTAGAGAATTCTCCAGGGTGGGACCCCCGATGCCAGATAACACCAGTGTTGCTCTGTTTGCTGAGTGGAGGGAGGTGAGCCCAATCTGATAGTGGGGAGAGAGGATTTCACTGTTTTTGGACAAGATGCATTAACTCTTCCCAGGACTCTATTACTTTCCCACTGTAGTTAAATGGACCCTTATGGCCTAAAAGCATCAATCCACCTTCATGTGGTATGAAACGAGTTCCCCGAAGGGAAAGTCCAGAACAGAAGATATATTCATCTCGACTGGAGCTCTTGTTCTGAACTGCCTTTTCACCATCATTGATGTAAGTCTAGCTGGAATTCAGGGTCAGAGCTCCTTCCTCTTCCTGGTTCTGCTTCTCAGGAAAAGGGACTGCCTTTTCTGACACTGAACATGTAGCCTCAGGACCACATCCTAACGCCTACTCCGTGGCCTGCCATCCAAGCATACGTGATATACCATCTTCTAGCACAACAAAAGGACATGGACAGGCATGTAGATTTTGTTTTTGTGTTTTTTTAGAGGCTGTGCTGGGTCCCCGTTGCTCAAGAGCCTTTGACAGTCACAGCAAGTGGAAGCTGCTCTCCAGCTGCGGTGCAGGGGCTTTTCACTGCAGTGGTTTCTCCTCTTGTGGAGCAGGGCTTAGGTGCATAGGCGTCAGTAGTTACAGCTCATGGGCAGAGTGTCTTGAGCATGTGGGATCTTCCTGGACCAGGGATAGAACCTGTGTCCCCTGCAATTGGAAGGCGGATTCTTTACCACTGAGCCGCCACCAGGGAAGCCCAATTTTTGTTCTTTTAAAAAAAATATCCAGAAAAAAAGCACTCAGAGTTCAGACTTTTTAATATTGTGTTACTAATGAAACATGCATAATGTAAATCTTTAACCATTTTTTAGTGTGTGGTTCAGTGATAATAAGGTATATTCACATTGTTGTGTACTATCACCACCATCCATCTCTTGAACTTTTCCATCTTCCCAAACTGGAACTCTGTCCCCATTAAGGAATAATCCCCCTCCCACCAGTCCCTGGAAACCACCATCCTACTTTGTGTGTTTAAGAATTTGACTATTTTAGTCTCCCACATAAGTGAAATCATTCCGTGTTTGTCATTTTGGTGACTCACTTATTTCACTTAAAATATCCTCAAAATTCATGCATGTTACACCTTACCTGCCTCCTGGGAAAGCTATATGCAGGTCAAGAAGCAACAGTTAGAACCAGACGTGGAAGAACAGACTGGTTCCAAATTGGGAAAGGAGTGTGTCAAGGCTATATATTGTCACCCTGCTTATTTAACTTATATGAAGAGTACATCATGCAAAATGCTGTACTGGATGAAGCACAAGCTGGAATCAAGATTACCAGACCTCAGACATGCAGATGACACCATGCTTATGGCAGAAAGCGAAGAGGAACTGAAGAGCCTCTTAATGAAAGTGAAAGAGGAGAGTGAAAAAGCTGGCTTAAAACTTTCACCAATCAGCTCCGCTTCCGGTGGCAGGGTCTGGGGAAGGGGCGGCAGGCGCCATGTCGGGCCGCGAAGGTGGCAAGAAGAAGCCCCTGAAACAGCCCAAGAAGCAAGCCAAGGAGATGGACGAGGAAGATAAGGCATTCAAGCAGAAGCAGAAGGAGGAGCAGAAGAAACTCGAGGAGCTAAAAGCAAAGGCCGCGGGGAAAGGCCCCCTGGCCACCGGTGGAATTAAGAAATCTGGCAAAAAGTAAGCTGTTCCTTGTGCCTGAGGCAATGATGACCCTTAGTTCCATTCCTGTTTAAAAACCTGGATTCCCTGCCATAATATGTTGCCACCTATAGCTAGAATGAAGTGTTGTCTTGGAACCTATTGTACATTTAAGAATAAACTTTTGTAAAAAAAAAAAAAAAACTTTCACCAATCAAAAATCAAAGATCATGGCATCTGGTCCCATCACCTGATGGCAAATAGATGGGAAACAATGGAAACAGTGACAGATTTTATTTTCTTAGGCTCCAAAATCACGTAGATAGTGACTACAGCCATGAAATTAAAAGATGCTTGCTCCTTAGAAGAAAAGCTATGACCAACCTAGACAGCATATTAAAAAGCAGAGACATTACTTTACCGACAAAGGTCCATCTAGTCAAAGCTATGGTTTTTCCATTAGTCTTGTATGGATGTGAGAGTTGGACCATAAAGAAAGATGAGCACTGAAAAACTGATGCTTTTGAACTGTGGTGTTGGAGAAGACTGTTGAGAGTTCCTTGGACTGCAAGGAGATCCAGCCAGTCCATCCTAAAGGAAATCAGTCTGAATAGTCATTGGAAGGACTGATGCTGAAGCTGAAGCTCCAATACTTTGGCCACCTGATGCGAAGAGCTGACTCACTGGAAAAGACTCTGATCCTGGGAAAGACTGAAGGCAGGAGGAGCAGGGGACGACAGAGGATGAGATGGCTGGATGGCATCACCGACTCGATGGACATGAGTTTGGGTAAACTCCGGGAGTTGGTGATGGACAGGGAGGCCTGGTGTGCTGTGATTCATGGGGTCACAAAGAGTCAGACACAACTGAGTGACTGAACTGCACTGAACTGAATGACACGTCAGAATTTCCTTCCTCTTTAAGGCTGAATAACGGCCCTTTGTATGTACAGAGCAATTCTGCTTATTTGTTCATCCGTCAGTGTACATGTGGGTAGCATCCACCTTCTACTTAATGTGAATCATGCTGCTACAGGTGCATAAATACTTCTTTGAAACTCAGCTTTCAATTCTTTGGGGTTTCAAAGAATACTCTGGCACCTGTACCCAGAAATGGAACTGTTGGATCATATGGGTCATTTGAGTAATCTCTGTGCCGTTTTCCATAGCAGTTAAGATATTAAAGAATAGGGACGGAGAAGGCAATGGCAAGCCACTCCAGTACTATTGCCTAGAAAATCCCATGGATGGAGGAGCCTGGTAGGCTGCAGTCCATGGGGTCGCTAAGGGTCGGACACGACTGAGCGACTTCACTTTCACTTTTCACTTTCACACATTGGAGAAGGAAATGGCAACCCACTCCAGTGTTCTTGCCTGGAGAATCCCAGGGACGGGGGAGCCTGGTGGGCTGCCGTCTATGGGGTCACACAGAGTCGGACACGACTGAAGTGACTTAGCAGCAGCAGCAGCAGGATTCAGAAGCAGGGTCAACTTGATCTGTACACCCCCTGGGGCAGGAAATGACCTTCTTACTCCTCTGATTCATATACCCAGAGCCTTGGACATGGTAATGCTCAAGCATCTACTGCAATAATGAATATTCCTTAACATGATGGACCTTGTAGTTTCTTGTTTTCCACTCTGTTGGGCACAGACATTTCTAGAAGGAGTTAGGGAGAAGGAAGGGAATGCAGGTAGCAGGGCTCACAGGAGGATCAGAGGCTCACTGGACCTTGGAATGATGGACCAAACACCAGTTTATTTGGCACCTGAGGAATGAGGCGAGTCAGCCTCCCTCTGCTCTGGGGTCAGCCTGATGCCCGACCTCCAAATCCATAACGACACCAGGCGGACAAGCAGCCCTGTGGGGTGCCGTGTGCTGTGAAAGGGAGAGTGTCTCCAACAGAAGTTGAATAACAAGGCCCTGAAGAGGTGACATGAGGCATACACACGGTTTTAAGATGGGAATCGGTGGATTAATCATTTGTAAATTATTGAAACAAATACATCTTTCTTGTGGTTTGCAATTTCAATTAAAAAAAAATAAAATAAAAAATAAAGAATAGGGAGGTGGGAGGGGGGTTCGGGAGGGGGAACTCATGTACACCCGGGGCGGATTCATGTCAATGTATGGCAAAACCAACCAATATAATATTGTAAAATAATTAGCCTCCAATAAAAAGAAAAAAAGATATTAAAGAATTCCATCATGGGGGTATTTAAAGAGATGTACAAGTGCAATTTTCATGTTCTTAGGTGATTAAAACAGTATTTCTCCCAATCATGATAGAAGCCACAACCACTAACCCAGCCCTGAGTAGGTGTGGAGGTCTATGCTCTCATACATTTTCTCACTTAACCCTTTCGACACTGTATGAGGCAGGCACTATTGTTAGGTCATCTTACCTATGCAGAAACTGAAGGTTCAAGGGTTTAACTACTCACCCAAGGCCAGCAGCACCGGGACCTAGAGCCTGATTGTGGGATCTGATTCCACCACCCGCTTTCTTAACCACTGTCACATCTGTGGCCCTCCTTTCTCTCTCTCCTGTCTAAAGAAGTTTATCTTGGGTTACAGTCGTCTGTCTTCCATTTCGATTCCTTTTTAGTCTGTTTTGAGGGCTTCCCAGGTGGCACTAGTACTAGAGAACTGCCTGCCAATTCAGGAGATGTAAGAGATGCAGGTTTGATCCCTGGGTCAGGAAGATCCCCTAGAGTAGAGCATGGCAACCAACTCCAGTACTCTTGCCTGGAGAATCCCATGGACAGAGTAGCCTGGTGGGCTACGGTCCATAAGGTCACAGAGTCAGACATAACCGAGATAATTTAGTCTATTTTGTGTCTGTAAAGAAAACAAGATCCTGGAAGAGGGCAACAATGAGCCAGTAGCAGCCAACACTCACCCCACTGGGTTTTGGCTGCCCTGCTGGTTAATAGAGACCTGGCTGGGGTACCAGCAGCGTCCACCATGGCCTCCCTGCTCTCACAGCCTCTGACTCTAACACAGTGCTAAAGATTCTGATGCTGTTTCTCAAATGGATCTGATAGGGTAGCCCCCAGCACAGGCTCTGGCACACAGTGGACATGCAACCAAGTTCTGGAGGAATAAAAAGAGAAAGAAGGGTCCTTCGCGCACAAGCACGGGAAAGTGTGATCCTGCCAGGCACCTGGCTCTCCACAAGGGCCCTGTGCCCTTGCCCCCTGGCAGGTTTGACCGTCTGGTGGCAATCGAGCATGCGGAAAGGGCTGCCACTTCTCCAACGCGAGGAAGAGGAACGTCAAGCTCTTGGGGGACCCTATGGATGACCTCTTCCTTGGTGCACACAAGATTCCTGGAATCTCGTCAACTGGAAAGCAAGGAGCACTGAGAATTCCACAAGAAAATATCAGCACGAAATGCCTTTTTAATTGACTGTTGAACAAATGACAGGAAGGAGTTATATGGGACCATTGTTTTCCACTCCAGAAATGGTCTTTGTTTATTCTGGTCAGTATAGGCAATAACGACTCTGAAATCCAGTGTTTACAAGAGCCAGAAAGGGAAATGACGTTTAACCAAGCATATTCTATTTGTCCAACTCTAAAACATCAAAACTAATAATAATGACTACTAAAATCAAGGCCTGGCATATTATTTCGCTCATACAAGATGAATGCACCATATGTGTTCTGTGTCATCTTATGAAGTATATTAATTTTAAGTATATTTTAAATTTATGGTCAGTGTGATATTTTGATAGCTAATAATGTAATAATGTGATCATTTGTGTTTGTACAGAACTTTATAGTATTCAAAGAGGTTTCATAAAAATTGTATTGATTAAGCCACTTTTAAAACCTGTATTGGACTTCCCTGGTGGTCCAGTGGTTAAGACTTTGCCTTTCAATGCAGGGGGTGTGAGTTTGATCCCTGGTTGGGGAGCTAAGACCCCACACGCCTCATGACCAGAAAACCAAAACATGAAAGAGAAATGATATTGTAACAAATTCAATACGAATTTTAAAAATGGTCCACATCAAAAAAGTCTTCAAATACTTATTTAACAAAATAAAGAAATACATAAATCTGTAGGTAAGGAAGGTACAGTTTCCGAAAAGTGTCTCGCTGTTCCCTAGTTAATTAGGAGTAGGGGTCGGACTCCTGGGGTCTCACCTGACATGCTTCATGGGATCGGGTTACCTTTATGAATTTCTGAAAGGCTTGATGTAACTGGAACACCAGCGTGTCTCCCCTGGGATGGAAATCAGCCTGTAGGGGCAATTAAGGCGTGTTTGTCGTTCCATATTTACTTGTTCTCTGCATTCAAACAGTTCTGAGTGTTTCCCAGACTCATTAGTTGCCTTTGGCTTTTTGAGGTTTTGATGAGACAATGAAAGCCTTCCTGGCTGCGTAGAAAATTTCTGCCAATCTCCCAGGTCTTTCCCAGAAAGGCCTTGGGTGTGGTGCCCACAGCAAAACTGGCTTCCTCCTTTCCTGCCTCTCAGGGCTGGGTGGGTGAGGACCTGAAGCCTGGGGGGAAGCCTCCCAGGGCAGGATGGGGGGAAGGAGATTCTGCATTGGAAGGGGCCCCAGGGGTCCGAAGAAGCCCTCACTTAATGGCCCTCAGACCTGTGCGATTCCCCCTAATGAGTCCCCAAGATCCCGGAGGAAGCAGGTGGAGCCAGCTGTTGATGTTCTCAGGCTACCGACTTGGTGGACCCTTCTCTTGGCCTCAGGATCCCCGGCCCCTCCTGTGGCTGCCCAGCCCCCTCCTGGTAACTCGGCCCACTACCCCTCCTGGGGGTGCCCCTTTGTCTCCTCTGCTCCATCCACACCCCGATTCCTCAGCCCCACAGGCAGTTGCCCTGTCATGGAATTGCACTCAACTGAGAATCAGGAACACCCACCTCCCACTCACTACCTGGGCCCTGTCCGAGACCCTGTGAAGTGAGGAGATCGAGGGCACAGACGGACAGACCTCAGGAGTGAGCAGGATGAATTTAAGATGCTGAAGGGCAGAGAGAGAAACAGACAAGCTACCGATGCTGTGTCATTATTTTCTTTCGTTCAGTGGGCTGTCGTGGATCTAGAAAACTCTTCTGAGAAAACTCCTCAGGGTGTGGACCTGAGGCGCCTGGTCATTCACAGTGAGCACAAGGCGCCAGGTCTCTGAAGCCCCCGCTGAGCTGGCTCCAGACCTCTCTCCACCTTCACGCAGTGAAATCTCGCCTCTGGTGGTTCTTCCACATTGTTGTAGGAACAGACACGAAAACCGTCCCACAGCATTCTGCAGGCTGGGGGTGGGGGGCGGACCATCGGTCCTTGAGGCACTGGTGTAACCAGAAAGGGTTAATTCTGAATTTATGCTGGATCTGTGTGAGCCCATCGACTGCAGCTCGCCAGGCTCCTTCATCCATGGAATTTTCCAGGCAAGAATACTGGAGTGGGTTGCCATTCCCTTCTCCAGGGGACCTTCACAACCCAGGAATTGAACCCAGGTCTGCTTCATTGTGGGCAGATTCCTTACTGTCTGAGCCACAAGCATCTTGGTGAACGGTTATCTAGAGGCAGCTGCAACCACCTTCTGGAGGCAGGATCAGCTGACCTCTAGTCTATAAAATCCTCCAGAAATACCTGGACGCAGGACCAGTTCCTAGGGTGCCGCCTGAAAGGGTGCAGGCTACAGGGCTTGTTATTAATAGATTTTTTCATTTTCTGGTAAAAGTGGCATTGACTGGTAATTATCTTTAGCCAATTATGTTTAGCCAATAATTATTTTTAGCCAATTCACCTATCTTGAACACCATTTATTTCACCAATGAATTAAATAATTTCTAACACTTACTTATTTTGACATATTTATTCTAGCATTTATTATGCTAATTAACAAACCTTCTGCTGCCTATCAGATGGGTCTTTCAATTGTGGTCTCTTTCAAATGCTAACCGGCCACCTGTGGGGTGTGAATTTCTGATCAGGCTACTTTACAGGCATTAACCAGGCGCCCATCTGGTGTAAATTAAAATTAACTGACACGCATACATTTCACATACTTGAGACAGAAGCCTTTTAATTACAGAATTGACTTTAACAACCTATGCCAGTTCCCATCTGCAAATAGAATGCTGTCTGGTCAAACTAATGGGACTCAGGGTCTTGCGGCCATACCCTGTGCAGGAGCCACTAGAAAGGAGACCGAGTCCTGGGTGTCACCATCTCCCGTGGACCTGGCACCTTCAACATAGAGGGCACTCCATCTGTGATTGGAGAATGTGCTCTAAAAGGGGATACAGCCACATTGTTGAGTTCCAAACCTCTACTCATTTTTTATTAATTAATTAACTTTTGGCCGCGCTTGGGTCTTCATTGTGCGTGGGCTTTATCTAGTTGCGGTGAGCAGGGGCTACTCTCCAGTTTGTGGTGCGTGGGTTTCTCATTGCAGTGCCTTCTCCTTACTGAGCGCAGGCTCTGGTGGTGCGGGCTTCAGTGGTGCTCAGGCTTAGAAACTGTGGCACGAGGGCTTAGTTGCCCCAAGGCATGTGGAATCTTCCCAGACCAGGGATCGAACCCATGTTGCCTGCATTCGGGTGGATTCTTAACCACTGGACCACCAGGGTAGTCCATCAACTTGTTTTTGTTTAATTTTTAATTGAAGGACAATTGCTTTACATTATTGTGTTGGTTTCTGCTGTACATCACCATGAATCAGCCACAGTATATGTATATGTCCCCTCTCTCTTGAGCCTCCCTCCTGTAGGAGGAAACAGACAGAACAGGCTCCATCTTGAAAGCAGGACTCCATTTTGGGCCGGACTGTGGACTTTGAGCTATACGTCCAGTATTTATGGAAACGATATACCGATGGAAGAACCCCACGGCTCATACCTAGACTCTCCATTGCCTAAAAGAATACCCTAATTATCTGTGTAACTGAATAGAATAATAAATTCTATTATGCTTATTGGGGTATGACCACAGGCTTATTGATAGTTGTCCACTGTTAACTACCTAGGCTTAAGGCATATAAATCACGGGTTAACTTTGATTGTATCTTTCTCTTCCTTTGTTCAGACTAGTTTCAGGGAATTTGGGGAGGTGGGTTTGGGCATGTACACTTAAGGCATATAAGGTTTTCAGAAAAACTGGTTGGAGTTCTTGGCTAAGAGGAGACTCTGCCTTAGTCCCGCCGGTGTAATAAACTGCACTCCACTATCTGCATTGTCCTTCTGAGTGAGTTTGTTTCCCAGAACGCGTGGCTACAACACTCCCACCTCCTACCCCATCCTGTTACTGACCCAAATCTTGACTTTCTCTGCCCACCGAAGCCAAGTAAAAATTATGGAGACAGAGTTTGGAGGAAATAGAAAGGTGGCTTTAATTCTCAGCTGGTGGAGGGGGGAACCCAGTAGGCTCATGCCTCCAGAACTGTGTCTCCCACCACCACGAGGAGTCTAGGGGCTGATATAAGATGAGGGCTTGCAATCAGGAGTCAGTGATGAGCAACAAAGGTGTTGGTTTTCTCCTCTTGCATTGTTTCAAAGAGAGTCATAGGCTGGCATCAGTAACCCAGTAATTGAGTCTGGCAGTCCGGTGGCTCTGTGGCCTTCTTTCTGATATGTAACTACAAGGGGAAGGGTGTTGTAAGGGTAAACATCAGATGCAAGATGTATCTAGCATAGAGTCAAAGGAAAAATAGGTGCAAAATGTAGCTCTTACAGAGTTAGGGGACAGAAAAGCAAACTTAGTTACAGACATGCAGAGTTAGGAGCAGTTAAAGTTAAAAAAAAAAACCCAAAAACTAGGACTGTTCAGTCCTGCTCACTCACTGTTCTCTTTAGCCTCTTTGTTCTCAGGAAAGGGAAAGAGAAAACTCATTCCTCTTTTTTCTTTTCCACTGCAACAATTCCATCCCTCTAGGTTGTCATTGAGCCTTCAACTTGTCTTTAACTAGAGAAGTTTCTAGAATACCGGAAGAAATACAGCATCTCCTGGTTGTCTGAAATGTATCCAGGCCAACCCCTTTTCTCACCCTGAGGCACGTGGGAAGGAGCTGCCCTGCCCCACAACCACCCTTCATTTTGCCTGATCCTGTTCCCCGACTTGGTTCCCTTTCCTTCAGGAGTCGGTGACAAAGGCGACAAGCTTGGAATGCACAAAGTCAAAGAGGCTGTGAAGAGGCACATGCGAAACGGGGACATCCTCGTCTGTGACACGGAGGCTGACTTTGCGGTCACTGTGGCTAAGTGCTCAGATGGTCAGCTAGTCAGGCAAGACTGCCCAGGGGGAGGGACCTGGCTTGGAGCCTGTCTAGCCAGAAACTCCTCCATGAGTAGAGTCTTGAGGCACCAGGGGAGAAGAGGACATGATTCTTAGCCTCTGGCCTCTCATTCAGTCATTCAACAAACATTTACTGTATGCTAGGCGCTGCTGTGTGCTGCGGTAGGAGCAGCTCCCTGCTCCACAGAGTGCCGGCTCTAGTGTTGGGAGATGGACAATGAACCCTAACAAACAAATACACCAGAGTGTGCTAAACAGGCTTCCCTGGTGGCTCAGACGGTAAAGAATCTGTCTGCAGTGCGGGAGACCCAGGTTCTATCCCCGGGTGGGGAAGATCCAGAGGAACCTGGTGGCCTACAGTCCATAGGGTCACAAAGAGTCAGGCACGACTAAGGAACTAACACACACACACACACACATACACACAGAAACACACACACTGACACACAGACACACACATACACACAGACACACACACATACACACACAGACACACACACACAGACACAGAGACACACACACATACACACAAAGACACACAGACAGATACACACATACACCCACAGACACACACACACAGACACACACAGACACACATATACACACAGAGACACACATACATACACACAGAGACACACACACATACACACAGAGACACGCACACACACATACAACACATACACACACACATATACACACAGACACACACAGACACACAAAGACACACATACACACACATACAACACATATACACACACATTGTGCTAAACAGTGATGAAAGCTACAGGTAGAGGAGAGACAGGCCACTTCAGATCTATGGTCATGAAAGCCTCTCTGAGGAGGCGTCATCTCTGTTTTTATTTGTGCTTCCTGTGTGATGGAGAGGAAGAGAACAATGCAACAAATGTTTGGAGGATGCAAGAGGCTCCGGTTCTCCTTTCACTTTCTTCTGCCCCCCCCACCGCTGCCCCTCCCCTCCCAGCAGCTGTCCTTCCCATCAGGACCAACCTTTCCTGTGTCCAGGTCCTTTCAGGCCCCACCCTTCCTCTTTGATGGCTTCACAAGTTTCAGGAATTTTGACTGATACCTGAGAACAGTCCTCTCCCTTTTCATCATCAAAAATAGCCCCAGAGATAAGCAGAAACCTCTGAGGGGACCAGTGCCAGGGTAAGAAAACCTGAACTGTAATCAAATTGCTGGTAGCTTTGTCTAGGCAAGTCTGAAAGCTAGAAGATCCAGGGGGACCTAGTCATAGGGGGTTCCCATACTTCTGTGAGCGTTACCTCCATAGACTCTACCAGGTCCACACTGAATACTAGAGAAAATTCCCCTCATGCTTTAGGTAGAGCAGGGGGAGGGAGCCACTTGAAACACACCAGAGCACTCTTTTCTGAACAAAGCCTGCCCTCAGAAGAAACTACTTTACCAGGGCCTAGCCTGCTGGGCGGCTTCCCAGGTAGCCCTAGTGGTAAAGAAACTGCCTACCAGTGCAGGAGAGGTACATAAGAGACACGGGTTCAATCCCCGGGTCAGGAAATTCCCTGGAGGAGGGCATGGCAACCCCCTCCAATGTTCATGCCTGGAGAATTCCAGGGACAGAGGAGCCTGGCGGGCTATGGTCCATAGCGTTACAAGGAGTCGGACACAAGTTAGCAACTAAACAACAACGTCAACTACATGTCAGTGAAACTGAAGGGAAAAAATTTAAAACTTCTGCTCTGCAGAGGACCACGTCCAGAGGATGAGAAGACAAGGCATAGACTGGAAGACAACATTCACAAAAGATGTTTTTGATGAAAGACTGTAACCCAAAATATGCAAGGAACTCTTAGAACTCACCAATAATAAAATAAATGGCCCAATTTAAAAATGGACAAAAGACCTAAACAGACGCCTCACCAAAGACGTACAGATGGCAAGTAAAGATGTAAAGATACATTCAACATCCTTTGTTTCTGGTCTCCACCCTGGATTAGTTCTTTGGTTGGGTTACCCAGACAGTCCCCACCCTCAGGCCCCTCGAGCTTATCTTTTTATTACAAACACCTGAAGATGTTTGGGTCTACTAGAAACATGGCTTATACCACATTGAGAAAAAGAGAAATTATGCTATGAGGAAATGTATGTTTCTAGAAACAGATTATTTCTAATAATGCATGTAAAAATACAGTATACATTATGAAATGTATTTGAAAATGCTGGTATAACAAACAGTTTACAATTGCTTCAGTTCAGTTCTTACTTCTTTGTTTTCACTAGAAATTAAGGTTTCTAAGGCTTCCCTGGTGGCTCAGATGGTCAAAGAATCTGCCTGCAATGTAGGAGCCCCGGGTTTGATCCCTGGGTCAGGAAGATCCCCTGGAGAAGGAAATGGCAACTCACCGCAGTATTCTTGCCTGGAGAATCCCATGGACAGAGGAGCCTGGCGGGCTATAGTCCATGGGGTCACAAAGAGTTGGACACAACTGAGTGACTTTCACTTTCAAAGGTTAAGAATTCTAATTAATATACTATAAAAAAAGTAAAAATAAATTAGTTGCTCAGTCGTGTCTGACTCTTTGTGACCTCGTGGACTGGAGCCTGCCAGGCTCCTTTGTGGAATTCTCTGGGCAAGAATACTAGAGTGGGTTGCCATTCCCTTCTCCAGGGGATCTTCCCGACCCAGGGATTAAACTAGAATCTCCTCCATTGCAGGCAGATTCTTTATTGTCTAAGCCACCAGGGAAGCCCCATATGTACCATAAAATTACTAAAATAAATAAGGAAAATATCTTCATATGTAAGGAAAAAATTTTTAAAGTATAAGGAGTGGGAATGCATTTTGTTAAGGGAAAATAAAGTAAAAAGATTAAAAAAGAGGGAAAGCATAGGACAAAGTCTGAATATTGGAGGTGGGGGGGTGGCGGGGAAAGGGAGTTATAGAAAGTTTATGGGAAAGGAACCCTGAGAAAAGAGTTCTCTGTGTCATCAGGACTGGCTAAGATTAGAGTATGTTTAATCGGACTTCCGTGATGGTCCAGTGGCTAAAAATCTGCCTGTCAATGCAGGAGACAGGGATGCGAGTCCTGGTCCTGGAAGATCCCACGTGCCATGGGGCAACTAAGCCCATGTGCCACAACTACTGAAGCCCTCAGTCTAAAGCCTGTGCAGCAAGAGAAGCCGCTGCAATGAGAAGCCCATGCGCCACAACTAGAGAGTAACCCCTGCTCACCGCAGAGAAAGCCCGTGCAGCAACGAAGACCCAGTGCAGCTAAAAATAAAATAATAAAAATTTTAAAAAGTTAGCTGATACAAAATTAGAATTCTGTTTCCTCTCTGTGTTAAAAAGACAAAAGTCTGCTCTTGACAAAGAATTAATAAAATGTTTTTCTTTACTTTTGAGTAGTCTAAAAAGAAGGAACTTTATGTTTTATCAAAACAGTTTCCTATATTGTTTTTATTAGGTCTTTGATCATTCGTTTGGTCCCAAATCAGTGCTCCCCCAAATCCAGTTTTCTTTAGCTGAAGATGGTATTGTATGTACGGTGAGGGCTTCAGCCGTTTTTGGTTGAGCTCTCCTTTTTAGTTCTCCCAGCTTTCTCCCATGTAAATTTTGTTTGATTTTCTCCTGTTACTCTGTTGCATATCAATTTAATTGTTAGACCAGTCAGGGGCACCTAGAAGAGCAGAGGAAAATTTCTTCCTCTAAGGGAAACTACATGACCTTTCCAATCCTATGATGAAATCTCTTTTTGTTCCAGGTGATTCTAACTGGGGAGGTCATTATGCCTTGACCTGTACTTCCTGAGCTCCTGTGAGGTCCACAGGCGTTACCTGAGGAAAGTGACTAGGCCCTTCAGACCACCTGGGGAACAGAACTGGACTGGGGCCCTCCCATCTGTCACTAAGGTAACATAGCCCAGCAAACCACTCTTGTGGATGCACCTTTTCCCCTGGATGAAGAGTGGACATGGTTCTTCAAGCCGTAAGCCAGGGGCCTGCACCACTGAGGAAAAAACTCCTGGAAATCAGGAACCAGTTCCTTTCATATCTGCTTTCCTCAGCAACCAGTGGAGGAAAACCCGATGCTTGGTAAATCCTTGTTGAATGAATGAATATAGTGCTTTATTAGAATGGTGATTCTTCCAACTCTACAGGCATCAGAATCGCCTCAGGGGCATCTTAAGCCACCCAGGATGGGGGGCAGGTGGGGATCAGGGTTCCTGATTCAGGCGATTTGAGTTGGGCTGGAGAGTCTGCATCTCTGACAAGTTCCCAGGTAACGTTCCTGCCTCTCCTGCCTCGGGGACCACCTGCCTTTGAGACCCTGGACTAGAAGGTTGGTTCCCAGCATCGTGGAAGAGGCTAGTGTGGGGAGATGGGAAGGCAAATCAGGAGGCAGGAAGGTTCCTGAGCGTGGAGCCTGGAGACAGCAGCTGAGATAGGCTGGTGCTTTGTAGGTCCTCCAGCCAGCAGCTGAGGCCCCGGAACCCCTCACCGGCGAGAAGTATTAGCATCCAGAGGCCCTTGCTGCCTCCTTCCTGTCCTGCCTTTACATTGTCTTGTACCTTTTCTGCTCCCTTTTTCCTTCTGCCTGTCTTTTTACTCTCTCTCCTGTGTGTGTGTGTACATGCTAAGTCGCTTGAGTCTTGTCCTGTTTGCAACCCTATGGACTGCAGCCCACCAGACTCCTCTGTCCATGGAATTTCCCAGGCAAGAATACTGGAGTGGGTTTCCTTGCCCTCCTCCAGGGGATCTTCCTGACACAAGGATCGAACCTGCGTCTCCCTAGTCTCCTGCGTTGGCAGGTGGATTCTTTACCATTGAACCACTGGGGAAGCCCCTCCCTGCTACACCTGCCCCCATTTCTCTCCAACACCTCCCTGGACTGGCTTGTTATCCCCATTTTACAGAAGAGGGGCTGAGGCAAAGAGAGGGAAGGTGCCTCGCTCAAAGCCACCCAACCAAGAAGCAGAGCAGAGATCTGGGTCTGGATCTCTGACTCCATACTCTGGGTCTTTCCCAACGAGGTGCAGAAGTTTCCAGTTGCTGGCAGTGCCAGGGTGCAGGAGGGGAGGCGAGGGGGAGTCAGGCGGCTGGAGTGACATTTTCAGGGGAAATGCTCTGCTTTAAAGGGGCCCAGAGAGCCTTCTCTGCTTTCTCTGCACTTCCTGGATCTGAACTGGAAAAAAGCACTCAGCCATCTCGCACATGACTTCTGATTCACACAGATACAAAAGACTGAACCCAGCCAAGCAAGCTCACGCAGCCCCAGACTTATCCTCTGGGGATGGAAATTCTCCTTCCACATTTCCACCCAGTCTTTCATAAATATATTAATAATGCACCACCCTTGAAAAGAAAAGGAAACATCATTATAGCAAAATTACAAACACAGTTTCATATAGCCCCTTCTCTGGGCCAGGCCTGGGCTTGCTCTGGAGACAATGATGGAGGGGTGCAGAACTCAGGGTCCACGAGGGGAGGTGATTTCAGAGTAGAAGTATGCACACTGCTTGTGAATACACAGAGAACAGGTGCTTGGCTCGTTCCGAGCGCTCAAGCAAGCCTGCCTGTAAGAGGTGGCTCTGAACTGGGTCTTGGAGAGTGAGTAGGATATAAGAGCCAGGTGAGGAAGGGTAGGAAGGACCTTTCAGACCGCAGGACACACAGAAGCAAAGGTGCAGAGACAGGAAGCAGTGCAGGGGATAACTGGAGACGTTATACTGGAGTTCTGGGTGTCACTGGGACCCCAGGGTCATCAAGAGATGCCAGACAGAGCTGTGGCCTGAGCTTTGGTGAAGCCTGGCTGGTTAGGTGCAGAAGAATGTCTCTCATCTCTCTTCTTGCGTTGCTTGTAAGAAGGCCCTCTCATACTCAGGGGATCTGATCATGACTGCAGCAGGAGTGGGCACCACGTTGAAGAGCCCACCACCATCCAGGGCACACCCTGTCCCCTCTGGCCCTTGGCTGTGCCCCAGGGGTTTTACACATGGTCGGAGGGCATTTCCCAGAGCTTGTCAGGAACCAAGACCTGATTGATGATGTCTTACAGGAAGGACTAAGAAAGGAAGGCAGGATGGATGGATGGATAGATGGACAGACTGCTGGTGAGCTGGCTAGCTGGATGAATGGATAGATGAATATCCTGATGGAAGAATGGATAATGGAGGGATGGATGATGCAGAGAGGCAGGAATGTGGCCTCTGGCTCTCATTCTCTTCCAGCACTTTCATCCCACTCTACTTTAAATTTTTTTTTATCTTTTTAATGAGATATAACTAACAATGTGCATAACCTTAAGTGTACAGTGGGTGAATTTTTACACATGTACACACCTCTGCAGCCACCAGCAAGGTCACAGTGTAGAACAGTTCAGCTTCCCAGGAGGCCCCTGTCTCCCTTCTCTCCACCCGACTCTGAACAGCAATATCACCTAACCATGAACATCAGCCCGTTATGCTCCCAGCCTGAATCAATAGTGACCACCCATGTACTCAGCCTCTAAGCCCAAAAGTCATCCTGAGGCCTCATCCCCCATCCACAATTAACCAGGCCCTGGATCCAGTCCACTCTGCCCACTTGAGCCCTCTGTCCCCCGGCTCCTGCATCTCTGTCTCAGCCTGGACTGGTGTGGAAGCCCCCAAGCTCTCTGCCTCCAGCCACTCCCTGGTCAGTTCTCCTCCACCCACCCACCCACTCTTGGCAGGGCCTCTTGAAGATGGTGTGGTCATTCAGGGATTCCCAGGAATTTGCAGGCCAACATGGTTGGTTCAGCTGGTCCCCACAGCTCTTAGAGGCTGAGTGCCAGCCAGTTCCTGAGCTGTTAATGGATCGCGTGCACCCTGAGGATCCCCAGGGCCCTCTCTGGACCAGAAGGATGTGAATGGTGAGGGCAGGCAGGGTGTGGGAGGAAATGGTCCCATGGTCCCAGAAGCACTGCCCTGTAAAGTGCAGATATGATCCAATGGAGAAGAGAAATGGGAGAGTAAAGTCTATACAAATGACGGAAAATGCTACTCTGGGCTGGGTACCCCTAGGAAGGGGATCTTGGACAAAGGGCTTGCCTGGAAATGCTTTTGGGCCTCCCTCCCACCATGGTCTCTTGGGAAGAATGGACATGCAGGTTCTCAGACTGGTTGTGAGTAGAGACAGGTCCTGAGTGACATTTGCCAACACTTGCCTCCTGTTTTGAAAAGTTTTCGTGGGACTTCTCTGGTGGTCCAGTGGCTGAGACTCCATGCTCCCACTGCAGGGGGCCCAGGATTTAATCCCTGGTCTGGGGACTAGATCCTGTATGCCACAGTTAAGACCTGACACAGCCAAATAAATTAATAAATAGAAATCTTTAAAAAAGAAAAGTTTTCAGTGAGTGGCCTCCATGGCCCCTGGCTTGACTCACTCCTGCTTTTGTCACGTGTGGTCCTAGCTGTCTCTGATCCGGAAAGTCTTTCTTGAGCCACTCCAATAAATTGGGTTGTGTGCCCCTGCTGTGTGCCATGATCCCCACTGACTGTGCTTGCCTGATCATTCATCTAGAATGTGATACCTCTGGGGGTGAGGTGGGGCGGCAGGGGCTTCAGGGCCTGGCACATAGCGGGTGCTCAGTAAAACTTTGATGGGTGATGGCATGAATGTTCAAATGCCTGATTGGGAAGAGGAGCTCCTTCCTCTTGTATGTCCTGATCTTCCTGTTCTAGATCCCTTTGTCCCCTTCCTTTGTTTGTAGAGGAGAAGGAGGGCACCTGTCTCCTGTGTCTTCACCTAAGATCCTCCTTTCTCTGGGGAACCTGAACCGTTTAAGAGGGACAGACATGTTAATAACTTAGACAAGTGGTTCTCTGGGACCTTGTTTTTGAAGAGAGGTAGAAGGAAGCATTACTGGTTGGGGCATAGGCCTGGATTACTGTAATATTGAATGGTTTGCCTTGGAAACGAACAGAAATCATCCTGTCATTTTTAAGATTGCATCCAAGTACTGCATTTCGGACTCTTTTGTTGACCATGATGGCTACTCCATTTCTTCTAAGGGATTCCTGCCCACAGTAGTAGATATAATGGTCATCCGAGTTAAATTCACCCATTCCAGTCCATTTTAATTCACTGATTCCTAAAATGTCGACGTTCACTCTTGCCATCTCCTGTTTGACCACTTCCAATTTGCCTTGATTCATGGACCTAACCTTCCAGGTTCCTATGCAATATTGCTCTTTACAGCACCAGACCTTGTTTCTATCATTGGTCACATCCACAACTGGGTATTGGTTTTGCTTTTGCTCCATCCCTTTATTCCTTCTATAGTTATTTCTCCACTGATCTCCAGTAGCATACTGGGCACCTACCGACCTGGGGAATTCCTCATTCAGTATCCTATCATTTTGCCCTTTGTTACTGTTCATGGGGTTCTCAAGGCAAGTATACTGAAGTGGTTTGCCATTCCCTTCTCCAGGGGACCACATTTGGCTGTGGTCCATGTGATTAGATCAGCTAGTTTCCTGTGATTATGATTTCAGTGTGTCTGCCCTCTGGTGCCCCCTAGCAATACCTACCGTCTTATTTGGGTTTCTCTTACCTTGGTCGTGGAAAATCTCTTCACAGCCGCTCCAGCAAAGTGCAGCCGCTGTACCTTACCTTGGACGAGGGGTATCTCCTCAAGGCCGCCCCTCCTGACCTTGAACGCGGAGTAGCTCCTCTCAGCCCTCCTGCGCCCGCGCAGCCACCGCCTGTTGGACGTGGGGTAGCTCCTATCGGCCGCCGGCCCTGGCCTCAGGCGTGGGGTAGCTCCTCAGGGCCGCACCTCTTTGCGTGGTTCGTTGCGCCGGGGCCGGCTCGCGTCGCGTCTGCGCCGCCGCGGCCGGCGTCTCTCGCGTCGCGTCTGAGTAATGCTGAAGAAGCCGAAGTTAATCGGTTCTATGAAGACCTACAAGACCTTTTAGAACTAACACCCAAAAAAGATGTCCTTTTCATTCTAGGGGACTGGAATGCAAAAGTAGGAAGTCAAGAAACACCTGGAGTAACAGGCAAATTTGGCCATGGAGCACGGAATGAAGCAGGGCAAAGGCTAATAGAGTTTTGTCAAGAGAATGCACTGGTCATAGCAAACACCCACTTCCAAAAACACAAGAGAAGACTCTACACATGGACATCACCAGATGGTCAACACCGAAATCAGATTGATTATATTCTTTGCAGCCAAAGATGGAGAAGCGGTATACAGCTAGCAAAAACAAGACCAGGGGCTGACTGTGGCTCAGATCATGAACTCCTTATTGCGAAGTTCAGACTTAAATTGAAGAAAGTAGGGAAAACCACTAGACCATTCAGATATGACCTCAATCAAATCCCTTATGATTATGCAGTGGAAGTGAGAAATAGATTTAAGGGACTAGATCTGATTGACAGAGTGCCTGATGAACTCTGGACGGAGGTTCGTGACATTGTACAGGAGACAGGGACCAAGACCATCCCCATGGAAAAGAAATGCAAAAGAGCGAAATGGCTGTCTGAGGAGGCCTTACAAATAGCTGTGAAAAGAAGAGAGGCGAAAAGCAAAGGAGAAAAGGAAAGATATAAGCATCTGAATGCAGAGTTCCAAAGAATAGCAAGGAGAGATAAGAAAGCCTTCCTCAGTGATCAATGCAAAGAAATAGAGGAAAACAACAGAATAGGAATGACAAGAGATCTCTTCAAGAAAATTAGAGATTCCAAGGGAACATTTCATGCAAAGATGGGCTCGATAAAGGACAGAAATGGTATGCACCTAACAGAAGCAGAAGATATTAAGAAGAGGTGGCAGGAATACACAGAAGAACTGTACAAAAAAGATCTTCACGACCAAGATAGTCACGATAATGTGATCACTGACCTAGAGCCAGACATCTTGGAATGTGAAGTCAAGTGGGCCTTAGAAAGCATCACTACGAACAAAGCTAGTGGAGGTGATGGAATTCCAGTTGAGCTATTTCAAGTCTTGAAAGATGATGCTATGAAAGTGCTGCACTCAATATGCCAGCAGATTTGGAAAACTCAGCAGTGGCCACAGGACTGGAAAAGGTCAGTCTTCATTCCAATCCCAAAGAAAGGCAATGCCAAAGAATGCTCAAACTACCGCACAATTGCACTCATCTCACACGCTAGTAAAGTCATGCTCAAAATTCTCCAAACCAGGCTTCAGCAGTATGTAAACCGTGAACTCCCAGATGTTCAAGCAGGTTTTAGAAAAGGCAGAGGCACCAGAGATCAAATTGCCAACATCCGCTGGATCATGGAGAAAGCAAGAGAGTTTCAGAAAAACATCTATTTCTGCTTCATTGACTATGCCAAAGCCTTTGACTGTGTGGATCACAATAAACTGTGGAACATTCTGAAAGAGATGGGAATCCCAGACCACCTGACCTGCCTCTTGAGAAACCTGTATGCAGGTCAGGAAGCAACAGTTAGAACCGGTCATGGAACAACAGGCTGGTTCCAAATAGGAAAAGGTGTACGTCAAGGTTGTATATTGTCGCCTTGCTTATTTAACTTATATGCAGAGTACATCATGAGGAATGCTGGGCTGGAAGAAGCACAAGCTGGAATCAAGATTGCTGGGAGAAATATCAATAACCTCAGATATGCAGATGACACTACCCTTATGGCAGAAAGTGAAGAGGAACTCAAAAGCCTCTTGATGAAAGTGAAAGAAGAGAGTGAAAAGGTTGGCTTGAAGCTCAACATTCAGAAAACAAAGATCATGGCATCTGGTCTCATCACTTCATGGGACATAGATGGAAAAACAGTGGAAACAGTGTCAGACTTTGTTTTTTTGGGCTCCAAAATCACTGCAGATGCTGATTGCAGCCATGAAATTAAAAGACGCTTGCTCCTTGGAAGGAAAGTTATGACCAACCTTGATAGTATATTAAAAAGCAGAGACATTACTTTGCCGACCAAGGTCCGTCTAGTCAAGGCAATGGTTTTTCCCGTGGTCATGTATGGATGTGAGAGTTGGACTGTGAAGAAAGCTGATCGCCGAAGAATCGATGCTTTTGAACTGTGGTGTTGGAGAAGACTCTTGAGAGTCCCTTGGACGGCAAGGAGATCCAACCAGTCCATTCTAAAGGAGATCAATCCTGGATGTTCATTGGAGGGACTGATGCTAAAGCTGAAACTCCAATACTTTGGCCACCTCATGAGACGAGTTGACTCACTGGAAAAGACTCTGATGCTGGGAAAGGTTGGGGGCGGGAGGAGAAGGGGACGACGGAGAATGAGATGGCTGGATGGCATCACCGACTCTGTGGACATGAGTTTGAGTGTACTCCGGGAGTTGGTGATGGACAGGGAGGCCTGGCGTGCTGTGATTCATGGGGTCGCGGAGAGTCAGACACGACTGAGCGACTGAACTGAACTGAACTGAACTGAGAAGGAAGCAAAGCAAATCACTTTAAAAAAAAATCAGCAAGGAAGTCAAAGGAATAAAGCTCTGGGCAGAAGGCCAGGGGCCCCAGCCCTGCCGACAATAATTCACCTCATTTCATGAACACCTACTGTGTGCCAAGGACCATGCGAGGTGCTTTACTTGCATTAACTCATTTAATCCTCACAACAACCCTCCGAGGAGGCATTGTTATTATCAACCACCTCCCCATTATACAGATGAAGACACTGAGGCAGAAAGAGGTTGACACCTCTGCCAGGAAAGACCCAAGTCAGGTCTGGCTGATTGCAAACCATTCTCCCTGCTGGGCCCAGGATGGGGCTGCATTTTCTCCATGGTTCTGCTCCTTCAGCCACATGGGGGTAATACCTAGAAGGTGACTGCAGTGGGACCTGGTCCATCCCCCATTGGAGGCTAACGGTGGGGTTACAGGAGGAACAGGGACCATCCTGGCACCAAAGCCATTGGCAGACAATGCAGACCTGGGCAGGGCTGGCTTGGCAGGAAGTAGGCATGCTGCCCCTGCAGAAATGAATCTGTAGTGTCAGGAAAATGGAGATTTCCAGAAAAAGCGAAGAAACAGCCCAAACTGTTCAAAGTGGCAGCTTCTGGGGAGTGGATCTGGGGGCCCACAAGGCGTGACGTAGGACACATTTATTTTTCGCTATGAATCTTCCAGTGGTATTTAGTATTTTTACCCAAAGTTTTATTTTTAAAAAAGAGACCATGTCAAGTCAAATGCTCTTTTTCCACTTATAAATGTATGTTGTGTTTTTTTTTTTCCATTTTTTCCTCCTCCTCTACTACTTTCATCTCTGTCCCTTTTTTTTTTTTTTCCAGGAAGAAAAACTGCCGGGCATCCTGGTGCAGCACGGAGTCTGGAGCAGACTCTTGGGCACCCTGGGCACAGGGGTGGACAGGCTGCTCTTCCATGGCACTCATGCCCAGATGATCCAGAAGCTGATGGGCATCACCCTGCCATAATGGTGACCATGCCCCTTATATGAGTGGGAGGTGGGTACCAGATGGTCCCACCTGGTTCAAGGGAGGAGCTCCCTGAGGGTCCTGGTTTCCTTCCACAAGAGTCGTGCAAATAAACACTGGCCCTGGGTGAACAATGTGCTCCATGCAGTCCTGGGTCACTGCATGCTCACCTCCTGGGGACGTGGGGGTCATGCAAGTGCTGAGGACCAAGGGAAACAGTTCTCTGGGGTTCCCAGGTTTTGCTTTTATTCCTAAGTTCTAGGAGGCCTTGATTCCAGCCTCCTCACCCCAGGTTTTTTAGGCCACCCACATGTTCTGGAACTGTACACAATTAATTTTATTATCAAATAATAAAATTTTATTATCAAATAATTGGTCTTCTGACCAATCACTAATGGGGATGCCAGCGAGCAATGAACTGCCAGGCAGTCATAGAGGGCCCTGAATAATCCCTCTGGTTAATTAAGAAACAGAAAATGTACAAATGGGTAGTGTACATTACAAAGTTCGAGGGGTCACTAAAGGTTTACTCATCACTACCACTGACAAAATATTTATACCTTGGAAATGCTCTCTTTTTCAAACAGCATTTCATTTATTTAGGCAAGTTCAGTTCAGTTCAGTTCAGTCGCTCAGTCGTGTCCGACTGTCCACGACCCCATGAATCACAGCACGCCAGGCCTCCCTATCCATCACCAACTCCTGGAGTTCACTCAAACTCATATCCACAGAGTCGGTAATGCCATCCAGCCATCTCATTCTCGGTCGTCCCCTTCTCCTCCCGCCCCCAACCTTTCCCAGCATCAGAGTCTTTTCCAGTGAGTCAACTCGTCGCATGAGGTGGCCAAAGTACTGCAGTTTCAGCTTTAGCATCAGTCCTTCCAATGAACACCCAGGATCGATCTCCCTTAGAATGGACTTGTTGGATCTCCTTGTGGTACAAGGGACTCTCAAGAGTCTTCTCCAACACCACAGTTCAAAAGCATCAATTCTTTGGCGATCAGCTTTCTTCACAGTCCAACTCTCACATCCTTACATTTATCACCATCACCGCTCCTCTGCCCCTCCCTTTTCCTCACCCCTACATGTCCTGAGACCCCACTGTAGAGCCTGACACATCTCCCACCTCCTCCCCATCTGTTCACTCCCCACTCTGGAGCCAGACTCTAGCCTTCTTGCATAGGAGGGCAACCACATTCCCAGAGCCCAGGCTGAGTGGGTCAGGACCTTCCAGGGCTTAGATTACTCACAGAGTCCTGGACAACTCATCAGCTTGTCCTTATCTCTCACACAACCTCCCACCGTACATTCCCCAAGAAAATCCAAAGCAGAGTCACTGACCACATCCCATTACATTCACATATTGAATCAGTACAGTGTCTTGCACTGGCTCATCTAGGTGTGGTGGTGTAAGCAGTTATTTGCAAGAAAGAGCTCTCTGCAAGAGGCCCCTTTTGTCTTGTCGCTTTAGCAAAACTATATTGTAAGTAACCTTAAACCAGGCACTGACAACATTCTACTCATCTCTGACCCAAGCACACCTTTCAGATCTTTTGCTCACACAATACCTTGCCTAAGCTGTTGGTTCTTCCCTAGATCAAAGAAGTAAACATGAAGAATAATTAACAGATGACCCAATCATTTCCCCGCTTCCCTTTGAGTAATCTTGAAAAGCAAACTGTGTCAATGAGATAGCATTTAAGAAAGATCACAGGAGTTGGTGAGCCTTCACGCAGTGGGAGATGTCTTATGAGTCTGATCCCGTATCTCAGTGATTAACTGAAATTACTTTCCCTTTTCCCTTTAAAAACTTTCAAGCCTGAGCAGCATCTTCAGTGTTGGTTTTGAGGACACTAGTCCACCTTCTCCCCAGATTGCAGGCTTTCTGATTAAAAGCAACATTTCCCATATCTACCAACACTTGCCTGTCCAGTGTTGATTTTTGAACAATAAGCAGCCAGATTAGAATTCAGTAACAGTAGTCCTTCCCAGCGAGGGCCCCACGTGTTTATTGTGTCTGCTTTATTTCCTTAAACATGTCAAGTTTGATTCTTTTAGGAATATTAGTTGTAAAGCATGGAACACATACTGTAGAAATTGACTCTAATTTGTTCACTGAAAAATAAACCCTAAGTGTAGAGTTTGGTGATCAGGGGTTAACTTGCAATGCTGCCTATGCAGGATGTGGTAAAGTCTTTGGCCAGGAGTAGCTGGGATGGGGGCTGTCCTGATGTCCCTTTGTTATTCTGGTGGGGAGTCCCCACCTACGTGTCTGTGCTCCTGCTGGGGTGGCATCAGGGCCATAGTGATGTGCTCATAGTCCCTGTCCATCTGTGACTTCTCAGGTCAGTGGTCCCACCTCAGCTCTAAGCCTCACTGGCCAGGTCTCCAGTTACAATTTGCAGAGTCTGGGTCTGCAGAGCTCCATCTAATGGGGGCCTCTGACTGAGAGTATACCCTGGTATTGTTGAAATCCTGATGGCTAGAGAGACAGGAAACATCATCTGCTAAGTCTGCCAGCATTCTTCTGACTCATGTTTTAGGGGAATACACTAATGGGCCTTTGGTTTTGCAAAAGTAATAGCAGAATTCTATTCTGCATGGAGAAGTTTGAGGCATGACTGTGTAATAGGTTATCTTCCCTCTGGGTGGAAGTTTATGGGGAGATGATTTTTTTTGGGAAAGAGATTAAGACCTAAGTGGAGCCCAGAGAAGGCTGAAAGTACAGGTCTCAGGGCTGGAGTGAAGAATCCAAAGCCCCCACCCCTACCTCCCATGCAGGGAGAGACAGGCTTGTGGCCCTACAATAGGGGCTAAGGTGGAAGGAAGGGCCAGGAGAAGACTTAGCATGATCCAGCCCAGGGACCATTGGAACGCTGAGTTCTAGGTCCAATTTTATGGTTTTCTGTTCCACAATATGATTCCTGCTCTGGTCTTTAGTAAAGTTTTGCTCATTTCACCCTAGTCATCTTTTGTCCTTTGGGGAGGGACCTGTGTCCACATCTGAGGTGGCATGGTGACCATGGCTCTGACCTGGAGAAGCTGGTTACAGGGGGATAAGAGGTGACCTACAGGAATGGGGAGGCCCAGGGTGAAAGATGAGCTAGAGTATCAGCCAGTCAATCCTAAAGGAAATCAACCCTGAATATTCATTGGAAGGACTGATGCTGACACTGAAGCTCCAATGCTTTGGCCACCTGATGTGAAAAGCCAATTCATTGGAAAAGACTCTGATGCTGGGAAAGATTGAAGGCAAAAGGAGAAGGGGGCGGTAGAGGGTGAGATGGTTGGATAGCATCACTGACTCAATGGACATGAGTTTGAGCAAACTCTGGGAGATAGTGAAGGACAGGGAAGCCTGGTATGCTGCAGTTCAGGTGTTACAGGGAGGCGGACACGACTTAGCAACTGAACAATAGCAACAATCCACCAGGATGGATTCCTGGGGCATATGAGCATCCCTGGGCATTTCCAAGAATATTGAGGGCAGATCCTGGTAAGTAATAACCTGGATCTCTGTGGGTCTTCAAGGGCAGGCTGGTGAACTTCAGACCTTGTGTACCTTGAGGTGCACATGTGCCACAGACCCTGCAGGTGGGACTGGAAGATAAGCGAGCCAGGAAGGGGATCAGGGCTCCTTAGCCCCCTTGGCCATCCTCCGGCCAAGTGCCACCCCATTGCTCCACTGAGCAAGACAGTCCTCTGAGGTCATTTCCTGCCTTTCACTGCACAGGCTCTGCTGACCACCAGCCCCACCTTAGTCCAGCCCACTACATTCTACAGCTCTCCACCTATTCCATGTGGATTCCTCCATGAAGTCTAACTTTCAGATTCAAAAGGCCACTGCTCAGAAATTCCCCAGAAGTCCAGTGGTTAGGACTTTTAGCACTCACTGCCAGAGGCCTGGGTTCGATCCTAGGTCAGGAACTAAGATACTGCAAGCTGCACGGCACAGCCAAAAAACAAAACAAGACAGACCTACCCAAAAAACCACTGCTCACATAAACTCATAAGCCCATTTCAGTGATGTGATCTGCTTGCCAAGGAGGCCATTGAATCAGTGGAAGCATGGTGAGGTAACTGATCTGTGTCTCCTCAGCACAGGTTGGACAGATCTAATCTTGCTTCAGATCCAAGCATCACATTTGAAGATGTGGGTGTTGTTCAGACGAGGTACAGGAAGGTGAACACTTAAGGAGGTGTTAAGCGGAGCTGTTAAGTGGAGGTGGCTTGAAAAGCTGTGTCTCTGACTGGCCAGATGCTCACAAATTCTGCTTCTTCCTTCATGCACAGGAAAACTACATTTCCCAGCCTCCCTTGTAGTTATGTTGGGGCCATGTGACTGAGATCTGGCTAATAGTGTGTGAGTAGTGGGAATACTAACCACATTCAGATTTCCCATAACCCCCTTGTGAGATTCTTTTCCTCCTCTTTCCCTACCTGGGTGGATGGAAAAGGAAGACCCCAAGATGGTAGAATCTCTTAATGCATGAATCCTGAATCACTGCCATCACTTGGGGGGAAAAAAAAATGCCAGAAAGTAGTTGCTCATCTGACTCTTGCATAAACAGGAGATAGACTTTTACTGGTTTAAGGCAGTATGATTTGGGGGTGTATTTCTTATTGTAGTATAATTCAGCCTTGTCTAATACAAGATTTGGAGATTTAATACTGAGAAGTAGGGTGTGAGAGTTGTATATAAAGGTACCTAAAGGGCTTCCCTGGTGGCTCAAATGGTAAAGAATCTGCCTGCAATACAAAAGACCTGGGTTCAATTCCTAGGTCAGGAAGATCCCCTGGTGAAGGGAATGGCTACCCACTCCAGTATTCTTGCCTGGAGAATCCGATGGACAGAGGAGCCTGGAGGGCTACAATCCACTGGGGTCACAAAGAGTTGGACACAACTGAGCATCTAAGCACACACACACTAGTACCTAAAGGGTCACTTGGCTCCAGAGGCCAGAACTAAGGCCAGTGAGAAAAGTGGTTCCACTTTGGCTCATTCAGAGTTAAGATTTTCTGCCCAACCTTGGAATGACTTGTGTTGGATAGTAGTGAATTGGTATCCATGGTATTATTTGCAGAGAAACTGGGCTATCATTTTAGGGGAGATTGTGAAGGGAAGCCTGGCATGCTGCAGTCGTTGGGGTCACAAAGAGTTGGACCCAACTTAGTGACTGAACAACAACAGGGGATAATTCACAGGGAAGGAACTGGAGATCACGACCTCTGTGGGACTTTCCAACACTGTTATCTATGTTAATCTACCAATGTCTTTCTTATATTTGTTGATCCACTATTTCCCCAGAACACTGGGCACCATTGTGACCCCAGGGTATTGCCCTCAAAGATCATCATCTTGCCAGATGAATTCCTGGAAGCTGCAGGATCACCAGCTGCAAGAAGCACATTTTTCAAAAAAGCACTGAACCAAGAAGGGCCAGATTCTGGCTCTCTCTTGATTGTACCAGCCAGAGAAAAGCAGCAGATGGAATGTATTTTGTGCTGCAAATTTCTCCCACACTTGTCTAGCCAACCCACAGACCAGTGTGTGTAAACAGGAAGATGAGCCCTCATCTTGCTAAGCAACACTGGTGAATGAGAAAGGAATCTAATGGCTCTTGCCATCTCCAGTCAAAACCAGATGGACCTTTTCTTATCCACCCCCCCCAACCCCGCTTCTCTTAAGAGAGGAAGAAGTCTTAATCTCCAGTAATACCTTTAGTCTGAAGGATTGATTCTTCCAAAGCACTCCAGAACTCCAGGAATTTGACCCAGGAGGGATTAAGTGACTAAAACCAAATTTACTTTTTAACATGATGCATTTAATCCTGTGATAAACACGCAGCCCGCCACTGTTGAAAAGATGCTCCGGCTTAAAAATGCTGATCACTAAATGGGGGGGTCCTCAAAAAAAATTCAGACTGTGAGAATAAGGAGAGCCCCCGAGAGGTGGGCACAACAGGTGATCCTGCTTCGGCAGTTTTCACTAGTGAGGACAGTCTGACCCAGCTCTCTCTGACTGGATGTTGTGCTCAGTCGCGTCTGACTTCGCAGCCCCGTGGACTGTAGCCCGCCACGCTCCTCTGTCCATGGAATTTTCCAGGCAAGAATTCTGGAGCGGGTTGCCATTCCCTATTCCAGGAGATCTTCCCGACCCAGGGGTTGAATCTACATCTCTTGCACCTCCTGGCAAGCAGATTCTTTACCACTAGGGCCCCCTGGAGTAGGATAGAAGGGGGTCCTGTGTCCAAGGACAGGGAATGATAGTCTCCAAACTGCAGGGCTGAGTTGCATCCCCAGAGCCAAGGGGTGACCAAGTTAAGTCCCAGAGTGGATTTGCAACAATGTGCTGCAGGCTTTAGGACACTTCGTGAATCTCAAGAGGACAGAGAAAAGCCTTCATTTTAAGGCTTCATCCTTCTTGGCCACTACTGGGTAATCAAGGGCAAATTCTCTAATTGACCTTTTTGAATTATCTCTCAGACAGTCAATCCCTGGACCTCTAGATTCCCCTGGTGTTGGAAGACCCTCCCTCCCCACATGAACTGAAACACACTCCAACTGTGGCTGGTTAGATTGCTTTATTTGCAGACTCAAGTTTGCTACATAAATCCACTGCATGGTCCAACACATGTATACTTGGCATAAAAGAAAGGACAATACAAAAATACAACTCTTGATAATAAATGAAACTGCCTTCAGCTCATGCCAGTTTATCCCAGTGGGAATGCCCATGTTTAAGATCAATATAGGAGGAAATTTGAAATGAGGAGGCATGGAGGGCTCAACCAGTGCCATTGCCTCTGTAAGATCCTGGGTTTTTATTAGCTATATGGTCATTTTTTCCACCTTCAGGCCTGGTCACTTCTTCCTCTATGAAGGGGACGAGAACCTCCCCAGGATATGGAAGAACCTCCCCAGGTTATGGCATAACCTCAAGAAGGAGCTGGGGCAGGGATTACACACAGAATCAAGTGTAGACTTGGAACCCCACTTCCTTAGGGCACATCCAGCCTGGGCTATCAGCCTCTGAAGAGAGCGTTAAGAAACTCGGGGAGGATCTATCTCTGGGGGAGGGGAAGACAGACACAGGGAGAGACTGAAGATGTTCTCTGTGGACCTTCTTCAGCAGATTCCAGAAATGTCCCCCTGATACCAGTTTCTATCTTCCCATCCCTGGTCCCTCCCCAGGCTTGAGCCCACCAAGATCCTTGGCTGTAAGAGCTCGGATTCCAGGTCTCTGAGGGAAGTCAGAACTGGTGCCAGTCCACTCCAGGAAATCTAAAGGGCTAGCATTTCTGAAAGGTGGGCAGGTCCCTGGAGTGGCAAGCTGCTCTTCTGGTCCTTGGTATATTCTCCAGGCAGGAGCTCAACGTGACTGGGTGGGAAGCTGCAGGAGAGATGAGCCCTGTGACCAGTCTTCCAGGACAGAACAAGAGACAACATGTAGCCAGTGGGCCATCCTGTCACTCTCCAGGTGGGTGAGGGGGAACATTTGGGCAGAGGAGTGGAGATGGAGGACCAAGGAGGCAAGACAAGCCCAGGGCCTTTTCCTCTCTTTGTCACAGGGGCTATTTAAACCACAGTGGAGCTTCACCCCAGCCCTCTGGGCTGAAACATGCCAGCGAATTCATCTCTTGTATTTGTTTTGCTCCATCTAAGAACTTGGGGAGACTGTCATGCCCCTCTCAAAGACTGCTAGGCACTCCAGTCTGTGTATGTGGCAGCAACTACTACCAGCAGTCCTATGACCTTAGTTAGCCTTAGTGTCTTGGAGCAGAGCTGTCATGGAGACCCTGGCATTTTAACCAGGGACACACATACACATAGAGAGCCCCAGACTTCTGGGTCTTGTATACTTTGGGGCAGATAGCAACAGAAGTTGAATTGGGAGGAATCTGTCAGGAACTCAGTTGAACACACTGCTTTAGGCCTCTGGCCTGACACCTAAACTTCAGTGCTGACTTTAAAGGATCATAGACATCAGCCCCCAGAACCCCATGGAGCCCTAGGCAGGCAGCCCTTTGTCGTACATCAGCGCTGGGGCTTGGAGAATCTGCTCAAAAATCTCCCTGCCCGTGAAAACTGTGAGTTGGCTGGATCTGGGGTCTCTCCTCTGCCTGTCCTCCCCACTGTCCCCCCACATACACTCTCAGTCCCTCAACCCCTGCCCACGTTCCTTCTCCCCAGCCAACCTCCACGGGGTGGGGCTCAAGTGGTAAGGATGGCAACACACCTTCCTGCATCATCTTCTCAGCTAACACCAGTGCATCTGGACAAGGGTCACCTGTGGCCCTGGAAGGGCCCGGCAGGGGAGCACCTGGGTACCCGCCTCATTTCCCAGGCCCCTCTCTCCACGTCCTCACACTCTGTCTCCCCACGAGCTTCTCTGAAAACCTCCTGGAGGTGAGTCTTCCCACCAGCAGCCCAGCTGGCAGCAGATGACCCCCCATGTGCTGTCAGGGCTTATCCCCACACTCAGCTAGCAGCCCGGTCGGACTTGGCAGTCACAGCAGGCTCCCTGGAAACCAGAGAGGTCCTGTTATGGCCCAGACTTAGGGCCCCGCGGCCCCAGCCCATCATCCCCTCCAGCAGCAAGAGGCAGCTGCCTTGGCCAAAGGGGCAGCAGCCATGGAGCAGGCTCAGGCCTCGCTTTGCCCCGCACGTGGGTGATGGGGTGACCCAGTTAGGACAGCCCGCCTGCGGGGGACCCTCCCACTCCAGGTGGGTGGGGGGTCTGGAAGGCCGGGTGGAGCCTTGTCAGGACCTCGGGATCCTCGCTCTTCCCAGAGGCCTCGGGGGCGCCCAGCGGGTAGGCCTCCCGGGCCCGGCCGGTCCTGGCGCAGGTGAGGAAGGCCAGGCAGGCCCCGCGGAGGCGGGCCAGGTCCCTGTGCGTGGTCTCACTGACGAAGCAGTAGAGCACGGGGTCGGCCACGCAGTTGAAGCTGGTGAGGAGCAGGGAGAAGTGGTAGGCGTTGAAGATGCCCTTGGCGAAGTCGCAGCTGGACTCCCAGAGGCTGCGCACCAGCAGCAGCGCGTGGTAGGGCAGGAAGCAGGCCAGGAAGATGACCACGGTGCTGAGCACCAGCCGCTGGATCTGGTCCTTGCGGCTCTTCTGGGTCCCGTGGCTGCGGCGCACGGCCCGCAGGATGCCCCGGTAGGAGGCCAGCAGCAGGCAGATGGGGAAGAGGAAGCCCACCAGGAAGCGGTAGTAGTTGATGCCGCGCTGGCGCGGCTGGAGCGGATAATGCTCAAAGCAGACGCGGTGCCGGTCGGCGTCTTCCACCACCTCCTTGTGCACCAGGAAGTAGACGCTGGTCAGCAGCTCCTTGGCCCAGATGAGCGCGCTGACGCCCACGGCGGCCTTCAAGGTGCGGAACTGGTGGAAGCGGAAGGGGTGGGCCACGGCCAGGTAGCGGTCGATGGAGATGCAGCAGAGGAAGCCCACGCTGATGTAGATGTTCTCGTAGAGCAGGATCCCGCACACCTGGCAGGACAGGTCGCCGTGGGACCAGTGATCGTGCTGCAGCACGTACTGCAGCCAGAAGGGGAGGGAGCAGATGTAGAAGAGGTCTGCCACCGTCAGGTTGCACAGGTATACGCCCAGCTCGTTCCGCGCCTTGATCTGCAGGTAGCCATAGTAGAGGGACAGGCAGTTGGCCGGAAAGCCCACCACCAGCACCAGGACGTAGACCACCGGGGCCAGCGTCTGGTGGATGGTGTGATCGATGTCACAGTTCATCGAGCTGTTGTCCGCCGTGATGTTCCCCATCTTCCGGCCTGCCGGGGCCTCACCCCCCATATGCTCAGGAATAGGTCAGGCTCTCTATGGCCATCTTGTTTCTGGGATGTGGTTCAAGCTGCCGCGAAGGCTTGGCCTCACTGGTGATGCCTAAGCCCCTGAAAGTCAAAGGCAGAAAGGCTTAGGATAATAGAAGCTAACATTTATATAGCCCCTACCGCGTGTCAAGCACTACTCTAAATGCCTCACTTAATTTTTTTCCCTAATGATTATTAGTTTGTTGCACACAGTTTTAACATCAATTCTTTTGATATTTTTTGCTTGTTCTGAAAAGGACACATTCATCCAAGTTCCATTCAAGCATCTTTTTTTCCTATTAAAAGGTACTTCTCTTTAAGATATTCGATATTGTCATTTCTGTGCAAAACGAAACACAACACATACTTTGTTGAATGAGGAGCTATTTGGGCATCGTATGCAGATAAAGAGTAAACCTTGGGACAGTATAACCTAGACAGCACTTGAAATAACAGTTGTCCTGCTTGAGCTTAAATAATGGAGACAGAACAAGCTTTAGCCAGGCAGAGAAAAAAGAAACTCAAGCTGACAGCTCATTCGAGTCGCTGGATCCATCGCTCATTGCAGGGCAGAAGGCAGTCAAGTTGTCACGCTTGTGCCTTTCACGTTGGTGTAGTGCCTCAAAATTTAGAAGATGACCCAGCCAACGAACTCTTAACTCAACTGCACTGAGTATACAGAATGCACAGACCAAGACACCGACATGTGATTTCTGTCTCGCCATCCCCCTTCCCTGGCCTCCTGTCTTTTATTTATTTTCCTGGTCCCTCGGTCCAGCAAGCAAGGCCTGGAGCTCTTGTGAACACCCTCCCATCCCAAGTTGGCTCTCCAAGGTAAAGATCAAATTCAACCCACAAAACAGCACGGGCCCCAGACACTCTCTTCTGCCAACATTCAGCACCATCCACATTTTTCCTTCTTGCTCACAGGAATGTACCAGATCAGTCAACACTGAGGGCACAGCCCATCCTGGGAGCTTCTTCAGACAGCACCAAAGAGACCCAACTTTGTTCACATCCTGCTGTGTAGTGACAGACTTTATTTTCTTGGGCTCCCAAGTCACTGCAGATGGTGACAGCAGCCATGAAATTAAAAGATGCTTGCTCCTTGGAAGAAAAGATATGACCAGCTTAGACAGCATATTAAAAAGCAGAGACACTACTTTCCGACAAAGGTCAGTCTAGACAAAGCTATGGTTTTTCCAGTAGTCATGTATGGTTGTGAGAGTTGAACCATAAAGACAGCTGAGTGCTGAAGAATTGATGCTTTTGAACTGCGGTGTTGGAGGAGACTCTTGAGAGTCCCGTGGACTGCAGGGAGATCAAACTAGTCAATCTGAAAGGAAATCAGTCCTGAATAGTCGTAGGAAGGACTGATGCTGAAGTTGAAGTTCCAATACTTTGGTCGCCTGATGTGAAGAACTAACTCATTGGAAAAGACCATGATGCTGGGAAAGATTGAAGGCAGGAGGAGAAGGGGATGACAGAGGATGAGATGGTTGGATGGCATCACCGATGCGATGGACATGAGTTTGAGCAAGCTCCGGATGTTGGTGATGGACAGGGAAGCCTGGAGTGCTGCAGTCCATTGGGTCACAAAGAGTTGGACACAACTAGCAACTGAACTGAACTACTGTGCTCTGGCAAGAAAACAGGCCAAGCTTCCCACAGGGCACTGCTACTTCTCCAGGGCATCAGGAACCCAGTGCAGGGCACAAGGCACCAAGACATGAGCACCAGGCTATGGTCAGCAGCTCACAGGCTGTGCAAATCTTTACCCTTCCTTAGCTTCAGTTTCCTCATCTATACAATGGGGATAAAGACACTTGCCCTCAGGGTCAATATCAGGGCCACATAAAATATGTCAAAACGCATGGCATTCTTTCTCCAGAGGCAAAGAAACAGGATAAAAGATGATAGTCTTACTTGCAGTAGTGAAAAGTTCAGATTGTTGAGAATTTAAGAAAATGCTACTGCTGGGCTTCCCTAGTGGTCCAGTGGTTGAGAAACCGCCTGCCAATGCAGGGGACATGAGTTCAATCCATGGTCTGGGAAGATCCCACATGCTACAGGGCAACTAAGCCCTTGCACCACAGCTGCTGAGCCTGCGCCCTAGAACCCATTCTCTACAACAAGAGAAGTCAGTGCAAGGAGAAGCCCGTGCACCACAATGAAGAGCAGCCCCCACTGCTGCAGCGAGAGAAAGCCCGAGCACAGCAACGATGACCCAGAGCAACCCAAAAAACAAAAATTTAAAAAACAGAATGAAAGAAAATTCTGTTGCTATATATACAAATGCATTTGAACAAGAGAGAATAAAAAATTTCTGTGGTAGGCCTACCTTACAGATTGGGCTTCCCTGGTGGCTCAGCTGGTAAAGAATCTGCCTGCAATGCGGGAGACCTGGGTTCGATCCCTGGGTTGGGAAGATCCACTGGGAAAAAGGCTACCCATTCCAGTGGTCTGGCCTGAAGAATTCCTTGGACTGTAGAGTCCATGCGGTCACAAAGAGTCAGACACGACGACTGAGTGGCTTTCACGTTCACTTTGCCTTTTAGATTAATGGACCAAAATGAAAAGCCTGAGCAGTTCTATTGATTTCAGACTTCTGGCTCAGATGAAAAACCTCACTGTGTCTAAATCAACCTTGTTGTTGTTCATAATCATCCTCCCAAGGAATATTTTTAGACATATTTTTTTCCCTAATCACCTGCCCCCATGGAATGTTAATATCCTTAGATGTAGAGAATATCTGTTTATGCACCATGGCCTTTTGGAGGGTGACAAATCACTATAATATTATATCTAAGATTACTTTCACCCCACCCAAGAACCGATCTCCCCCCATCCCCTGAGAATGTATGGTCTATACGGCTGCAAATTCCAAGTGAACGGAGTGTGCATTAAGTTGTTTTGTAGTTTTAGCAGATCAGTCTTGCCCTTTGCTCTCTCTTCACCATACATAGTCAAGCTGGGACTCACGGACCAGGAAGGAAACCCCTGCCACAACTGACAATGTCTCATCACCCTCCCTCCTGTGGGCTCCTAACTGGTCCTGTGGGCACTGGAGTCAGGGCTCAGCCTGAAAACTGACAGAGCCTGCTTGGAAGAGTCTCAGAGATATCCCAGTCCAGCAGTTCCAGTCCTGGGGCTCATGGAGGATAAACTTGAAGGGTTCCCCTGAAATCACATGCTCCATCTTGTAAATATTTCAGTATGTGCATTTTTCCTGGAAAAGGGTCCCGTGGCTTTCATAAGTCTCTAAAACAGGCGAGAGATTGGTTGAATCCAAAGCTGCACCCTTTTACCTGGATTCCCTGTGGCTTTCTTCCTGGCCAAGCCACCCCCACTCCTGTGCTTAGTCACTCAGTCGTGTCTGACTCTTTGCAACCCCCTGGACCGTAGCCCACCAGGCACCACTGTTCGTGGGGATTCTCCAGGCAAGAACACTGGAATGGGTTGCCATGCCCTCCTCCAGGGGATCTTCCGAACCCAGGGATCGAACCCAGGTCTCCTGCATTGAAGGCAGATTCTTTACCATCTGTGCCACCAGGGAAGATCAAGAATACTGGAGTGGGTAGCCTTTCCCTTCTCCAGGGGATCTTCCTGACCCAGGAATAGAACCCAGGTCTCCCTCATTGAAGGCAGATTCTTTACCAGCTGAGCTACCAGGGAAGCCAAATCCAAATGTTCTCATTTTTCCCTGACCATTATTCCCTGGGGCAGCCACAGTGATCTTTCCAAAATCCAAACCGCATCCTCCTCTTCCTTATTTAAAACCCACTGAGACAGTTTCACAGTGAGTTATCACACCCCCAGAAAAATACACAAACTCCTACAAGGCCCAATGTGTCCGACCCCAGCTCCTCCTACCTTCCTGCCACCAACATGTTGGCCAGCTTTCTGTGCCCTGGTCACCTGGCCTTGCTCCAGTTGCTCCAGGAGTGCCGCCCCCTGCCAACCCCTCCCCTCCACCTCCAGGGCAGGGCTGGCTCCTTTGCTGCCAGTTCTCAGCTTAAACCCTTTGTGAGCTGACCTGACCATCCCACTAGAGTGGCCCCCTCCCCCAGCACCATCACTCCTTATGTGCTGGCTCTGCAGAGTTCCCATCAGTATCTGAGATTTGTTTGTTTACTTGTCTGCTTGTTGCTGATCTGTCTCCTCCACGAGGATATACTGGGTTGGCTAAAAAGTTCATTTGGTTTTTTCCATAAGATGGTACAGAAAAACCCGAATGAACTTTATGGCCAATTCAATAAATTCCAAGAGGGCCTTGTGCACCTTGAACAGTGCCTGGTATATCACAGGCACTCCTGAGGACTTCTGGAATGAATAAGCGGGTGCCACCTCCCCATCTTACAGATGAGGAAACTGAGGTTCAAAAAGGGAAGTGATGAGCCCAAAACCAGACTGATGAAGGAAGTATGGGCATTAGAATCCAGGTCTTCTTGTTCCAAGCCCCACCTCCCTGCCACAACCAGTCCCCACCTAAGCCTTGGCCCCAAACTTTCAGTCCCTGAAGATGAGGACTCCAGGAGGACCCACCTGTCCAATGTTTCCAGGATATAGGCCTGGATTTCAGTGATGGCGGTGGAGGGGGGTGCTTCTTGGTGCTATTTTCAGTAGTGGTTTAATACACATGATGGGAGCTTCCGTGGTGGCTCAGATAGTAAAGAACCTGTCTGCAATGCAGGAGACCCAGGTTCGATCCCTGGGCGGGGAAGATCCCTGGAGAAGCGAATGGCTACCCACTCCAGTATTCCTGCCTGGGGAATTCCATGAACAGAGGAGCCTGAAGGGCTACAGACCATGGGTGGCAAAGAGCTGGACATCACTGAGTGACTAATACTTTCACTTTCATACATAATATAAAATCTACCTTGTTAACCATTTTTAATGTACAATTCAGTGGTAATTAAGTACACTTAAACTGTCATGCAACCATAACCACCATCCACCTCCAGAACTTTTTCAGTTTCCCACGCCGAAAATCTGTTCCTGTTAAACACTAACTCCCCATCCTCCGCTCACCCAGGCCGTGGCAAGCACCAGTCCACTGTCTGTCTCTGTGATTTTGACCACTCTAGCTACCTTATGTACTTTCCCGGTGGCTCAGACGGTAAGCTGAGGGATACAGCATTTGTCTTTTTGTGTCTTATTTCACTTAGCAGCATGTCCCCAAGGTGCATCCCTGTTGTAGAATGTTATCAGAAGCTCCTTCCTTTTTAAGGCATAATAATAGTCCATCATATATATATACTGCATTTTATTTTTCCACTTGTCAATGGACATTTGGGCGACTTCTACCTTCCGGCGATCACGAATAGCGCTGCTCTGAACATGGGTGTGCTACTTGAGTCCCCGCTTTCAGATTTTTTGGGTATGGATACAGAAGTGGAAACACTGGATCATATGGCAGTTCTATTTTTAATTTTTTGAGGAACTGCATTCTGTTTTTCCACAGTGGCTACACCATTTTACATTCCCACTGACAGTGCAGGGATGTTTTCTTGTTTTTTGCTTTTCGTGTTTTGGTTTATAAGTTTTGATGGCGAGATTCGGGGTGAAGGGGAGGCTGGGGACTGTGACCTCTGAACCTTGCACAGTCCCATGAGTCAAAATTTGGCTTCACTCCTCCTCTTCTTGCCAGCTCTCCTGTCCCTGAATCCCAGGCCCACACCTGAGGGTCCAAATGGTTCACCTGGCTCAAACGTGAGAAAGTCCCTGAGCGGCCCCCAGGGACACCGGCCCGGGATGTCCGTGTCTCTGAATTTATCATAGGTTCCCCACAGTCCACACAAAATTACCCTCAGGAAGATAAAAATTCATCAGCACAGGCTCCCAGGCACCCACAAAAACGGGCAAAAGAAACCAAGTGAAAACACGTCCTGTCTGGTCTCAGGAATTTGTTGAGAGTCACCTGGCCGAAGCCTACTGTTTGCTGGTGGTGAGTATATGCATGTGTGGGCAGGCTGGGGTGACCATGGATAAGTTCCTATTTCCTAGGGCAACAACAAGCAAATTCTGGCAACCAAAGGCAGAAATATTCAAGTCTGCAGAGCAAAGAAGAAGCATAGACGATGCTTAAGTGAAAGTACCTCCTATGTCCACTTTGGAGCCAAAAGAGGTTTGGGGGGATTCTAGAGCAGTCGTTCTTAAACTGAGGTATACCTGAGTCACCTGGAGGATTTGCTGAAACAGATTACAGAGCCCCACCTTCACAGTTCCTGACTCAGTGGGTCTGAGGCAGGGCTGGAGAATCTGCAACCACCCACCAGGTGATGCTGGTGCCGCAGGGCAATGGACCACACTCTGAGAAGCAAAGCATCCACAGGTCTAGAGGCTCTGGGGTTTCACTCCTGACCGAGTGTCATCCACGAGTTCCCAGGTCAAAGGACAGAATGGCTGGAAGGGGAACTTAAGACCCAGCAGAACTCGATGGGCAGAACCAGGACGCAGCCCTTGGGAGGTCAGCAGCCTGACTCAGGCTCTCAAGACAAGTGAGTGTGTCTCTTCGGTACTCACACTCGGTATTTGCCAGATCTCCCACAGCTGACACAGCATTTCACATCTGCCCTCCTGTCCCATCTTGGCAACAGCCCTACTGTACCCCCATTTTAGGAATGAGGAAACTGAGGCCCAGAGGGATACAATGGCTTGTCCAACAGTCTGGTACCTCCTGGTTTCATTCCACAAGTATCTCTGGAGCATCGGTGCACAGCACCAGACTGGACATGGCAGACTTAGAGATAAAGAAGAAGAAATGGCTCCCACGCTCAGGGAGCCTCTGATCTCATAAGGCAGGAACAAGTCAGCACCACTCAAGGTCACATGGCGGGTGCTGGGGGCATCCCTCCCACTCACATTTAAAGCTGACTTGTTCTTTTCACTCAACACACACACACTGCACCTCCTCCATGGTTTCGACCCCCCAACACTGATGACTCCCAGATGTCCTCCCCACCCCCCAGAGGGAAGGCTTACAGAACCAGCCTCCTCATGCCATACAGGGCATGCTCAGTGAGGCCGCCTTGCTTCCTCTGTTTCCTCCACCAGTCTGTTCTTGGAGGTAGCATCTCCACCTGCCCAGTCTCTTGTGTTGGACGGCTGTGTTGGTCGGTTGATCTTTATCTTCATCCACAGCATCCACTCAATTACTCAGTTCTACTGTTTCCAAATCTTCAATATTTCCCACATCCGTCTCCTCTTCTTTAGCTCCCTCCCCAGAGCCCCAGATTGGCTTGGTCAAGCCTTCCTCCCCAGAATCAATGCGTGGTCTCCTATGGATTCCCTGTCTCCCACTCACCATCCTCAAAGCCATCTTCTAAAACACAAATCTAACCCAATCACTCCTGCTTCAAACCCTTTGATGGCTGTCCAATCATCCATCCACTCACCGACCACAGCAGATACTTACTGAGTATCTATTATATGGAAGGCACTGCACTAGACACTGGCCCCTAGGGTAGCTCAAGTTGCTTTTAGTCTTATGGGAGAGGGGAGAAGAAAAGAGAGGATTAGCTCCTAGGGAGAGTACAAGACATCAAGTTCTGAGTTCACAGGAGGTGACTTAGCCAGAAAAGCCTTTCTAAGCAGCATGATACTCTAAGATCAGGAGAAGAGAGAAGGGCAGCAGGGAAGAAAGGAGTTTCTGCCTGTGGAAACAATACATTCAACAGACCAAATGCCAGAGAGAGAGCGAGCGAACACCTGTAATGAACTGAATGTGAGGACGGTGAGACCAGAGAGGGGACAACAAGAAGCGACAGAAATGTTACCGAGTCCAGGCTGGCTCTGCTCGCCGCACGACAGGCCAGTGAACCGGAGATGAGGCGTAGAGACAAGGAATATGACTTTATTCAGAGACCTGGCTGACCAAGAAGATGGCAGACTAATGTCTCTAAACAACCATCTTGTCAGGGCCTGGATAACAGTTTTTTTTTTTTTAATAGAACCAGAGAGAGAAGGGCTGAGGAACTCAAGTCAAAAAGCAGAATAGGGAAGGAGAAGCAGTAAGAAAGTAAAATAAAATGGGTCTTCAGTCTTGCAAAACATCTCCGGGAAGGGGTGTGTTAATCTCTTCTTTCCTGCAGCCTTCACAGGTGGGCAAGGTCAGATTATCTCCCTGTGAGCTACAAAGACACTATAGTTTAACAGTCAGGCAGAGGCACAGGGTCCTCTGAGGCAGGCCATTATGTATGATGATAATAACAAAAGCAATGAAAAGCAAGTCAAAGCAACAGTTCCAACATGGAGTCAGAATTAGCTTCTCCCCGAAACAGGAACTGCTGACTAATGAGAAGGAGCTGAGGACAGTCAGGGACAAATCTGAGCAGTATCTCAGCGCTTGGTCCTCATAATTTCCCCTAAATTATTTGTTAACATGGATGGATGCACAGAGAGGTAGGTGGGTTGGGGGGATGGACAGAGGAGTGGGCGGATGAATAAGATGGGTAAACAGAGGGATAAGGGGGTAGGTGGACAGATGGGTGAGTAAATGGGTGGATAGATGGGTGGGTGCATGAATGGATGGGCAGAGGGTTCTGAGGTCTGATGCTGGGACGGACGATGGAAATATCATTAACTCATTAACGGAAACAGAGAAGTGAGAAGGAGGAATCATTGTGGCCTCCTCTTCAGCCTGTGGCATCTGTTTAAGGTACCTGAGCTGGCTGCAGAGGATCCTGCTTTGTCACCCAGGCCTCATCACAGCCAGCTCTCCCTTCTGCCACTGCTGGAGCAAAGGTACCCCTCCATGGAAACTGCATTTTGCCACGAGTGTCCCCTCTCTACCTGCTCTCCACAGAAGGCCTGCTCCCCAAAATCAAAGGCACAGTGGGTGCACGGTGTTCTGTAAATGGAAAAATGTGGCTGGGACAAAAGGACCAGGCCATACCAGGTAAAAGCCCTCCACATGCCAGGAACATTCCGGCACATTCATGCTCTCTCTCACCAGCACCCATTTTCCACATGAAAAAGCCGAGGCTGCTCAAGATTCTAAATCCACGTGGGGCCCTGCAGAGCTTGCAGGCACGAAAGCCTTTTTTTGTCCCCCCCTTTCTTGTAGGCCAGACTCCAGCCTCCACGGTCTTCCCTTAGTTCTGAAGGGCAGATCTGAACAGATGCTAATCAAGAGAGGGGCAGCCGAGAAACCGCTGGAGGAGATGCTCATCAACGTTAGGAGACCGACCACCTGAGATGAAGTTAAGGGCGTGAAGGCAGGAGAAGAAGGGGACAACAGAGGATGGGCTGGTTGGATGGCATCACCAGCTCAATGGACATGAATCTGAGCAAATTCTGGGAGATGGTGAAGGATAGGAAAGCCTGGTGCACTGCAGTGCACGGGGTTGCAGAGAGTCGGACACGACTGAGTGGCTGAAGAAGGGCAACAGGCCCTGCTCATACCTAATCTTATCAGAGACCTCACCCTTGAACCACAAATAAAAAACCCTTCATCAGATCCTCTGGGGCTGCGACACATAGGTTTTCAAGGTGAGAGCCCCCAGTGTCCCTCTTTGTCTGGCTAAGTAATACACTTATCTGTTTATGTGTGTGTGGTAGTCACTCAGTCGAGTCCAACTCTTTGCGACCCCATGGACTGTAGCCCGCCAGGCTCCTCTAACCATGGGATTTTCCAGGCAAGAATACTGGAGTGGATTGCCTCAGGGATGGAACCCAGGTCTTTGCATTGCAGGCAGATGATTTACTGTCTGAGCCACCAGGGAAGCCCTTTATCCCTTTCTGCTTCACCCAAAAGTCTGTCTCCAAGATTCAATTCAGCACCAGTGGATACAGAAGTTGAGCTTTCAGCAATAATTCCGTGATATAAGCCAGGGTGTCCCTGGTGGCTCAGTGGTAAAGAATCCACTTGCAATGCAGGACATGCAGGTTCAATCCCTCGGTCGGGAAAATCCCCTGGAGGAGGAAATGGCAACCCACTCCAGGATTCTTGCCTGGAAAATGCCATGGACAGAGGAGCCTGGTGGGCTATAGTCGCGGGGTTGCAAGGAGTTGAATTCAAGTTAGCTACTAAACAACAACAACAACAAACAATGCAAGCCAGGTTTTGAGCTCAGACTGGTCCACGCTTTCCTTTACACCACACTTTGTGATCATCACAGTTGTTACAGAGCAACCACCCCCCACTTCCAGGCTTTGCTGGGCTCCAGTTCACCCAGATGCCACCAGGAGGCCAACAGGCTTGGGCCTGGGCCAGCTCCACCCCCACCACCACCGCCCCTGGCATGTCAACCATTTTCTCACCACTCAAGGAGAAGAACTTACTGTGTGACCAAGGCTTGGATCCCCAAGGTGGAGGGGGTTGGGACAAAGAATCAAAACACAGAGCTGCTGTGTCTGCCTCACGTTACCATTCAGCTAAGAAACTGAGGGGCTTCCCTGGTGGGTCAGTGGTTAAAAACAAAAAAACCCCATCCACCAATGCAGGTTCGATTCCTGGGTTGGGAAGTGTCCCTGGAGAAGGAAACGGCACCCCACTCCAGTATTCTTGCCTGGGAAATCCCACGGACGGAGGAGCCTGGCGGGCTACAGCCCCTGGAGTCGCAAAAGAATCAAACACCACTTAGTGACTAAACAACAAGAAGCTGAGACACTGCATGTGAAGCAACCCAACCCCTGAGAGCAAACCTTTGGACAAATGCCCATCAGCACAGAGGCCTCCGAGGACTTGAACATCCAAGAGCAGTTAAATCCCCAAAGGCAGGAAGGGCCTCTGCCTCGAGCTGGGGGCCCCATGCACGTTCGAGGCCAGAAGTGCCAGTGCTGCTGAGCTGGTGCATAACAGTGGTCTAATCTGTCACCCGTCTCTTCCAAGCAGTGGCTGGATGGCACACACACAGTTGCTCACGGGCTGGGCAGCTCTGCTCAGGGAGCCACCAGCAAGCTGGGGGATTTCCTGTGTGCCCAGCTTCCCTTCCCTTTGGCTGGTCAAATTTCCACACGCTTTAAACACTTCCTAAAAGTGCCCTTTTCAGAGGCCGTTGATGTCTCCTTCTGGCGCAGGAGTAGAATCAGACTGCATTTTCCCCTTAGTCCCCAGCTTTTCCCTAAATAGTCTCACTCTAGCAAAAGCAAGGAGACAACCTCACTTCTAAAGCCTTCACCACTGTTTCAACATTCAGTTCCATCGGGAGCTCACAAGGGCACTGCGAGTCGGTGGGGCTGGCGCTGTGAACCTGTTTCACAGAACCTGAAGTCCAGAGAGGCTAACCTAGTTGCTCACGTTCATACAGTAAGTTGGGTGGACCTGAGTCCAGAACCCAAGCCACTAGGCACCAACCTGCTGCCTTTGAGCTCTTTCCATCCTAAATCACAGCAAGGAATGCACCTGACACAGAGACACACCAGAGACACATGGACCCCGAGCAGTACTTACCTTATCACCTGTGAGGCACTCGGATTATTTCTACTCTATTATGTTTTTCTAAGGGTCGTGAGCGGATAAACCGATTTCCTGACCTGCTCTTGTGTCAGGATCCCACCCCTGTCTGCCCAGGCTCCAGACCCCAGGAAGGGGGAGGTCGCTGCTGCCAGGTGGGGACGAGCGGACAGCGAGGAGGGGCCCAGCCTCGGGAGATCTGGGACCTCTCAGACTCTGCGGGCCCGCCTGAGCTCAGCCCAAACCTCCACCAGCCGGCTTCCTCCGGCGCTTGCAGAAGAAGGACCCCGCAGCCAGGACCCAAGATCCCCCTCCCGCGATTTCCCGAGGGCCACGCCCCCGACAGGCCACGCCCCCTAGCTCCGTCTAGAAAATCCCAGCGGGAGGCCCTGCCCATTCCCGAGCTGAGGCAGGATCATGTGAACTCAGAGCTAATGTCAGGCTGGGCGGCTGTGAGGAAAGCTCGCCCACCACAGGATGAAGGCGGCGGGACAGCTCCCTCCAGGCGCCCTGAGCCCGCCTTCCATACACCCCAGACATAGTGGGCGACCTTGCCGAGAATGCTAAAGCCTCCATTAGGGGCAGGGACCCCAAGGACTTGGGGGGATTCAGGAGGAGCCGGGTGTGCTAATTCTACCCACCCAACCACCTCTGGGCACCTGCAAGACACCAAGGGGATTCAGGATGTTGAACCCCTGAGCCAGAGGTCTTGACTTGAGCCAGAACAGGCTCAGAAAACTAGAAAGTACCACAGACCCGCCTGCCAACGCAGAAGACCGGGGTTCAGTCCCTGGGTTGGGAAGATCCCTTGGAGGAGGAAATGGCAACCCACTCCAGTATTCTTGCCCGGAAAATCCCATGGACAGAGGAGCCTGGTGGGCTACAGGGCCATGGGGTCGCAAAGAGTCGGACACGACTGAACGATGAAACCACCACCAGAGACACGAGAGCGACCGGACAGCAGACACGGGCAGGGGGAAGCTGACTGTCTCCACTCCCACCCACAGGCTGTCACCCTTCAGCAGCCAGCATCTGGGTCAGTGGGTCACAACCACAGGAGCAAAAAACTGGGCAGCTTGTAAAAAATAACACCACTGCCCGGTCCCCACCCCAGACGAATTAAATCATATTTTCTGGAGATGAGGCAGCAGCCTCAGTGTTTTTAAAAGCTCTCTGGGTGGTTCCAGAGGACACTTAGGAGGAGAAGCACTGAGATGGGAGTGAGGGGGGTGGGGGGTGGGTAACTTGTTCTGCAGATCAACAGAAGGAGGGCATTGGAGGAAGCCTCTGGGTTGTGAGTAAGGTGGGTGTCAATGGTTTATTTGGCTGCGCTAGGCTTCCCTGGTGGCTCAG